>NC_056746.1:592408253-592718253 GCF_019279795.1 Protopterus annectens
CAGTGAAAAAAGCACCAGAAGCATTCTGCCAGCTTTTGGAAAGAGACTCGATAGGTAGCACAAAGAAACTTTATCAGGCTGAATGGCAAAGACAGAAAGATAAAGAAGATAGTCAGTCACCCTTCATAAGGGATGCCAGTAACAGCCTGCTCACACGTCCACAGGACATCAAAGCAGATGGAAGGAGTACTTTCAGAAGCTTCTGAATAAAGAAAACTCCATAGAAGCTGTACTAGCCCAGAAATAGCCTATGGTGAAAGAAGAGGGAGGAGTATACAGCTCAGCAAGCTCCTGCCTGGTGGCCAGCAGAGTTCTACAGCAGCAGAGAGACAACAGAGAGACTTTGGAGTGATTAAGTATAATTTTTCTGCATTTTCTTGCTGCCTTTAGCTAATTCTGCCTAAAACGCCACTTTTCTAGAGTTTCTGTGATTTAAAAAGCTTGTTTCAGCTACATATTGTACATATTTTACTGCCTGCACTTTAACAAAGTCGTTTTTGTGTTTAAATTACCTGTTTAACTGTTGTAGGCTACACACTCAAGTGTGATAGCCATTTCTGTGCATTTAAAGTGTTTTTTTATTGTATCTGCTTTATTTTCTGAAAAAAAAAATGTTTTCCCACCTTTCTAAGCTAGTACAGTCCAGTTTTCAGGTTAGTGCTGAATTCAGGGCTGTGTTACAAGTTTATGTGTTTGCCCATACCTTACTTGGATAGAAGGAAGTTTCTTTGTTCACTGTGAGAGAGGGAGCTTTGAGCATCCTATCTGTCCCTGAAGGAGTGGTTTTAGCCCAGAAATTAGTAGTTTATTGGCCATTTTGGGCTAATTTCTATCTCTTTCATTTCCCTGCTATAAAACCCGCATTTGCAAGGTTTTGCATGCCGGGCAGCGCCGGTTAGCTAGGGTATAACTATTCCCGGCTCCACAAAGTCTGCTCTTCAATTTTTCTCTTGGAACTAGACAAACTTTCAACTTAAACACTCAAACCATTCACTTCTCATACCGGCACTTGCTCAAAACTCATAGCAAGCACTAATAAACCTTAGCACTAGACCCCCCCCCCCATACTGTAGAGAAGGATAAGGCTCTCTATTCAACCTTACCAGCCAATCAGTAATACAGTTCACTGTACCTATCCAGGCATGTCCAAAGGGAAGTTTCAGGTGTATTCTCTGGTCCAACTGGTGAATCTGGGCATTTTGAGGCAATGTTACAATTGCCTCATGTACACAGACAACCCTCTCCTCCTTCCCCCAAACACTAATACATGCGAGAGATGCAATTATACAGCTAAACTGGAGGCTAAACTCTTTCAACCCAAGACTGGACCAGGCAGTCAAGAGGAGAAGGGAATTACTTGCATCACACCACCAGTCTCACATAGACCTATGAAACCAGCACCGGCAAAAAACACACATAAATACACAAAAACATACTCGGAGGCTCTAAATAAAAATCTGCAGAAGCAACAGAGACCTCCAAAGCAGACATCCAAGCAACCTCCACCCCCAACACAAACCATGAAACACATACTTCACAAAACCAGTGTGCTACACAATCACAGCCCTTAAGGCAAAATAACATACCCAACACACTAGTAATAGGTGACTCTATAGTCAGGCACACTGACATCCTACTCACTAGGCTGAACAAGGAGAAGGTCACTGTTAGCTGCCTGTCAGGTGCCAGGATCTGCCACATAACACAAGCACTCAGGTCACTCCAGAACAAGTACAAATATGACTCTGTCATTGTCCAAGTTGGTGTGAATGACCTGAGCCATGCCTCCCTGGACTACATGAAAAGAGACATGGAGGAGCTCTCTGATCATGTAGCCCAGGCCGGTATGACCCTGACCCTGAGTAGCATCCTGCCCTCATCAAGAATGATACCACAGTATAGAGAAAAAATGATCAATTTCAAAAATTGGCTAAGCTTCTGGTGTCATTCAAAGGGGATCCAGTGTCTGTCTGCCTGGGATGACATGCTTGACAAGCCACGCTGCTTCACTAGAGACGGCTTTCACCTGTCACCCTTAGGCTTTCAAATACCGGCCAAGGCTCTTGCCACCCCCATAGTGCCTTTTTAAGGCAAGGCTCAAAAGACAAACCCACCGCCGTAAATAGCACAAGTAACAAAAAACTGAGGGTAATGCTACTCAATGCCAGAAGTCTAAACCTCAAAATGCACGCACTCGAGGCAATCCTCAGTATGGAGAAAATCGATATATGTGCAGTAACAGAAACCTGGTTTAAGGCTCCAGAGAGCATCCCAGCACTACCAGGCTACAACTCATGCCATACATTTCGGCCACAAAACCTGGACCGAAATACAAAAGGCGGGGGAGTATCCATATTCATTAAGGATACCCACACCTCCAGGTTAGTGGCACAGCACGATGCTTCAGAGATCATCCACGTGCAACTAACAATGGGCAAAACTGCTATTTAAATTATAGCTTGCTACAGATCACCCACCATGTCCCAGGACCGCCACTCCACATTTCTGGAAACACTGGGAAACATAAAGGTCCTACCAAACATCCTGATATTGGGTGATTTCAATTACCCAAACATTAACTGGGAGAACTACTCAAGTACAAACTCCCTTGCCCAACATTTTCTAGAATTTATAAACTCAAATGCCCTGGATCAACTGGTCAACACCCCCACCAGAGGTGACAACATATTGGACCTGGTCATCACCAACATGGGTGACCGGTGTTCCACACCAGAGGTCAACCCCTTACTGGTTAGATCTGACCATAAACTAATCACTCTGGATATCCACATTCCGCCACCACCCCTGGTCAAGGAAACCACTGTGAAAAACTTTTCAAAAGCAAACTTCGCATTACTTAAGACTGAGGTGGGAAGTTTCAAAGCCCCCATGCTAAAGGATATTGCTGTCCAAGCTGCAAAATTCTTTACTAATGCACTCTACGGGCACCTACAAGAATACATGGATCATGCTATCCCAAACAAAACCAAGACTCTCTCCTCTAAGAAAAGGAAACCAGTCTGGTGGACTAAGGAGGAAACTAGTACAGAAAAGAGTAAAATCCCAAAAAGGGAAGACATCCCTGATCAGTATCAGCAAGAAACTATGTTCCCTCATAAAATCATCCAAGGCTAGCTTCAAAAGAAAAATTGCCATGGACTCCAAAGATAACCACAAGGCATTCTTTAGCTATGTCAAGAATCTAAGTGGCAATTCTCAGATCTGCTCAGAGTTAGTGCAGAATGGCACAAAATACACTGAACCAACTGATATAGCCAACATCCTGGCAGACAGGTTCAGTTCAAACATCACCCCACCCTCACCCCCAAAGGGCTCATAACTATGCCAGAAGAATGTAGTGCCCCTGAAATCACAGACACTCAGGTTAAAACAGCCCTCTCCAAAGTCAAAAACACAGCATCAATGGGACCGGACGGTGTCCCAGGCTGTGTCCTACACAAGCTCAAAGATGAACTATCCCCTCACCTAAACAAACTGTTTAAACTCAGCCTCTCCACAGGCTATGTGCCAACAGAGTGGTGCACAGCAACAGTTATTCCACTCTACAAAGGTGGAGCCACAACGGACCCCAGGAACTATCACCCTATAAGCCTGACAAGCTTGGTCTGCAAAGCTATGGAGCGCATCATCATGGATCTCATTAACAGAGACATTGGAAACCTCCAAACACTGGACCCTACCCAGTTTGGATTTGTTAAGGCAGATCATGCCTCCTAAACCTGGTGGACAACTTGGAGATAGTTACCAAGGCTATAGACAAGGGAAACATGGTCCACACAGCCTACCTAGACCTTGCAAAGGCCTTTGACACCATTCCCCACTCAGGTATTATAGACAAGCTCACCAGCCTGAACATAAACCCCTACATCACGAGATGGGTTGCCAACTGGCTCACGGACAGAATTGACATGGAAAGAGTTGCGGGAGCTAGGTCTGACTCTAAACCGGTTACAAGTGGCATTCCCCAGGGCTCAGTCCTAGGACCCCTCCTTTTCGGCATATACTTCTCAGAGGTACAGGCAAGCACAAGAGGACTATGGCTGACCAACTTCGCAGACGACTGCAAACTAGGGGCTATAACTGAATCTCCGGCTGACACAGACATCCTCCAAATGGGTCTCACTGAGACAGATACCTGGTGTCAAAACCATGGCCTCAAGCTAAATGCCAAAAAGTGCATAGTCATCCCCTTTGGAAAAAACAAAGTACGGGATCTGGGGACCCAAGTAAATAGTAACCTCTCCTTTGATAATCATATTGCCAAAGTGGTTAGAAAATCCTTCTATGTGGCCCACCTAATCACAAAAGGGTTTGCATCCAGATCGAAAGAGATCATTGGGCTCCTCTATGCATCACTCATCAGACCCATCATAGAGTACAATGCCCCATTTGGGATGTACCTTACAAGACACCTGCAACAAATGGAAAGACCACAGAAGTACCTCACCAAGAGGATCACTGGCCTCAAGCAGATGCCCTATGCAGCTCGACTGAAGAAACTCCAGCTGTACTTGGTTGCATACCACCTGCTCAGAGGTGATCTCTGCCTGACATACAAAGCCATGCTCAACCCAGAATTGATGGACATGCTCCACCTAAAGAAAACCATATCTCCTCGAGCCACATGCTCCAGTGATCTAAACCTCACCACAACAATAAATAGGACATGCTGGAGGGATAGAATCCTGTCCCAGAGACTTCCCATGCTTTGGAACAAGATTCCAGTCTACATTAAGCAGAGCTCCTCGCTAATCCTCTTCAAGAGAAACCTTGATGAGTGGATGGGAAGCAGAAAGTTGACCCCAGGGATCACAATTCAATGACTCTGCTGGACAGAGGCACAGGGAACTAATCTAAGGGGGCAGCAAAAGCCAACACATTCCGGCTAGGCTTATAAATGCCTTCGGGAAGATAGCCTAGTACCTACCTATGAACCTATGAACCTATGTGCGCACCATAGAAGAAGTAAGAACAGCACTAAGGAAAATGAAGTCAGGGAAAGCAGCAGATACGATCAAGATGTTGGGTGAGATGGGGGAGAAATGGCTTCTGAGGTTACTCATAGCAGTATGGAGAGAAAGGCATACCCCAGATGAGTGTAGAATAAGCATACAAGTGCCAGTGTTTAAGAACTAATGGAACATTTACAACTGTGGGCAGTATAGAGGCATCAAACTCCTATCACACTGCATGAATTTTCTGGAGTGGGTGATTGATAAACAAATATGCAGAGTAGTAGAAAGTAAGTTGGGAAATGAGCAGCTCAGATTCAGAGCAGGATGCAGCACAACCAATCTGATGATTGCAGTGAGATAGATACTTGAGAAGACACTTGAAATGAGGAAAGAGACCAACTGGGCATTCCTAGGCATGGAGAAGGCATATGACACGGTCCAAAGAAAGCTGATTTAGGCAGTCCTGCAGTGGTTCAAAGTCCCAGAAACATTGGTGAACTAGTGCAAGCTATGTACAAGGACCCAATGACTCAAGTACGACTACTGTTTGGTTTTATAGAGGGTTTCCCAGTGGGACTGGTGTGTGTATCAGAGATCAGCTCTGAGCTTACTGCTGTTCATAATAGTGATGGGCTATATTAGCAAAAAGGTTAGAGGAGACAGATCAATAGTTTTTCTGTATGCAGATGTGTGATATTACAGGCAGACTTTGAGAGAAAACTTCAGCAGAGTAGAGGAATGAAATACAAAACTGAAAGCAGATGGAATGAAACTGAGTACAGATAAAACAGATGCAATGGCAACAAATGGGGAAATCAGAAGAAGCTGAGAATTTAGACTGAAGGGAAAATAGTAGGACAGGTTAACAGCTTCAGGTATCTGAGGGGTGGTTAAGGAGAAGGTAAGCCTGAATGAGGAGGTCAAGGTTAGAATTAGAGGGGCTGCAGCCAACTGGTACAGAGTGTAAGGGGTAGTGTATGACAGAAGACTGCCAAAGAAGCTTAAAAGTAAGGTGTACAAAAAAGTGGTGTGACCAGTGCTACTGTACAGTGCAGAAATCTGGGCAGTAAAGGCAGCGTAGATGAAGCTAGAGGTAATGAAGATGAAATGCCTGAGATGTGCAGTAGGATTCATACTGTGGGACAGGCAAAGAAATGAGGACATAAGAGCAGAAGCTAAAGTAGCTCCAATTGCAGAAAAGGTCAAAGAGAACAGATTACGATGGTTTGGGTACATATGTAGGAAGACAACTTGGTGAATAAGATTTGGGACAAACACGAAAAAGGCAAGAGGAAATGAGGACATCCAGTAATGAAGTGGATAGAATGTGTGAGAGAAGACCTGCGACAGTCAAGCATGGTTGTTGCAGAAGGTAGGAGATTGGCATTGAAAAGGGAGAGATGGTAGCAATTGACACAACACCCTAACCCCATGTAGAAAATGGGAAATGGGGGGATGATAATGATGATAGCACACACTATATACAAAATGCAATGCTAAAAAAAATAAAGTAAAACAGCAATGCAAATTAAAAAAAAATGTTTATGTTGCACTTATGGGGAGGGGCTAGGTTCTCCTTAAACCCTTCTACACCTTTTATGCTTCTGCACTTCTGCTAAGCAGTTTGCCAGAAGAAGCAGTTTAGGGCTACCAACCATCATTAAAAGAATAACGCAAACATCAGAATGGAGTTTTTATGTTACAAGCACTGAGGGAGGTAAATTACGGCAGGTGAAGAAGTTTTAGTGCACACTAATAAAGTTTAGTTAAATTGTTATGGTTTCCTTCTTAAACTATTATTGGATGTCAAAAAGTAACAGTAATTTGGTGCACTTGACAATGCACTATTGTAAGAGGCTAAGAATCAAAGGGCTAACTAATGCATTGTATTGGAATGTAGTAAAAAAAAAGGGAACACACTATCATTAATTGTAAAGATGCTGGGTAATAAGTCTGTAGGATTCCACCTTGAAATATCACACCTATAAGGGAGCTTGTAGCAAAGACTACTGAATTTGCATAGTACTGCTTTTGTATATATCTATAACAATAGCTAACTGAGTTATGTTGAGAGGAACAGAGATCTAATCAGTGTTTCAAAATATGTTCAGTCAAACGACAGCTGCAGTGAAACCTAATATCAGCACATCTTTGAGTAAAATATTCTTAAAGTGAAACACAATTTAAAAAAGTCCAGGCATGGATTATTTTTGTTTAGCATTGTATCTTGTTTGGTAACAGTAATGACCAGAATAAGCTTAAATCAACTATTATGTGAGCACTTATCCAGCTAGACACAGAATATGCACATAGCCACATTTTAAGTGTGGTCACTCAAAGATTGTACCAAGCTAAAAAAAAAATGGCTCAAATGCTTCATAAGCAAGAATGCACTTCCCAATAGTGGCATGCAATGAATTCAGGAAGTCAAATGTAAAAATGTGCCAGTATATCTGAAAAGATACATCATGACTAGTGTGGACCTGTATGTTAGTTGTCACTGTGTATTTCACAGTATAACACTTAATGGCATCTAGTTTACAGACTGTGTTTATAAAAGTGTACTATAAAATATTACATTTGAATTGGGGAACACCTACCTCTAGCAGCGTCCTGATAGCAACACAGACAGACAACTGAAATTGCTTCCAACCCCCAAGGCTATTCAAAACATACCACACATCCAACAAAGTGTCAAAAAAAGTCTTAAGTTCTCTTACAATGATAGTTTTAACAGTGGTATATTCAGCTGCTACGTCTAACTTCTGATATATTTATTTCCAGAAATATTTCTGTTCCTAAATGTAATCTCAAGCTACATGAGACAAGGTGGTGTAAATGTAATAACTTCTATAATCTTTCCAGTTTTGCATAAGCTGTTGTCATATGGCATTAAAAATGTATCTCTTTAATACCTCTAAACTAACTGACCATATACTTCATGTTGGAGCATAAAAAAAAGAATGTACTTTCTAGCTGAATTGGTCAGCTCACATGGTTGAATACACAAAGGGAGTTTAATTGGCATTGAAAATCTGATTAGACAAATGGCACCATAAGTAATGATCATGCAGAGAATTCACTGAAGTTTATTTATAAAAATTGAGCTGTATCTACATGGAATTTCAATAGTCTTTCTTAAGGAAATGTGGTCTTTACATGCCTTTATACATTTCTGATACTAGCTTTATCTTTTTCAGGATTGGTACCACATTACTTAAGTGGGCTAGGATGTTCAACCCACCTGTTTGTGTCTGTACAGTTTATCAAAACTACAGCATATTAAGATCTAGATAAAATACATATTTTAGAAATATGAAAAACATGAACAAACATTTTCACTATTATCCCAAATCTTAACATCCTTGTTCTTCACAAAGACTTGGGAACCATACATTTGAACTAATATATATATATATATATATATATATATATATATATATATATATATATATATATATATTTCATCTCAAGGTGGTGATCATACTTCAGGCATTGATCCTGCATTTGGAAACCATCAGGGCAGCATTTTTTGAAGTCAGCAGTAGTTCCAAACCTTTCTTTGTATTCTGATATATTATGTTGTATAGCAGAATCACTACAGTGCTATAGCTTTACTTCTTTGAAATAAAAATAAACAT
Organism: Protopterus annectens; assembly: GCF_019279795.1. NCBI lineage: Eukaryota > Metazoa > Chordata > Ceratodontiformes > Protopteridae > Protopterus > Protopterus annectens. Next base: position 592,416,871 of record NC_056746.1, read on the forward strand.
TGTAGGTCCAGCTCTGAAATATATTGATAATAACAAACAAAAGGGTTAGACATTGCTTTTGATTATGTCACCTAAATAAATTGTCTAACACTGACTTTTGTTTTTGGATGTATGCCCAATAATTCATCCTTTCAAGTGAATAACTTTTAAAATGAATAATTATTCTGCTAGATAAATGTGTCTCACTGCCATTCGTTTTTTTTAATGTATGGAATGTTATATATATATATATATATATATATATATATATATATATATATATATATATAGATAGATATATATAATGAATAAGAACTTTTTTATAAACAAGTAGCTTTAAATTAAGTATAATAAAAAGGCAAAAGTGCATGAAAACTAAATCCACAATATTAATAAAATATTCATGATATAAGTGGCATATGACAGTGTAAGGTGTGTTTGATGGTCTGATAAAAGCATGACTCTGTTGTTAAAGATAGTTGGTGCAAGAGTTCTTGCCTTATTATGCATGGAATGCATGCTGTTAGAAACCATATACCACACCTCATTGTGTCTTATTTCTTATAGATAAGTATCTGCATTGTCCTAATCCCATGCATAGTATACCACAACTAATATAATAAAAGCAAAAATACTTGTTCCTCAAATGCACTAATCTATTGACCATTCTCCCTGGACACGCACAAAATGAACAGTTAGGCAAAATGTAATGAATTGCCAGGACAAGAGTTTGGTACCATTAGGTATCTTGTTAAAATCACATCACAAAAGATGAAAATATATGTTTGATTTGTTTTATTTTTACAAACAAATAAACTTACCTTTAAATAATAAACAGTATGAGGAATATAAACTATTTAAGTGTTTCTCTTTTGAATCCATTGGCTATACCCAACAGCATGCACTGTATCAACAAGAGCCATGATTAAACTGTTTACTCCTGAATTACTCTTCTCAGTCTCATTATGTCTTACTGGAGTGTAGCTGTTCTTGAAAGAATATGTGATTTCATCCACTAATTGTTCTAATCAAATAACACTTTCTCTCTGTCTCTAAACAATTTTCCTTGTTTGAAAACAAATTGACTAAATATAGAAAATTGCAAACTAAAAATGCTTATTTTAGTAAATGTTTAAAAGAGGGGCTTGTTTTGAAGGTACTGAGAACATGGAAATTCCCACTGTGCTTACTGAAGAGTCGGAATTTGATTTAGAATTGCTAAGATTGTTTAAACGACTGTTTACTCCTGAATTACTCTTCTCAGTCTCATTATGTCTTACTGGAGTGTAGCTGTTCTTGAAAGAATATGTGATTTCATCCACTAATTGTTCTAATCAAATAACACTTTCTCTCTGTCTCTAAACAATTTTCCTTGTTTGAAAACAAATTGACTAAATATAGAAAATTGCAAACTAAAAATGCTTATTTTAGTAAATGTTTAAAAGAGGGGCTTGTTTTGAAGGTTCTGAGAACATGGAAATTCCCACTGTGCTTACTGAAGAGTCGGAATTTGATTTAGAATTGCTAAGATTGTTTGATCGTCATGGATACAAGCTGATGGAATTACTTATGAAGTACAAACAAATACATTTAAACACCTAGAAACTTGAACTTACTCAGTTAGATTCCACTATTTGTAATGATCTTTTATTTGAATTTCATAAAATTGATTATAAAAAAAAATATTTGATAAAGTTGATGATATTGAGAAGGATGTTAAAAAAGGAAGAAACTTTTAAGGGATAGGGTCAAATATCAGACTCAGAAAGCTTACCCCAGACTCCCAACTACTCAAAATGGGACTATCTATGGGGGGAAACTACCCTTTGGTCAGCCTACTATGAGAAGCATTGCAGTAAATGAATTCCCTTTAGGTTTTCTTTCTACACAAGTGACAGAAGCGCCCCTGGACAGAATTAGTACAAATCTAGTAGAGGTGTTGGATCTGGAACCTCACACTAGGGAGACATAAAGAGCACTTACACAGCAGAGAAAGAAAGAGTTGAGGAGGAAATACAACACAAGGAATAATTAACAATAGTTACTAACTTAAATGGTGATTTTAAAATTTACAATTACAGTTCAATACAAGTTGTGCAACAGCATGCTGTGCTTTTTGAAAGGGGACTAAATTTGTACCTTCAAGGAGGGCAAGAATAGCAGACACTCTCATAAACTCGAAGTATTATACTAGAAAGTTAAATCTTGAACTTTTTTTAGGTGAATCTAATTCAATTTCGACCCCAGGGGATATTTTTAAAAGATCCGGTCTTTATAACCCTCCCTCCATCCTGCTTTGGCATTGTTTGAAAAATGATGGGAAAGAGATATTAGAGAGAGATTAACTAATAAGCAGATTTTGCTAAAATGTAATATTACTAATGAAGAACGTAGCATGTTGAGAGAAATAAGTGAAAACAAAGATGTGAGAGTTATGAAGCCAGATTGGGGGGGGGGGGCTGGTAGTTATGGATAATACCGATTATGTGTCCAGGATGGAACAATTGTTTTTAAACAGTTATGAAGAAATCTCCAGGAATCAATTGAACATCTCTTATTCAAAAATGTTATGTGGTCATCCATGGCTTTTTAATGCGAGGACAAATTACTAACAGTGAATATTTGTATGTGAAGAATGACAATCCCCATCTACCAGGAATATCTGGTATTCTGAAAATTCATAAAGATATTAATGATCCTCCATTATGCCCCACAGTTGATGCCAAAGGTTCTAAAACATATGCCCTAGTGAAATATATTGATTTAAAATGGAAGGGCATCCTACGGGATGAGAAATATAATTGAAAAGATTCCTGAGATTTTTTGACTAAAATACAGAACCATATGAACAACCCACAACTTATTTTAGTTACAACTGATGTCAAATATGTATTCTCTGTTATTCCCATACTTGTTGAATAGAATGGTTTGCTCAATTTTTAGCTGACAAAGATGCAATTAACAACAATACCATGGAGGTTCTAGGAACCCTAATTGAATTAGTAGTGGATAATAATTTTGTTTGGTTTGAAGGTTCCATTTTGAAACAGAAAATTGGAGTGGCAATGGGGGTGGTTTGCACCCCCATTTTTGCCAATACTGTATTAGCCCATGGGAAAAGAAATATGTCTTTAACTCACAATTGTCTAATAGATGGAGTTTTTATGGATGTTTTATAGATGACATCATTTTGTTTTGGATAGATACAGATTGTGAGTTGGACCATGTTTTCATTGTATCAATAACACTGACAACTTTTTAAAGTTTACTATCCAAAAATCTCATAAAACCATTATTTTTAGATGTGGAAATTAGTATTGATAATCAGAATATGTATTTTACATCTAACCTTTATTGGAAACCCACCTATTCAACCAGATTTCTTCATTTTAAGATTTGCTACCTGACGCACCAAAAAAGAGCTGTTGTGAAGAGGCAATTAGTGAAGATGGACTTGTCTGTGAAAAGTTTTTTTTTGGAGACCAAAAACTTAAGAAGTATGTTATTGAATAGGGGATATAAAGAGAATTTCCTGATTGAAATGTTAGGGAAGTACACCAAAAAAGAATTAGTGTTTTTATAAACCTCTTTTGGGGAGCAATTCCTTAAATAACAATAAGAAGCAAACAAACAACACTATATATTATAAGGCTTTTACTACAGCATATAATAGCGATGCAAATGAAATCAAGGAGATTTTTGTTTAACAACTGGAAGATAATCGAGATAGGTGGACTTGATTTAAGCAAAGTTGGACAAGGACCCCTTCTTACCTTTAGAAGAGATTGGAATATAAAGACATTTTTGGAATCAGGAAGTCGTACCTGCTGCAAGAAAGATAGTGAATTAATATGGATGAACAAATGTGGTAGGTGTCCCCAGTGTCCCTTTATTTTGGAAGGGAAATTTTTGATATACCTGGGTATGGAAAGATATTTCACCCCAAAAATGTAATTATTACAGTAAATGTAGAATGTAAAGAAACGTAGTGGCAATTGAGAACAAATGTGACAGGACCTTATGGTTTGAATGATCACATTTCCCTTAGTAGTTTCCTTAAGCAAAAAGTTATGGGGTAACAATTTATTATGCAACTGAATAAAAGAGATTCTTTGAGATGATGATGACTGGGATTCTATGTACAAAAGAATATTTTGAAATATGAATCTGTGGGGGAATTGTTTTGGTGAACGAAAACTGAATAGTTTGATAAGTACAATGTTTTTGATTTTAATAAGTATGTATTTCTTTTACATAATGAATGTGTTTAGCTTTGATTCCATTGGACGATGATGATGTTTGGGTGTGTATATATACAATTACATAATAAGCTGTTGAGTTTAAACTCTGAAGAAGTCCCAATCTACTAAGGGTCAAAAGTGCTAAGTTTTAAATAAAGTTAGAAAATACAGTCATTCCTGGTCTGTGGTCCTTAGAGATTTGCTACTATTGTGTTGGTGGTTTGTGATTTGCATTTGCCTCAGACACAGTCTTAGTTTATCCAGTCTTGAAAAAGGAATTGTTTGTACTTCTGGTTCCTAGTTTTAATTGGTTTGACTTGTGGTGGTGCTTCTGTTTGGATCACTAATGTGATGTTTCATTTAATATATGACAATGTAGTTTAACATGTTTGCAAGGTCAGTGGTTATCTTCTTTCACTGTGTTTTTATTGAGGGATTATTAAATATTTAAATTAGTAATGTGTTTCACATATCCCTAACTGATACATGAAGCATGTGCCAGGATTTATCTACACTGGAAAGCAATATAAAGAGTATAGTGATATAAACCTATGACCAAAAAACCCCCCCACAAGTTTATCTTTTTCTCTTTAGGTATCAGCTGGAGTTGTTCATTAATTTTAATGCCCTTTTTCAGAAATAGTTTTGACAAGGTATGCAATGATAGTACATTATAGATAACCACATCAAACACAAGGACTTGGCAAGGAAGTTTGCACTGATTTCAAGTGCATGAGGTCAGAATGCTAGATATGGTAAATTTCTATGTTTATGTATTCTACATGCAATTTAAAATATATTATCTGAATGCATTTTCTTTCTTTAGATCTAGTGAATGTATAAAACAGGAATTTGAGAAATTATTTTAAGCTGGTACTCTGATTTGTACTGATTCAAAGTTTTATGTTTGGTGGCACATCAGTCTGATATTATTGATGACAGTAGTGATAAAAATTATAGGAACTGGAACAATGAAGGATGACTTGCTGATACAAGTAAATATTCATTAGTTATTTCTGTGTACCAGATGAGCACTGGATTAAGTTAATAGTTTTGGACACAGCTCACATGCTACCTAGACTTATTTGTTGTCTGAATCTTAGTGACTGCATAACTACATAAACCTGCAGTACTCTTGTGGCCAAATTGTCAGACACTGAGTATTTTTTATGTTTCATCAGTATTTAAATTATGGCATAGCACAATCTCAGTGAGGAAACTCAGATCTGCTGTGGGTTTCAGCAGATCATGTGTAGTGCATGCACCATGAATAAATTATACAACTTACTTGCAGCCTATTGGTTGTATCTGCTCCATGCTGTAAATGCCATGCTGACTGGATCACCTACTGAGACCATAATGTAATCTTTGATAAGCAGCATGTTCCCCATTGTATATAATGTAATGTAATGCACAGTAAAACTCATGTTGAGGATCCCCCTTCCCCTCATTGACACAAGGTAGTGCTTATTATCCAGATGTACCCGCTCCTATTACCTGACAGTAGAATGCATGTGCATTATCTCAGGCCTATCCACACCATTATAATAAAATTGACATTGTCTATGTCCCTGGTCCCCTGATAGTGTACAGAGTAATGCTCATTGTCTGGGGTCCTCCCACCCTTATAAGTATAACAAAAAACTCATGATCTAGTGACACCTTCTCCTATCCCTATTAATAAATACATAGTAATGTTTCTTATCCAGGGACTTGCTCTTCTCATGTGACAGGGCTGCTGGCCTTATTGATTCTGTTGTACCACAGAAGAAGGTTATCTACTAGAGTGATTCATGGTTGTTTATGCAGTTCATTTAAATGAAATGAAATTAAGATGAGTCAACATGGTAGATATACATCAAAATAAAAAAGCCAGCTCAAGAAACCACAGATAATTTATTATATAAAAATATACCTACCAACCACCAAGCTTTCACAAATGGCTTTTTATCAAGTTGATTAACAAAAGGGATATAAAGAAAGAAATTGAATATAATGACAACAGATGAATTAGTATTTTATCGACAGATGAACATCCAGGTCTTAATGGCTATGTAAACATTAAGCCAGTGCCTAAAGTCAGACAGACCAGGAAATTATTTTTTTAATGATGTAGAGGTCATGTGACTGTAACTTGTTATATAAAGAACATTTGTTTTTAGTCCTTTTTGTATTCATCTCAAAAAAGCAATTTGTGAAAGTTTGCTAGTTGGTGTACGTTTTTATAAAATAAAATGTCCATGGTTTCTTGAGCTGACTTTTTCTTTGGATATTTATTTTATTCTTGTTTCTGCTTGGAATTTGCCTTTTATGGCTTCTTGCGTGCTTTTGTGGTAGACATATATGTTGTAAAAGACATGCATGTATGTACAGACCTAGAAGAGCCAGTGCCATGAGAAAAAGTTACTCATTGGTGGGTCAGGTAATAAATAAGTTCACTGATAAATGGACCTCCTTCCTGATTGGTGGGTCAGGTAATAAATGTGCTCACTGATAAATGGACCTCCTTCCTGACTCTACAATATTTTATGAAGTTAAACAAGGGCACAGTACCCTGTTGAGGAAAATGGACGATGGGCAGTCTGGACCAAAAGCACAAGCTGTACACTACAGCTTCCTTTTGTTGACCAACATGGTTACTTACATTTTCATAAAGTCGAGAGACAGTTTCTGCACTTCAGAATCAGATATTTGAAATAATATTTTTTGTGGATTTAAGGGCTTTCTGATTGTAAAGGATTCTATAAGTTCTGATCAGCTAAGCACCCATGTTATTGCAGCCATTCTAACCCATAGTGATTAAAACATATTATATACATACTTTTATGTGTTAGGGTTCTTGCTCACAGGATGATTATATGTATGTATATCAAGCTTCAAAAGTGAATACTGAAGTGTATTATTTAGATTTTATACAAAGCCATTAAGGCTTGAAAAAACCCTGACCTGCAGACAGATGGCAGTTATGTTTCAAACAAAACTTTTATCAGAAATTATAGGAAGTGTATGCTTTATAACTTTACCCTAACTGTATTACCCATGCTGTCATAACTGATGTTTAGTTATGAAGTCTGTCTCAGAGCTGTAATACATAGTCAGCAGAGCTAAGCTCTGGACAAAGTCTATTCTTGGAGTAATGCAGTTTCATAAAAGGAAGCAACAGTCTGCTACTCCTGAGAACCTGTGAGTATGGTATTAGAATCAGGTCTATATTAAAACATTGAAAACTGCAAATATCGAATGACCTAAAGGCTGAAAATGCCAGACCTTGAACTCGCTAGCGCAGCCCCCCACACTCCCGCTAAATATATATACCAACTCCGAGATCGCACTACAGTGAGGAAAGGGCAAATATTCCTATCTTCACTGTACTGTGATCTCACAAAAAGCATATCGAGGTCTGGCATTTTTGGCCTTTAGGCCGTTCGACATTTACAGTTTTCAATGTATTAATAGTAACCCTGAGAATCACTGGTTGCTACTTGATAATAAACCAAGACATTTTGATTAGGAATACATGCTGGTCAAAAGAAACAGCTTTCACAAGCTGGAGCTGTCACACTAAGATAATTACAGTCCCCGAAAAGCCAGCAGTGATAGAACTGAAACTCCATTGTAAACCATAGTTCAAGATAGGGAACAGGGAAATTCTAAAGAGAAAGAAATGTCACAGATATGACTATGCTTTAAGAAAAGTAATAGAAAAGCTGCACATGGTAGATTTCACATAAGGAATGTGACTGTTTTTAGTGTAAAGTTAGTGAGACATCAAGGAAAAACAATTAGTTTGAAGTCAGTATAGCAGGTAGTTGTGCCTGTGCCTTCATAATGGTCTCTGATACACTGTTTAATATGACAGATCTACTTATGTAGTTTATGGCATTTATTGCCTTCATTTTATTTGAACGTGGAAAGACCTATTATTTTTTCTCCCCACAAGTTTGACTCATCTGCATATCTGTCTATATTACAGTGTACTTGGAGGTAGTTAAAGTAGTTCAGGATTACGGCTATAATATGCATTCATTTTGTACCATGACATTGTTTGCCTTGGCAGAAAAGGTGCAAGACAAGCTACAAATGGAGTGAAAAATGGGTCATTCCTTTCTGATGTGAATATCAGAGCTGGCAGTATGTAACATCTGTCAGAAATACCATTATATTTGTTACCATTATTTTTACCTATAAATAAAAAATGAATGTTTATTTTTATTAATATATTTATACACTATTTACATTATATTATAGACTAATATAAAATACCGACAAACTCACAATACATTTAAAAATGAAAATAAATATTCTCTTCTCATCTTCATTTTATTTAAATCTTTCCCATGCACTTTTATAAGTATTATTTTTTATTTTATTTATTTTACATTTGTTAACCGGGAGGATCCGACTGGATACATGTCCATTTTCAGCGGAGGCCCGGGGAGAAAAGCTCCAGACAAAACAATACATCAAGTCACAGAAAAAAACAAATATTAGTTAAGTAATACAGGTAAGGTTTAGTTTTCAATAATCAAATCAGTGTAAGGTTAGTAATTATAATATATTCATTCTATGATTCAGTAGATATCCCTGAAGCCCCAAGACTGGGAAACAATGTATGTAGAGAGAGATAGCTAGCCCGGATTAAGACAGTAGCAGGTACATGTTGATCGTAGATGTAGTTTTAGTTTGGTCTTAAATAGACTTAAGGAGGAGAGTGAGGTAATATCAGGGGGAAGTTTGTTCCAAATTCTCCCTACTGAGTTGGTTAGAAGAGAATCTCCGGCCATGTTATTAGTTTTGCAAGTTTGGATGAGGAGGCGGCAGGATGACCTCAAAGTTCTAGGGTTATTGCAAAGGGAGATAAGTTTTTTGAGTGAGGGAGGGTAGTCAGGGTTATAAATTATTTTGTGGGCAAGGACTAGAAGGTTATACGAAATATGTTTTGGTAACTCAAGCCAGTTAAGCTGGGTTAAATTGGTGCAGTGATGGGTTCTGTATGGTAATCCGGTAACAAACCTAGCAATATGATTATAGCAAATGGTGAGTTTGTTCATGACTGTTTTATTAATATTCTGTAGTAAGGGGGATGCATACAAGAGTGTGGAGAGAAGATGGGTTTGGGCAATGGCAGATTTAGCTTGGGGGGTCAGGAGTCTATTTATTCTATATAGCGAGCCTAGTTTTTTATTGATGGATTTAATCATTAAGTTTACATGAATGTCGAATTTCAGGTTGTTGTCTATAGTTACCCCTAGTAATTTTGTCGAGGGATCCGGAGATATAATAGTCCCATCCTTTGATTGGATCGTAAAATTAAAGGGGCTTGACCTTTGTGTCGGTGAGAACAGCAACATTTTAGTTTTTTGGATTAAGTATCAGGCTGACTAGAGAGCCAGTTTTCTATTTTACTGAAAGTGGTTTGGGTCATAATTTGTAGCTCTATAGGGGTTGTACCAGTGCAAATCAGCGTAGAATCATCAGCGTATTGAAGGCAACTGGCATTTGATACAACTGTGTGTAGATCATTAATGAAAATCGAGAAAAGTAGTGGTCCTAAAATTGATCCTTGAGGGACTCCCAGAGTATTGGGAAGTAAGTTAGATAGTTTATTCTGCCATTGTACTGCTTGTTTTCTACCATTTAGATAGGAACTAAACCATTGAATAGAAGTAGTATCTAGACCAAATGAGTGTAGAGTATCAATTAGTAGTTTGTGGTCCACCATATCAAAGGCTTTGGATAGATCCAAGAATACAGCTGAGGAGATAATATTGTTATTGCGATGGGTGTTGATGGTATTGGAGAAGGCAAGAAGGGCAGAGGTGGTACTATGGAGAGGTCTGAAACCATGCTGAGTGTCAGCCAGTAGGTGATTGGCAAGTAGGTGTTCCATAACCTGTTTTTGCACACATTTTTCCATTATTTTAGATATGGGGGAGAGTATAGAGATGGGCCTGTAATTGGAGAGGTCTGTGGAAGTGCCTCCTTTATGGAGAGGAATTACATAGGATACCTTCCAGATGTCAGGGATTTTGGCCTCTGTAAGGGTGCGATTGATGAGTATTGACACTGGGAAGGCAATCGCTTCAGCTGCTTTTTGTAGATATTCAGCTGGAAGTTGATCAGCTGACAGAGTGGTGGGTTTAAGTTTTTTGATTAATTTACGAATAAATGAGGTTGCTACAGGTTGAAAGGTAAATGGGGGAGTGTTTTTATTGGAGGGAGTATCAGGAGTATGAGAGTTACGTGGCAGTTGATTGGAGAGGGTTTGAATTGTCTCCGTGAAGAAGCAATTAAAGCTGTTAGAGACGAAGTTCGATGGTTTGTCTATGAGTGTGGCAGGGACAGGGGTGGTAGAGCGACCAGGGTGAAGAAGATTATTTAACCCGGCCCAGAATTTTTGTGGACAGTTTTGATGTTCAGTTTGCAGTTTCCAATAGTAGTGCCTTTTATCAAGTAAAATTAGTCTTTTGGTTTCATTCCTAAGTTGTCTATAGGTAGTAAGATCAAGAGGAGTTTTAGTGGTACGCCAAATTATTAATTTGGGATGTACCTTACAAGACACCTGCAACAGCTGGAAAGACCACAGAAGTACCTCACCAAGAGGATCACTGGCCATAAACAGATGCCCTATGCAGCTTGACTGAAGAAATTACAGCTGTACTCAGTTGCATACTGCCCACTTAGAGGTGATCTCTGCCTGACAGAAAAGGCCATGTCCAACCCAGAATTGATGGACATGCTCCACCTAAAGAAAACCTTATCCCCGTGAGCCACATGCTCTAGAGATCTAAACCTCACCACAACAATAAATAGGACATGCTGGAGGGATAGATTCCTGTCCCAGAGACTTCCCATTGTTTGGAACAAGATCCCAGTCTACATTAGGCAGAACTCCTCGCTATCACTCTTCAATAGAAATCTTGACGAGTGGATGGGAAACAGAAAGTTTACCTCGGGAATCACTTCAGTAGCTCTGCTGGACAAAGGCACAGGGAACTAATCTAAGAGGGTGGCGAAAGCCAACACATTCTGGCTAGGCTTATAAATGCCTTTGGGCAGATAGCCTAGTACCTACCTATGAACCTAAGAACCTATTCTTTGATTTTTATCATTCCGCTCCACTTCTTTACCTCTAACATTATTACTCCCCTCTCATCTTTATTTTTATTTGCAACATTTTATTGCATTTCTCTATACCTTTCTACTTCCTATACTCAAATATTTTTGATAACAAAAACACTTTCCTAACTCTTCCACCCCAAGTCCTTTATATTTAATTGCATATAACCTGTTGCTTACCCCATGCCCTCTGCTTGTTACAATCATTACCTTCCGTGTATTTTTATACTCACCTTCCTTTTCATAAATTAGTTACCATATTCTGATACTGTACCACCCTTAACCTTTCCATTCTGTACTTGTCCACCACATTGACCCTCATTTCTTTCACAAAGTTATACTTGAATAATAAATGCTAAATTGTTTCCAATGGGTTACTACCTTCTACTGTTAAGCATACATTTAATTTATCCTTTCCTTTCCTAAACACCTCTGCTGTTTAGTTTGACTATTTTTTCATCTTATTACATGGACAAACTACCTTTTTTTCCATTATTGCGACATATATTATCATCATTCTTCAGGTAATACAACGCTATGTGTCAGAACCCTTCAGCCCACAAGTGCTCTGTCTTTCATTTATTTGTATATCCTTCACCTTCCTCTCTCATACTCCATCATAACATTTTTAATACTTCATATCAACTCACTTTTTATTACAAGTTATTCTTCTAAGCTTCTGTGGTGATGTGAGGTAGTACCAGCTGTGCCCGGGGGAGCAGGGCAGTGCACGTGTGACATATGACAGCAGAGCTAGATGGAGTTTTCTAAACAATTATATGTAATTTGAATGTCAAACTGATTTGTACAGATGCTTGTGTTAAAAATGTATCAATAGTGGGTCCTGCTGGACAGAAAAGAAATATACATGTATGTCAGACTGTATTGTTGTAACTGATGAAATGTATATATTTTAACAGAGGATACCAGAAGGGAAAGGGTTAAGGTCAGCCCAGCTAACCTTAAGAAAATAGCTTGAAATTAAATGAATTTATTTAGGCCATAAAGATTTTATCTCAGAGATCTGAATTTAGCCGGAGATGCAATGTCTGGGAAAAGCCTAGGCTGATATCCTGCGCTATTGTCCTTAGTGGTGAACTAATTGCTACCGTGGGATGCCAGAGAATGGTTTGTTAGTTTGCAGGAAGGGTGAAAGTGTTGGAATTGTTTTACAGTTTCCAGATGCTGTAATAAACCTCAGCTAAAGTTATATGTGTGTATTGTGACACATCAGTGCTAGATCCTGGCTCAGTTTCTAGTAAGAAGGCAGTGTGGGAAACACATAGTCAGGTGACTAGATATGATATCATTCTGTGGCCAGCACTAAAATTGTATTTGAATACTAGTGAGAGATGTGAGGAGTACACTCTGTTTTTGGACCTGACAAGCAATTCATCCACTTTCATATTGCTTTGCTTTAGTAAATAACTAGGTAACAGTAATTCTTCAGTCAGTTAAAAAATATAATGAGATTAACTAAATTTTTTTTTCTGTATCTGTCTGGGTCTTTGCATCTGTGTTGTTTTTTTGTATTTCCTGTGATTGAAACTCTGGTGTTTATTGTAAATAGTTATTCAGTAGTTTCATTTTTTTATTATTTATTATCAAAATATCTAAACCTTTCACTGTGGCTAGTCTTTTAGAAAATATTTAACCTTTGAGAGTACTTGGATTTATTTAGTGGCACTGTGACTCCATGTTCCTGAAAGTCTTGCTGCTTGATTAAACACTACCATTTTTTGTTTAAGGATTAATTTTAATAAGTGTAATTAGATATGCTGGCAATATCTTTAAAGTAGCTGGCTTTGGGTGTTCTCATGGCAGCAAATCTACCTTGTAGTCTGGATGAAGGTGGCAGAGTGGGTAAGCTGTGCCAGCTTTTCCCAGGTGTGTGTGCTTGTGAGTGTGTGTGTGTGTGTGTGTGTGTGTGTGTGTGTGTGTGTGTGTGTGTGTGTGTGTGAGGCACAAATTTCAAAGTGTGTGTGTGACAGCTACTTTGAACAGGGACACAGAGAGCACTGAATTCACAGAGTGGGTTTTGGAGGACTTATGTTGGAGCTCCTGGCTAAGGATTCTGCTCTGTAGAGGTCAGTGGGGAGTCTTATTTGTGGCCTGGAGAGAAAGCCCACCCCAGGACTTGAGTGTACATTCCCTGTGTGCTCTTAAGGGAAATTGTACCTGGTGCAGATGACTGCATCTGAAAATACTGTGTGCCTATTTTTCTCTGAATGAATGTTCCCCACCAGTGTCAGTGGTGAGGATTGAGGTTCCTTGATCACTGGCCCAGAGGAGGGACTTCACAGCTTCATTCTAATTTTCTCAGATCTTCCTTCATTGCTTTCCAACAAAAATACTTCTCAGACATATACAATACTGTTGTCTTTTCTTCAGTCAGCCTCACCATACTGTCCTTCTCTACTTCTTTCTCCAGTCAGGTTACAGCCAATTTCTGTAGTCCCTTTCCCATTTCTTGTTCCTTAGTCCACTTAATATTTATTAGAAAGTATTTGTAATCTGAAAATTCACATACTTAAATCTGCTTTTTTTCACCATTCCCCTTGTAGAACACAACATATGATCAATTGCTACTCCAGAAAGATTTTTCACATACATAATTTACTTTGTCCCCCCTATGCATTTTTCTTATCTGCCATTTTTGGTTATAGTAACTAAATATGTTGAATTAATACATTTCTTATTTCAGTCAGATAGGTGCACGTAATTTAAGTCCCCTGAGTCCCCCACCTGCTTACTGAATATAATAAATGTATTATTTATTTATTTGACATTTGTTAACCGGGTTAGTCCATCTGAGGTTGCGCCCTTTTTCAGCAGGGGCTTGAGGAGAAAATCTCCAAAGTGAAAAAAGTTATACATAAATTATACAAAAATTAGATTTAGAGGGCAAGTAATACAAAACAAAACTTTTGTGGTACAGAAATAAAAAAAAACAGACAGGTTTACAAAACAAATTATACAAGAAGAAAAATAAACTTCTATGGAAAGATTGTACAGGCAAGATGTTCAAAGTAAAGAATAACAGATTAAAATAAAAATAAAATAATGTGAATAGATAACAAAGGTTAATAGGTAGCATATAGTTGAAATGGGATGTCAAGTTGCAAGTAGGTAAAGAAGAAAATTTTGGCCTAAGCAAAAGTTGCAAAGATGCCAAGGAACTAGTTAATGGTGGTCCAGCAGGAGAGACTTAGACAATGCTTTGTCAAGTGTAAGCTAAAAGGGAAAACAGGGAAATGAAACAGAAAGGAAGAGGAGTGAGCAGGGAAGAAAAGTATAAGATTACTGAGGCAGAAAAATAGGGAGTAGGAGGGGAGTGCCAGGGCAGGAGGAGGGTTTCTTTAGAATCATGTGGATTGTGAGAAGTTGAGAACATAAATGTTGGTTAGGTAATTCTAACCAGTTGAGATTCTGGAGTACAAGACAGTGAAGAGATTTTGGAGGCAAGTTTGCAGCAAATCTGGCCACTTTGTTATATGTGGTATCAAGTTTAGATAGAAGAGTAGACTGTAAGTTAGTAAGAACTTGAGAGCAATACAGGAGGTTAGGAAGGACATAAGCCCGATGGAGTGATATTTTGGATTTAGGGGTAAGAAACTTTTGGTTTCTATACAACAAGCTGAGCTTTTGATGTTTTTTCTTTACACAGTTCTCTACATGGAGACTGAATTTAAGCTGGTCATCTAGGATTATGCCAAGTAGCTTTGTGTGATGTTCAGTAGAGATAATGGTATTGTTTAAGGAAGAGATAGTGAAAGAGGATTTAAAATGACTGAGAGGTTTAGGTAGGAATAGGAGAAGTTTTGTCTTTTTAGAGTTAAGGAAAAGATTACTTAGCCAAGTTTCAGTGAGGTTAAAGGAGGTTCAAGTAAGGGAAAACAGATGGAGGCATTGTCGGCAGAAGTGATAATAGTGGAGTTGTCTACATACTATATTACAGAAGACTGAGGACAAGAAGTGTGAACTTGGTTAGTAAATATATTTAAAAAAGGGGGCCAAGAATAGAGCCTTGTGGGACACTCATTTTTGTGGGGAGAAATGGAGATAGAGCAGAGAGCCATTTAACTGATTGCTTGCTGTCTATTAGTGAGGTATCTGGTAAACCAGGAAATAGTTATAGGGGAAAATTTGAGTTGTGTTAGTTTAGAAAAGAGGATGGAATGGAAAACAATGTCAAAGGCTTTGGAAAGGTCTAGGAAGAGGCAGGACACTAGCGTATTATTGTCTCTAGCTAGTGAGATGGAGTTTGTAAAGGAGATAAGAGCAGTAGTGGTGCTGTGGTGGTGGCAGAAGCCATGCTGCATAGTGGAGATGAGGTTTTCTTGCATTAGATAAGACAGAAATTGTTTATGGGCACAGTGCTCTAAAATTTTGGAGACAGGAGACAGTATGTCAATTGGGTAGTAATTAGAGAGTTCTACAGAGTTCCTACCTTTGTGGATAGGTATGACATAGAATTTTATCCAAAGAGTTGGGATGGTGGATTCACAGATAGAGTGGTTAATGAGGGTGGATAGTGGGTATGTGATGGAACTGGCAGCCATCTTTAAAAATAGTGCAGGTAAGTTGTCAGCTGAAAGGGAGCATGTCTTAAATTTGTAAATAAGCTTTTTGATGTAGCTAGTGGGTATAGGACTTAAAGAGAATGGTGAGTTAAGTTGTGAGTGTGTACTGGGAGGTGACTGATAAGTAGGATTGGAAGAAGGCATAAGTTTGCATAAGGTATTGATAAAATAAGAATTAAAGACAGAAGCAGTTTCTAGGGGAGAGTTATTGGGGCAAGGATTTGGTGTAGAGGGGTTTCCTGGGTGGAGAATTTGGTTGACTGTGTGCCAGAATTTTTTTGGATTACTAGTATGTACAGTTAGGGGTGTGTGGTAGAAATGTATTTTATCAGTGTTTATGTGTTTTTTGTCAGATTATGTAGTTCCTAATATTTTTGGTAGTGTAAGAGAGATTTGATTTTTAACCAGAAATTCCAAGCAGAATGTCTATTATGGATGAGTGATGTGCTCAGGTTATCCTTGTGAGCCATGGTGAGCAGTGTAATTTGACTCTGATAATTCTAGAAGGGGTAAGGGAGTTAAGAGTGTTTAAAATTGGAGTTGAATTGGTCTATGGCTTCAGCAAGAGAGCGGTCAAAAAGGAAGGTCCAATTCATAGCGGAGAGATGGTTATTGAAAGTGTCAGGGCTGAAGTTACTTAACTTACATCATTCTTTAAATGTATGTGGTTTAGTGAAGTGGGTGGAGAATTTTTGAACAAGTATTCCACAGTGATCACTGATAGCATCAGGCAGGGATTCAGGGTTGTGATAGAGGTCAGGATGGGAGACAAGAATTTAGTCCAGGATGGAGCTGGAATTTGTGGGTTTATGCGGAAAAGTGGAAGAGGAGATAGCTGAATGAAACCATGTAGGAGTATGCTGGTGGAATAAGAGTCAGAGCTGAGAGCAAGCCAGTTAATATTAACTTCACCTAGAATGATGGTTTAATTAGGAATTGTGTGAGCTATCTGGTGTAGTATCTGTTCAAAAAAAGTTATGTTGTCTTGGAGTGGTATATAGATGGCAACTATGGATACGGTTTTGTGGTTATTGATCTTACAATTATCGATGATATGTTCTGCTGGGAGGAATGAGGGGGAGGGTTGATAAAGGGGGGATAAGGTAAGGAGGTCTGAGTACAACATAGCAATGCCTCCACCTTTTCTGTGTGTCTTATCGAGACATAAGATGTTGCAACCAGGGGGAAGAAACTCATTGTTTTTATTATGTGGTTTTTAGCCAAGTTTCAGAGCGAGAGATTGTGTCAAGGGAGTACTGAGATATCCAGGAGTGAAATTCAGTAGGCTTGGTGAGTATGCTGTGGATGTTGATGGAATAGTAGGATAGTTGTTTGAGTTTAGGGGTAGGAACCTGCAGGGGAGTTTGAGTGGAGTTAGTGGGAGTAGAGGAGAAGTTGTGGGGGCCAGGGTTAGGGTGAATGTCTCCCTAAAGTAGAAATGTGTAACTAAAGTGAAGAAGGGGTGATGTAGTAGGGAGAAGTGTGACCAATTTCAGTTTATTTTTATGATATAAAGAGATTTTTGGAAGGAGTGAGATTCTGGGAAGAGTGTGCTCAGTACAGGAGAAGAGGGTGGGTGATATGGGAGAAGAATAGGAGGTAAGGGTACCTGTTAGGTAGGAGGATGTTGGAGAGGTAGGATGATTGTTAAGCTGAATGTGATAATTAGTGAAGTAGCATAGAAAGAGAATTAAAAAGCACAGTAAGTGAAGGAGAAGCATGATGATAGGAAAGCAGAGAGAAGGGAAGGGTGGTGAGTAAGTGATAGGAGGAAGATGAGAAGTAATTATAAAGGGGATAATAGATTAAAAATAGAGAATGTGAAAGGGGGGTATGGGATAGAATGAGAAAGATGGAGGGAGAGGCCAAGGGAGGAGGAGTTTAATCTGATTGGTTAAAACTAATGATTATGCGAGAGTTGGAGAGTGTGGTATACCTGGTTAGCTATAAAGGAAATTGAGTCAGGGGTGGGTGGGAATGGGGGTAATGTAGGGGAGTGGAGTGAGCCCGAGTGAAGTGAAGGGTGAATGAATTGGGGTAGCCCAGATTCAAAGGACAGACCAGGAACAATTAGGAATGCTAGGTAAGATGAACAAAGTCTGTGTAGTGTAAGTAGCTAGTTCAGAGAGAAAAAAATGGAAGGCATTGAAGCATTTTTAGACAGAAGGGAGAGGGAGAGGGAGGAAAATAGATGGTAAAATATAAAATAGATGGTAAAATATAGACTTAGGACAGAAAGCAGAAAAAAAGTTAAAGAGGAAGGGAGGGGGGAACCTGAGAGTCAGGATAATATATACTGGTAACTTATGGGAAAGCAGTAAGTTTTCCAGTGGACAGGAAATGGGGAAAGAAGTGGGGGGGATCTAAACAGGTAAAGCTCTAAAGATTGGTTATGTGCAAGGGTATATAGTAGGCTGGCAATGTGCATCAGAGACAGGGACAAGACAAATATAAAGATTTTTTTAATTTTTTTTAAAGAAACAGACAACTACACTATTTAAAGGAAATAATTAGTATGGGTGGGGCTAGAGGTTCAGCAGGTCACTGAACACATGCAGAGTTGCACAATTGCAGTGTGATGGTTCTTGTCAGAATCCATGAAAAGGGGAGAAAGGCATTAGTAAGAGCAAAACAGTAGGTGATACAGGTGCAGGGCTTACTAAAACAGAAGCCAAGTATTAAACGTACAAAGGTATTCCAGTTGACTAAGTACAATTTTAAAACTGTGAAAAGTAAAACTTTAGTACATAAATCTCAGAGTACATTTTATGTTTCTGTACAGCAGGTGTAAAATCAAATGAAGTAAGTTGACTCATACAGTGTAAAACATCATGAGATACAAGCAAGTAAATGCTCC
Organism: Protopterus annectens; assembly: GCF_019279795.1. Classification (NCBI taxonomy): domain Eukaryota; kingdom Metazoa; phylum Chordata; order Ceratodontiformes; family Protopteridae; genus Protopterus; species Protopterus annectens. Next base: position 592,435,650 of record NC_056746.1, read on the forward strand.
ATAAGTAAACACTATCCAGGTACTTGGTGATCAACAAATATAGCCAGCATACAACCTCTCTTATTTCAAAGTAAAAGTCTCTAAGAATTACAGTCAACAACCAAGAGCTGAATGTAGGTAATCAGATAAAGAGAGTAAAAGCAAGGAATTAAGCTACACAAACTGACAACTACATCTATTGATGTTAATAACAAAGCTACAGTACGTTGTAGGAGCACTAACACAACTGCATTCAAGTAACAGAAAGTAGGCTGCAAAAACACTATACAATAAACAATCTAGTTCATTTAAAAAGTTAAAACCTCAGGACATAGCACTTTTGAACATTACAATCAGTTTAAAATAAACAAAGATCAAATAAAGAGCAGAGTGCAGCCAGAATGGTTGCGAAGCTACACAGCAAATAAACAGTTACAGATGTACATTTAATGAAGTTCTAGAGAGCCTTAAGTTGCAATAATACATTAAATTAAATTGTAAACTCAAGCTGGGGCCCGTATCTCGCACACATCACCAAGGTGAAACTAAGTTTGGAGAACGGAAAATGGCGAAAATAGCAGGGAACACTAACAGAAGATTTTAAAACCCACAAAGCATGCTGGGAAGAATGGAAGAGAAGGAAAAAAAGAGAAGAAAAAGAAATGGTAGAGAGGAGCCGATGGTAAAAAAGCAATGCTAACTGGCCCAGATTCAAAGGACACACCAGGAACTACCAGGAATGTAAGGTAACATGAATACAATCTGTGTAGTGTAAGTAGCTAGTTCAGAGAGAAAAATGGAAGTCATTGAAGCATTCTTGGACAGAGGGGAAAGGGAGGGGGAGAAAAATAGATGCTAAAACATAGACTTAGGACAGAAAGCAGAAAAAATAGTTAAAAAGGGAGGGAGGGAAGAAACCTGAGAACCTGAGAGTCAGGATAGTACATACTGGTAACTTATGAGAAAACAGTAAGTTTTCCAGTGGACAGGAAATGGGGAAAGAAGGGGAGAATCCAAACAGATAAAACTCTAAAGATTGGCTATGTGCAAGGATGTATAGTAGGCTGGCAATGTGTATCAGAGGCAGGGGCAAGACAAAGATAAAGCTTTTTTATTTTTTTAAAGAAACAGACACCTGCACTATTTAAAGTAAATAATTAGGATGGGTGGGGCTAGAGGTTCAGCAGGTTACTGGATGCATGCAGAGTTGCACAATTGCAGTGAGATGGTTCTTGTCAGAATCAAAGTAAGCGACCAGCAGATCCCCATTTTAAGAACTTCCCATCTCCTCCATGTAATATAAATAAAGGCTCTATTTTCCAGGACATTTACACTTTATAGGTTCATAGGTTCATAGGTTTATACTAGGCTATCTGCCCTAAGGCATTTATAAGCCTAGCCCAAATTTTTGTGGCTTACGCCACCCCTTATATGAAAAAATACTGTGCCCATTAGTTTGTTGTGCCTCTGTCCAGCAGTGACACAGATATGATTCCCGGGGTAAACCTACGATCTCCCATCCACAGGTCTAGATTTCTCTTGAACAGAGTCAGCGAGGTGCTCTGCCTCACATGGACCGGGATTTTATTCCACAGCATAGGGAGTCTCTGAGTGATAAATCTATCCCTCCAGCACGTCCTATTTATATCCGTGCAAAGGTTTAAGTTGCTTTTAAGAAACTGAGGTGGGAGATTATTCCTAAGCAAAGACCCCAAAATCAAGATTCTTTTTGATAGGAATTGTTTGAAAGAGGTAGGCATGGATCAGTGTGCAACATAAAGGATTCCTATTTTTCTTCACCAAGGATATTCATAAATTTGGCTTGGTCAAAGGAATGTCCTGCCTGTTTAACCTCATAATTTTTTTTTTTGAAAAAGCAACAGTAGTAGTGGATAGTGGTAATTCAGTACATGCAGCATATCTTGATGGACATATAAATCTGAATATATATGGTGCAGGGCTAACTGGTTGTCTGACAGAATGCAAGTCTTTAGAGTTGCAGATGCTACTTCTGAAAAAAAAAAGTTTACCAGTAGTTGTGTCACAGGACTCAGTGTTAGATACTCTCTTATTTGGCATCTATTTTTCAGATCTCCAGACCAGCACTCCTACATGTGGCTATCTATATTTGCAGATGATTGCTGTTATTCAGTCTTCCACTGTCTCACAATTGTCTACCATGGATTAGACCATATTAACAATTGGATCAAGGGCAATGGTCTCAAATTAAATGTGAAAAAGTATAGCATAGTTTATTTTTGTAAACAAAACACTTTCTCATACCGTAAACGTTACATACCCCTCCAATCACATACTGTTATAAGGGATGTAGACAATCTTGTTGGTAATTCCATATCATTTACATACATACATACATACATACAAATGTTTCAAGCACGGGCATTAATGCCTTTCTTGCTTGCCAGTATACCAAAACACTTGTTCCCATAATAAATGTCCAGGCAGTTCTAAAAAATATCTAAACTAGTACTTGCTTTAATATAATTTGGTAGTCTGTTCCAAGCATCAGCTACTCAGTCAGAGAACCAATCAGTACACTTCTCATGCCTATAGAATCTTCCACATAGGTTATCTGATGATTCTGTAGCATTTTGATAACCCCAAACATTCCCAGAGGTAGTTGTCCCTAAATGCCCTATATACCTGAATAAGATCTCCTCCTAAATATCTGTAAGAGACACTGTACAAGTTCAGATATTTTAGTCTTTCATAATAACTTTTCACATCCATGGATTCCCTTGGTATATTTATGCTGTACTCTTTCCAGTTTATTCATGCTTGTTTTCCTATAGGGTTTCCATATTGTTATTCCATACTCAAGTTTGGGTCTAATGTAACTAACAAACAATGACTTCATTATGTTTGATTTCCTAAACTTTATATTATTTTTATACAACCTATAGTTCTATAACTATCATTAGCCAATTGGTTGATATGATTAGAAAAACTCATAGCTGAATCTACCCATATACCCAGGTCTTTAAATGAGTCTACAGTTTCAACCACTGTGTGCTGTATTAAATATTCACCTTTCAGTTTATGTCTCCCAAATCTCATATGCTTAGTTTTTGATGTATTTATCAACATATTATTCTCCTGTGCCCAAATGATCAATTTAGTCATATTATTTTGCAGACATGCCTTATCTGTAACACTTGTAATCAGTAGAACACCTCAGATGAAATAGTAAGGTCTGAAAGATACAATCTAAACAAGTAAGGACCTAGGACAGAGCCCTGTGGGACACCTTGACTGTAACCAAGGATTTTACCTGTCTAGTTGGTGTGTGATACTTGCCATGTCCTATTTGTAAGCTATGCAGCTATCCATCTTATCAACAGTACATCAGTACCTAGTTGTACTAATTTATTGATCAGTGTTTTGTGTATGACCCTGTCAAATGCTGATGTTAAATCTATATAAATCACATCACAGCACAATTTTTCATTCATAGCTATTATTATATTGTTAAAGAACATCATGTTTCAGGTGGTAATAGATCTATTTTCAACATATGCATGCTGGTATATGGTTTCAAGTCCCATCCTATCCAGTTCTGACAAAAACATATTCAGTATTACCTTCTCCATTATTTATGATTACCATTCTCCATTTTTTTATGATTCTGGGTTTGTCCTACTCCCCTTTCATTTGACCATCATGTCTTCATAGAAGTTCAAAAAACCTTCCGTCTGGCTGTCTAAATTCTGAAGCCACCTCCATTTGAGTCAAAGACGTTTTAATTCCCCTTTACTCATATTTCATCAGACCCATTACAGAATATAATGCACTTTTTGGCATGCATTTGCCTAAACATATCATTCAGTTTGAGAGACTTTAGCGATTCATAACTAAAACGATTAGACTGGGAAGCTATACCTCTGTATGCAGTCTCTTATAGACTTCTCCTTGGAGATCTGTACCTGGCCTTTGAAGACATGAAAGGGCCTCATTGACATCATGTTCCTTCACAGAACAAATGGTATCTCTAATACCCAGTTAAAGACATGGTGTAATAGATTTACACTCGTGATGTCTGGAGCAAGCCTCCAATTCATGTTAAGCAACGTAGCACCCTTGTCACTTCAAAGTAGACCTAGATCATTTAATAGGCATCCTCAAATTCTGCCCTAGTCTATCTTGTTTTCCCCTCCTTGATGCTGGAGGTAACTATCTAATATGGGTTTACAAATAGGCTTGTAATGGTCTGCTGACCCACTTGCTTTTACTTACCTATGAACCTATACTCTCTTATTTATTTTTTCCCCTAGAGTGTGAGTACATAGAAAGAAAACAGAGGTTAGCAAGGTAGGAACTAAAAGAAGCTGCTATAAGTAAAGGTCCATGTAATTGAATTAAATGAAAATTAAAATCATCTTCATATGTTATCTCATTATAAAATGCCAGTTACTGTTTAGATGCAACACATTTCGTCATTCTATTTATGACCTTTTAATCCAATTAATACCATTGTACATTTTAATTCATATGTTTGTAATATATTGCCCCATTTTGCTCTCTTTTTCAAATGTATATATTTCAGTACTTGATAATCTTACAACATGCAAAATTAAAATGTGAGGACTATACATAAACCACCTCAAAGTGACCACCTTCATGCGATAGCTTTAATACTTTTAACATACACAGTAAGCAGTTATATTTACATGTTTTTAGGCTTTGTATACACAATATTCTTTATATTCTAACTGGTTTTCCTATAGATTCCCATTCTTTACTTTGTTCATTGAAAAAACATTTTTCTTTATTTTTTCCTTATCCATATCTTGACTTTTCTGAAAATTTCAGATTAATGACTTATATTATCATCTTTTAGTTCCTACCATATTAACCTATGTTTTCCTTTTACATTCTTGGTGTTATTACTTTGTTCCTTGTCCTTGAGTTCTTAATTCTTGACTTTCTACTAATACTTCTTTCTTATCCACCATTTAACAGGCCTTCTATTTTCTATATTTTCAACTTATGATGTTTATTTTTGTTGTATATATAAACTAACTAACTGGCTACATATATGGCAAATATCACAACAACTTCTAGGTACACTGCTATTTAAATTCTTAAATCCTAACTTCTTCATTTAATTTTCAGGTTGATTTACAACTAGAAAAAATAATTTATAATCTCGAAGTCAATACAAAAGCAGTTATTGTTGCTTATCATTGGCAGTATATTAAATCTAACATTAAAGACTGCAGCTCTCTTGTAAATTTCAATAAATAGTTAAAAGACTATCCCTAGGATTCAGAATAAAGACTTGCCACTTATGGTAATTACCTAAAATAAGTCAGTCAATCACTATGATTGTGAGAAAAATGTGAATGTCCTCCCAAGTGACTCATGCATTATGTTGGCAAAAGCACCCCGTATATACACACACACACACACACACACACACACACACACACACACACACACACACACACACACACACACACACTCCTTCCAACTCCATGTTTTTGTTTAACTTGCCTGTGCCACAAGTGCTCCCATAGGAGTGAATGGGTGACTGTTTTGTTTTTAAGGTGGTCATTTTTTTCTTCCAACAGTGAAATTTTACACGATTGAATGATTTTCATTCAGGAGCTACTGACATTTCCATGGTTTAGCACATGGCTAATTAACATTAGTAGCTCACTCAGACAACTAAATTATCATGCATCTCGTCCCAAAAACACTGCCATTTGTGGTAAGGCCCCTAGGAGGGGAAACCTCAGCAGTAGGTTGGTCTAAGAATTGGTAAGGTTTAATGTGATGGGGAAAACTGTTTAGCCAAGGCTTTGTTACAATAAGCCTTTCTTAATCTCAGCCCATCTCTTTCTAAATGCTAAATGCTGTTGATTCTCTGGTATTATTTGACCCTTTTCATAGGTTCATAGGTGTTTACTAGGCTAACTACCAGGGTCTATATTAGATCACCGAATGCTTAAAAAAGCAAATGGTGATTAATCGACCTTATGTAAGAGAAAGCTTACAATTTCGAACTGTCAGAACAGCAATTTTTTTCCTAGGGAAAAAAAAAATTGCTATTCCAACAATAAAAAAAAAACAAAAAAACCCCCCCACTTTACACATTACATTAAGTGGGGGGGCTTCACCCCTACACCCCCCCTACTTAAATATACCAACTCCGGGACTGCACTACAGTGCCGAAAATGGCAAAGTAACGAAGTGGCCAAGCAAACTCTTTCCCAGGGAAAGAATTTGTTCAAGAGCAGCTTTAATATTTTGCCATTTCAGGCTTTTCAGTTCGACCAAGATGCAGTCGAAAGAATGCGTCTTCGGTCTTCTAATAGGGAACCTAACTACCACAAGGACCTTTTAAAGCCTAATTATGCATCCCAAATCTCTGACAAGTTTTGGTACCCTTGATAAGTCTAAGCAGTTGGTTGGGAGATGAAACATTTACAAGCAGGCCTGAGGTATGAACTATTTACAGGCTGCCTGTGTCCATGAGATACATAGGAGCCAAACCAGAGATGAATTTCCTGTCCTGGATGCAAATGCCAAAGTTACACTATAATTGGGTTAGAGAGCAACTCTGCTTCACATGGATGGGAGTGTGTTCCAGAGACAAGGTAGTCTCTGGGATGCAAACCTATCTCTCCAGCAGGTTCTATTTATATCACAGGCAAGGTTTAAGTCTTTAGAATGAGCAATTCTGGTGCTGTTTTTTTTGGATATGCAGGAGGTCCATTAGAGTGGGGTCTGACAATGTCTTGCATGTCAGGGATAGATCTCCCCTCAACCCTCCCTGTAGCTCCCCTCAGCCTGTAGGCTCTAACACCAGCTATTTGTTTGTGTTGACTCTTCCTGGAGAACATTTGTGTCAGAGGGGACTCTGTGACTGCTCCTAATTTGCAGTTGTCTGCAAATTTAGTTACCCAGAGGCCATTGACATTGGCCTTGATTTCATAGAAGTAAATGCCAAAAAGGAGTGGTCCCAGGACCAATCCCTGTGGGACTCTGCTTGTGACTGGCATCTTTGTAGAGGTGAAATCCCCAATTCTAACTTCCTAGGTCCTGCCTGTGAGCCAGCTGGCTATCCACTGGATGACATAAGGGTTTATACCTAACCTCTTGAGTTTCTCAACAATGCCCAAATGGGATATTGTGTCAAATGCCTTGGCTAGGTGAAGGTAGGCAGTGTGAGCTGTTTTGCTCTCATTCATTGCTTTGGTGACCTTCTCAAAGAAGTTCACCAGCTTAAGGTATGCATGACCTGCCCTTGATGAAACCAAACTGAGTTTGGTCCAGTGCCTGGAGGTTTCCAGTGTCATTATTGATCATTTCCATGATAATTCTTTTCATGGCTTTGTATGTGTGACTAGTGAGCTTTATGGGTCTGTAGTATCCTGGACCTTGAGATGGGCCACCATTCTGTAGTGGGATTACTGTTACTGTTCTCCATTCATGAGGCATGAAGTCTGTTTGGAGACTATAGTTTAATAACAATTCCAGAGGGCCTGATAGGTCATATTATATGCTATTTAGAAAGCATGTTGGGAAAATTGTCTGGGCCCATTGATGCATGTTTTTGGTCTTGGAGAGAGCATTAAGGACCTGTTCTCTAGTGATATTAGAACAAGTTATAGTTGATGGTATTTCCTGAGAGAAGGTCGGGGGGAGAGGGGTAAAGCTAGAGCTGTATTTGTAGGCCAGTAGGTTTGCTACATCTTCTGGCTTAGTATAGGTGGCTCCATTAACAAATAGCTCTGCACACACTTGTATATTGCCTTTGAGGTTGTGGATATATGCAAAGAAAGCCTTGAGGTTGTTCTTGGCCTGGGAGACCAAATTTACCTCAAATTTTGCTTTGGTCAACTTTATTTTTCTCTGGGTTTTTTGCTTAGTTTGATGAGAGTGATTTTATCCTGCTGGGTGCTACACGTCCTAATTTTTACCATGATTTTCTTCCTTCTCATTTATTTTTCCTTTTTCATTTCCATTGCTCTTATTTTATTTTAACTCAGCACTCATTCTTGTGTTTTGCCTTTTCTCCTTTGTTATTATTCATTTTGTTCCTTTTTCATTTTGCTCTGGACCTTAGTCAGGCATACCCTCGTTCCTCTATTTTAATCTTTGCTGTTCATCATGACCTCATTAACAATATTCCATCTGCTTTCAGCATTTTATTGTTATTTTCTTAGTTATGTTTCTTTTTCCCCTTTGTATGTTGCCTTCACAATGTTTTCACTTTTGTCCCATTTTTAAATACTTTTATAATATGAGTTATTCTTCTCAATTTTGTATCTATGAAACATTTATGAAACATTGCTTTATTATTTAATATTATGTATTAATATATTCATATATTATATTTAATACATGTAATTTTTTATGTTTGTACTCCTCAGCCTGAACCAGTTCTGTTTGGACTAGTGTTCTACACCATTTAGCAAATAATGCAAAAAATAAATAAATAAATAAACAAACAAACAAACAAATAAATAAATAAATATTTAACTTGTTTTCCAGTTTGATTCCTTTCTGCTTTAGTACTTTTCTCAAAAATAGTTCCTTCGCTTTCATATTTAATATACCGTATTTACATTTTATGTTCATATTTTAGACAATAAGCATTTATCATTAAAATGTTTACATTTCTAAATGTCTAAAGGTCCTACAACTCAAAGAGTACTTTGGCTACCTAGAGGGGAGTAAACTGTATCTCTTCCTATAAATATGCAACTTGCAAATGTACAATTTCTTCATTTTTAAGAAATGCTTTTTTATTTTAATCTTCTACCGTCTATACCAGAAACCTTTCCCATCAAATACTGATTGAGGTTCATCTACCATTTTACAATAGACAATTAACCAAGTCTTAATGTCTTCCATTTCTTCACATTAAGTCAGAAACCAAACAATTATTTTCCTAACTTTGTCAAAAACATGTTTACTTTCAAAGTCCTTTCACATTCCTTCTTATTTGTTTTCCTCATATCTCTCTCAAAAGGAACACTTTTCTTAATTTTGAAGTCCACATCAAATTATTGTTGGAATGACATGTGTAGGAGTGCATGCACATTTTAATATTTAAGTTTTTAATAATCTATCATCAGCAATTTCCCTACAAATACTCTTGGGATTTTAGCCACATCCCTTCTAAAGAGCATTCTTATCATATTCATTCTTTTGTAAGTAAGCACACTCTTAGTCACTGAGATAGGCATGGCTACCTCTGCATATTATTTTATTTTTCTATTTGTCAACAGGGTAAACCCAAAAGGAACAAGTGCCACTTTTTCAGGGATGTCCAGGGAATACTATCTGGCTACTGAACGTCACACAGTGGGTAAAGAAAAAATGAAGACTTCAGTCCTAACACTACAGGAAGAAGCCCCTTAACTGCACATACACTCAGTCCTCTGCACCATAGTTCCAGCTGTATATTATCCATTTCTTTTTCCTGTCTTTTTCAGGTAACCATTCATTACCTTCCTTTCTCCACCTAGCCTCCATGAATCCTCTTTCAGCCATTCTTCCAGTAATATGTCAACCAGTTTTTATTCCTTTTATACTTCAGCCCCTTCATCTTCCACATTATTTGTAGATGCTACTTATGTGTATCTCCTACTGACCTTATTACTTCTTTACTCATGTCTGAGAAGTGTATCTCATAGCTTTGCATTCTCAGAACTCACTGCAGCTTGCCTTTCCACACACTTTGTTTTGGCAATGTTATCATTATACATTAGTTGTAGTTTCCTCTGTGTTGTTCATTCCATCTTTTTCAACCTTTCTACCCACATACTGCTCTCAGCATGAGCATCCACATAGATCTAAGTGCCTTTTTCAGGAGCGTTGTAGCATCTTTTTTTAACAAATGAATCATGAAAACTTGTTAGAATGCATCTCTTTAAACAAAAACAGTGAAACATTTTATCAAAAAATTATAAAATATCACAATAACCCGGTCAAACCTGATTTTCATTCTCATTCTTCCGACTTTGCAAACACTATCTTAGTTTTATATTCCTTTGACCCATGAACATTTTCCTAATTATACATCAAAATGTAACACTTTAGATGGAGAACCATGATGGAAATCCTAGAGTCATGACATTATGCTTGTATTTTTTCACTCACCATGTACTTTTCTTAAAATTCCAATTCCTCTTTTCCCTTTCAGTTTTTTTTACTCTTTCCTTGCCTGCCATTCAGTTTTCCATTCCTTTCCCATTCCCACCCAATCTTTGATATGAGTAAATCAAACAACAAATGCTACATTATCTCTTCATGTTCTACATACAATTCCTTTACACAAAATATTCACAGCACTGGTTTATACATTTATTATCATTTTTGCTGACACCTTTTCATTTTAAAATGTTCATCATATGTCATGCATAAATCCTGATATGTGCTTTTCTGTTACTAATCTCAAAATATGTTTTCTCTCCATGCAATATCACTTGCAGATTCTTCCAAATAAACGTCTTCATTTTTTCATGCACTTTTTCTCCAATTTTTGTAAAGTCAAAATAATCTTACATAGATTTAGCTTCACAAATTATTCAACACCTATACAGATATATTTTCCTTTTCACATTTCTAGTTTTCCTTCATTTAGTTTCTGCAACAACCTTGAGTTTAAGAGATACCTGGAAATTCAGAAAGGACTCCACCGCCAGCGATAACAGTTGCTGACAAAAGTGTCTGCTTCCATGATCACATAAAATGTGATAGGGAGACATGTTAGCTGCAATGAGGAAAGTCCTCATTACTGGTTAATTTGCATGTTTCTGAATCACATGCAATGCTGTGAGTGCAAATCAATACTTTCCTGTGGTAGTTACCAATGACAACTCAAGCATCACATTGACACAGGCACCCCCTTTCACTGTTCCCCACCACACATAGACATATCTCTTATCTGTCCTTGATTTAACATAATATATGTGATGTATCTTCTTATTTTTGTCCCTGCTGTCATAAATCATGAATCCTTGCAAACATTAGAGTTTCATTATTCTTATTGATCATAAAGTGCATCATGATGATAGACATGTTGCTCTATTAACTATTTGAGTACAAGTAATTGTTTAAAACAGTCTCTGATTTTACAGAACACTCCTGATGTTGCCTCTTATTGTGCTCTTTCTCCTGTAATTAATTAACAGGCCATTGCAGTTTGTGAATTATGCCAGGCATTATGGATGTATACATCCTGCAGTGTAAGAATGTACTCCAACACAAGCTACCTCAGTTAGCATAGAAAGTTATGGCTTGGGCTGTAAAGCTGCTTTCTGTGCCAAGGGAGCACGTTTTGAAACTTTTCTTCTTGTACCTTAACTTGTTTTTTTTTAAAATCTTAAGGTAATATATTGCAGTATCTAGTGGTGGTGCAGTAGACTAATACACTGCTATGGAGTTAGGTGTGCCTTTCAGGTAGAGTTCAAATGATAAAGTGTCATTTTCTCCAAGCTGTAACTTCAATCACTGTTATTTACAAGCTAGTGTTTCAGTTTTAAATGTCTTTGTAACTTTCTGATATTACATTTATTCTTCTGCCCTGCTCTCGACACATTTGTTCTACAATGTATACCTCTTTCTTCTAAGACAGTGATATAAACATTGCTATTATTCTGTCATATGAACCATTTCCATTCCCCTCTCTCCTGAATATCGATTCCTTTTATAGTTGTTCATATACATATTAACCATTTGCCATATTTGCTTTCTAATATACTACTAAATGAATTCCACCAGCTGATCATTTTATAGCTCTCTTATCTTGTCTACCTCAGTTATTTCTTTTTAACACCTTTATTAAATATCACTTAAGACATAGGCACACATATATTAATAGAAAAAAAAAACAAACAAATCATATTAACTTTTTTTCATTTGCACAAATTATATATTACATTTTCTTTCTTTATAACAATTATATTTTATTCCAGTATTACATAAATTGCTTAATTTCCTGCCTTCACTTAAACCTATCTTTTCCTCCTGTACATTATTCTGCATTTAGTGCTCATAAAAAAATAATTTCTAGGTAATTTGCTCCCTCACTTTTCTAAAAATCTCTCTTCCAGTTATTTTATCCCTTTTACAATATTCAGCACTTGAAATATACTTTACTTAGAGTTTGATTACCATTTTCTACTTAATTCATTTTTTTGGTAGCCAACAGAATTAAACTTAGGTTTAAAGGTTCATTGGAGGTTATTAGGATAGCAGACCTAGACCCTTTATAAGCCTAACCATGTTAAACCTGGGTTGCCCCCATTTTTCCTTGGTTAGATGGATGCACTTTACAGATCAGCACCGACTACCCCAGTCCATGAACGCAACGCCACTCACTTAAAATACTTCCATTTATTAAACTACACTATATCAGATAAGTGCTTTAGTCTTTATCAATACAAAGACTTCTTCAGATGATTCTGTTAGAGTGTGCTCAACAATATACTAAGGTTGAAAGTAACTTTGCTACAAATATGCAACATAAATAAGGTGTAAGATAAAGCTTGCTTAAATGTAGAAATAGAGTTTAGCAATATGTGATTAGCATCTATACTAAATGACTGTGACTTGGAAAATAAGAAATCTGCTGAATGGACATCTTTTTTTACAGACTTAAAAACAGGATGTATGCATTTCATTGTCAGTGAGAGCAAAAATGTAAAATCTGCTTTTTTAAAGACACTGTTACAATATGTTTCCTTAAATATCATGCTTTTCTGCACTTATCAGCATTTGCACAAGAACAGATGTTCTTATACAAAGATCCAAATAGAATACTAAAGACAAAAACAGAATGTTCACACTGTCAGGAAAGTTGGCCTCTTATAAATTCAACAAAAATGTGACAGGACATTGTTAAACAAGGAAGCTTAAAAATAATATTATTAAGTCAGCATTTGCAACAATCAGTATTGTTTCTACAGGATAAGCAATTCTCTAAAACAGAATACCAAGAGGAAATGTATATATATGTGCATGACTAAAATTATATATAAAGATCTGTATTAATCCAGTTATGTTAAGGGTATTGGTAGGGATACATTTGTCCCGAGGTAAATGTTAAAACATCCATGCTGATTGAGAAGTAAAGTAGAACAATAACTAAAAGCTGTAACATTAGTACGTGTGGTTTGTTATAAAAAAGCTATTTGTTACTGCTCTGAGTTGGGTGCTACAAAGTACATTCTTTTATCAGTGTACATTCTGTGAGCTTCTGTGTGCAAAAAGACTGTAAATGCAACTATAACCAAACTTTGATTTCAGCAGAATCTAGCCAGCAAGACTGAGCGTCTTAAGAAGACTTAAAATCCATCACAGTAAGATGCACCATATAATTTTTCAATTCAATGTATCAAACAACAGAATTTAAAACTTAAAACTTCCAAAATCACATGATCTAATTACTCGCATTCAACTATTCATTCCTTAAAGACACATATCTCTTTATTGCAACCCCCTTGAGTTTATTACAACAATAAATACTTTATACTCATTAAAATAGATTAACTAGAAGACTTTAGATAAAAAGTTTAAAATGTATTAAATAATCAATAAATATTAAATGAATAGACTTCAAGTTTGTGCACAATACAAAATAGGTCTACTATCTCATATAAAAAAAACAGGTAATTGAAGAGATTTCATTTAACCCTTATACACACCCCACATTCAATCACACTTAGATGCATAAGCTTTTGTAATGCATGTCAATATAACTTTTTTTTTCTCTAAATGTAAGGTCCAGGTCCACCTCTCAAATTACGTTCCATCTTTTCCAATATGGTGAACTTAACTTCATGACCCAGACGTTCACTTATATGTTTAAATAATGCATTTGTGATCTTATTTTTAATAATTTCATATAAATGTTTATAAATCCTCCCCTTTATTTTATGCTCAGTTTTTCCTACATAGAACTTGGGGCAGGCTTAACACAAAGCTACATAAACAACACCTTGTATATTACAATTATATTTTCCCTTAACTTTAATCTGTTAATTTTTGATGAAAAATGTTTCACCTGTAGCAATAAATTTACAATAATTTCAGCTTCCACATTTATTAATAACATTATTTTTGATTGAATTATTAATAACATTATTTTTGATTTAATTATTAATTTTTATAAACTCAAATACATTGGAAATACTTGAAAGAAACTCCAATCAGACAACCCAGCAGATGGAAAACAGGAAATCCAAATGGTGTAAATCCAAACACCCGACTCCACGGCAGTTAATTTCACAAATTTTATTTCACATAAATGCAGAGAGTAAAGATTGAGCGCTTTCGTCTCCACCCTGGAGACCTCTTCAGGATCAATTAAGACAGACAAACATAGCAAATTTATACAGATACCAATACTAATAGATTGATCATTACTCAATTAAACAATAAAGCAATATAAAGTTAAATTAATCACACTAGGTCACCACCCACATTAATTATAAACATTTCAAATGTTACACATTTTAAAGCTTAGATGCAGGTTTATAAATACAACTATATGTCAGGAATGAAAGGACTACGTATAGCTGTTGTTTAATTCTTATTTCTTTTGCTTAAAGCTGTTAATGTGTAAAAAATGTTATAAAAATGTATTAAAAATGTATTAAAAATGTATTAAAAAATTATAAATTCCTTTTTAATAAATTCCTTTTTAATAAAATCCTGTGTGATAAATATGTTTATATTGAAAAACACACGCATAAAAAACACACATAAAAAACACACATAACAAACTTTAAAAGTCTTTTCACTTATAAGTGCCACTAAAAATTAAATGAAGGGAAAGAGGAATATACAAAATCCAGATGTAACAAATATGTTTTTGTGAATAAAAAATACATAAATTCCAATGCAAATAGTATATCTAGGTGCAAAAACCTATCCAATAAAAAATCTATATAGCATAATTAATATAAAAAAACCATGTATACACTTATGATATATATTATATATAATTGTCATTCCTTAAAAATGTATGAACATATGTATATAAGTATAAATATGAGTATTTCTATACTATATTAATATAGTGGAAGTATAAAAGTATAAATGTATATATATATATATATATATATATATATATATATATATATATATATATATATATAAATATATATATAAATAAATATAAAATATATTAATATTGTACTGACTAATAGTATAAAATGTTAAAATATTAAATTTTTATGTGTGTGTTTTTCAATAAAAACATATTTATCACACGGGATTTTATTAAAAAGGAATTTATAATTTTTTAAGACATTTTTTATAACATTTTTTACACATTAACAGCTTTAAGCAAAAGAAATAAGAATTAAACAACAGTTATACATGGTCCTTTCATTCCTGACATATAGTTGTATTTATAAACCTGCATCTAAGCTTTAAAATGTGTAACATTTGAAATGTTTATAATTAATGTGGGTGGTGACCTAGTGTGATTAATTTAACTTTATATTGCTTTATTGTTTAATTGAGTTATGATCAATCTATTAGTATTGGTATCTGTATAAATTTGCTATGTTTGTCTGTCTTAATTGATTCTGAAGAGGTCTCCAGGGTGGAGACGAAAGTGCTCAATCTTTACTCTCTGCATTTATGTGAAATAAAATTTGTGAAATTAACTGCCGTGGAGTCAGGTGTTTGGTTTTACACCATTTGGAACTCAAATACATTCTTAGAGCTCCTTTCCTTTTTATATACTATCACGGGCCTATCACCAACCTTTTCTTTAATGATTTTCTTTAATGTCAGTATTCTCATCCATTATACACCAATTCTTGTTTAAAACCCACCTTATTAAACCACTGTCCATTGAAAAGGTGGTAACAAAGCAACACTTCAAATTAAACTTTGAAGCATTAATATATTCCATTTTTAAATGTTCTCTATTCACTAATAATTTATTAGTAGTAATACTGCCTTTCAAAATAGGAACAAAAACTCATTTTTATTTTATTAATTACTTCATTCATAGAATTATCTATAACAATTTCAGGATAGCCTCTTTTTATAAACATAATTTTTAACCTTCCACATTCTTCTATAAAACCTTCGAACACTGACACCATTCATGCTGCCTGAATGAATTGTCCCTTCGCAACAATGTTCTTTTGAGAAATAGGATGTGAACATGTAAAATGTAAAAATGAGTTAGAATATGTTGGTTTTCTAGAAATTTTAGATAAAAAGTTTTGGTTAACACTATCCTTAACCAACATAATATCCACATAAGAAATGCTGTATTTACCTATTTTATAAGTAAATTTTAAAAAGTCAGTAGTCTTATTAATGTATTCAATAAAAGAAGGAAGTTTGCTAACTTCATCTTTCCATACAATAAAAATGCCTTACAGGTACCTTGTATAGAGGCAGCATAATTTGGTAAAGTTACTATTGAACACAAAATTCCTTTCCCACTCTACCATTACAATATTAGCAAATAATGACCCACATTCAGACCCCATCACTATTCCTTTTACTTGAAGAAAATATTGACCTTCAAAATAAGTATAATTATTTTGTAACACAAGATCTACCATTTATGCATAGACATTGAATTTTTCTTGGGTCAATTCACTATTATTGTATAAAAAGCCAGTGAACCATTGAAAACCTATTGAATGCAGAATCACTGTAAATAAATCTTTGACATCAATCGTCAAAAAGGCATAATTGTCGTATGCTTCAAACTATTGCATTTTTTCAAGAAGTCCCATGAATCTTTGCAATCATAATCAACTTTCTGGACTAATATCTTTAACTTGTTATCTAGTATTTAGCAATAGGTATGTAATGGAACACTGGTCATCCACAATCGGTCTCACTGGTGGATTGTATTTGTCCTTGTGTATTTTTGGTACATAAATGACTGTGGGGACCAAAGGAAGCATTATATTCAGATACTTATATTTGTCAGTGTTGATCTGTTATTGCATTAACATATCATATTGCATGTATTTTCTATAAGAAATATTAACCTCGTTCTTAGATACCTGTCTGTAGGTCTCTTCAAATAAAATATTATACATTATTTCCACATAGTCAAGTCTATCCATTATGGCAAGTCCCCCACCATTATCTGATTTCATAATTCATATATTTTTGGATTTAACAATTCTAAAATTTCTATTTCATGTCTTGCTAAATTCCATTTGTAACATCCAGTATTCTTACTTAAAATATATCTAATATCTAATTCACAAATATGTTCAAACATTTGCTATACTGGGTGAAGTGAGGGGTTATAAATACTAGGATCTTTTAAAATCTGTCATATTGAGGCATGCATCACCAAACATTATGTTTAAATTTAACTTTCTTAACATTTTCAAATCCATAATAATATCAACCATATAGGCTCTCCTTGCTGGAACAAATGAAAGCCCCTTTGAAAAAAAATATCAGCATGTCCCGAATTAATTTCACATGAACTGAAAGTAAATACTATAAAGTCACCTGTATTATTAGTAATGGCAGTACAAGACTCGTTTGTGTCCAAAATACAATTCAACTCATTCATCATGTCATTTATCATTTCCAAACCTTCTTTTTCAGCATTGGGTTCTGCCATTCTTCCTTGTGATTCTGGGGTGAATAAATTTGCCCTGTCCATTATCCCTTCATCATATTCCAGTTCTCCTTCAACCATTCCAATCAGTGCAATGGTGTAAAATCCAAAGTGGGTTAATTAATTTCGGGCTCCCTACCCTCGTCAAAAGTATCTTGAAGTATATTCTCTTTATCTTGTAAAAATTCAGTTGGATTATTATGCCCCAAATTTTTACCCCATCCCTGGGAATCTGGTGTGCTAGGATATGCTCTGTGATTCAAATAATCAAGTCTATCCTTTTCAAATTTCTTAAACTTCCTTTCTTTAATTTTTTCCATCTGTTCATCTATGGTTATGAAAATAATAAATGTTGCATCTTATATTGTTCATAAAGCAAGTCTTCACTAATTGTCTTATCTAAAATATTTATTTCATTACATAATTGCTTGATCAGCCTCGTATTATGGTTAACCAAGAGTTCCATGAGTTCACACCCATGTATGTCAAATAATTGTGATAATTCCTTATGCAAAGCTGAATTTTTCACCAGGCCCATATATTTCCACACTCTAAGGCTTTTTAGGACTCTATTAGTTTTTATTGATTCAACTAAATGCATATTTTTCCAAATGAAGCTTCCAAATCATAAAAAATGTATACTCATACTCACTTAACTGTTGACTCAGAGTTCCATAATTTCTCCTTTCATCTCTAACAAAGTCCATCTTTCTCTGCAACCACTCACCAACCTTCACTATCATAAAAGTGTAATTCCCATGGGAATTATCTCCATTGATACATTCATTAGGGGATACATTGTTGCACCATCCACTAGATACCTGCTCTAACCTAGCTTCATATTGATTTAAAGCTATATCCACCTAGGCTCTTCCATTAACTTCATCTTGCACCGCCAATAGCGAAACCACTTCCAACTTCTGCATTAACTTTTGGACTAAGAGGGTTAAGTTACCAACAGAAAAAGTGACTGCGAGCTGGAAAGGCCGCCTGATGCCATTGCATTCACATAAGCACAAACTGCAAAAAAATACTGGTTGACAAACTACTAAAACTAAAAAAGACATGAAATCAATGTCAGTCACTTAAAATTCTGCCATTTATTAAACTCCACAAATCAGATAAGTGCTATCGTCTTCATCAGTACAAAGACTTCTTCAGATGATTCAATGTATCAAACAACAGAACTAAAAATCTAAAACTTTCTAAAATCACGTGACCTAATTACTCAGATTCAACTATTTATTCCTTAAAGACACAAATCTCTTTATTCCATATTGCAACCTCCTTGAATTTATTACATTAAATACCTTATACTCATTACAGTACATTAAATAGAAAACTTTAGATAAAAAGTTGAAAATGTATTAAATAACCAAGAAATATTACATGAAAAGACTTCAAGTTAGTGCACAATACAAAATAGGCCCACTAACTCATATATGCCCTTAATTTTAAAAGACAGGTAATTGAAGAGATTTCATTTAACCCTGGCACACACCCTGCATTCAGTTGCACTTGCTAATAAAACTCTCAACTGATTATATTTAGTTTATCACTTTGGGCTGACTGATATTAGGCAACATGACTTATGTCATCAACTAAGTCTTGCTAGCAGTCTAATATATGCCAATCTAAACTGCTGTCTCTTTTCCAAAATAGAACTAAGATAACTAACAGCCTTGCGTAAATTACTTGTAACCTTTCTTTCATCTAAGCATTACTCTGTTCAGTTAAAGTTGGCAGAAGACAGAGAAATGAGCAGTGCAGACTGGATTTCAGCACTTGGAAAGTTTAGTTATATCCCTAACTGGCATACAGATAACAGTCAATACAGTCTACCTGAGATACATCAGAGTTTTCCCATATGAGACATATAGTCCTCCAGTCTACCGGACAACTATATTCTTCAGTCCTTCAGCTTCTCTTTACAGACTATTCACTTCAATTGTCATGCTTCATGCTTTTTTCTTTTGTCTTCCAAATCAGATTTAAGAATCTGTTCCCCAGATCATGCACTTTATTGTGCATGTCTTATCTCCTTAAATTTGGCCTTCAAGTTTTGGCCACAAGCAGAAGAAAATAAAACTCTCACACCACATCCCTACACAGTCTGCCAGCACTTATTGATTGGCTGTTACTGAGTGACCTACATTGATTCATAGGTTCATAGATTAGCAGTAGGCTAACTGCCCTTGTGGATAAATGACCAAAAACCAGTGACCCAATAAAATCCAGACAAATGTTATTCATTCTCTTAACTCTCTGACATCTCAGCTGGAATACCTTCAAAGGAGAATACACACTCGAAAAAACATGTGGGCCATTTTAAGCTTAGCCAATTACCCCATGTAAGAATCAAACCCCACACCTTATGCCTGTAAGGTAAACACCTTAACCATTATACCACCTCCCACCCTAGTTTCCTTCTCATTGCAGCTCTAGTGATTCAATGGACCTAACAGGCAGCAAGTTAGCAATACTGGGTCTTTCAGCTGCTGGCAAACAGAAGGAAAGTAGCACATGTTTTGACAATCCTGATGCTAGACTGGCATGCCTGCATGCCTCTTAACCTTGAATAATTGAAAAATCATAGCCATGACTTTTAAAAATCCTATCTTCACAGTAGGAGGTCTTCATGTACTAGATCCTATATAGTTAGTGGTAGTGAAGTTTTGTGTAAGCTTATTTTATGTATTTGAAAAACTAAGTAATCATGAAGAGGTCTGACTTTATGAAGAACTTAAATCTCAGAAGAACAAGGCTAAATCTGAGGGGCAAAATGATGGCACTATGCATAAATCATAGCAGTTGAAAGGTATGGATGCCAGACTGTTAGAAAAAAAAAGAAATCCATCAGGGCAAAAGATTCCAGTTCACAAGTGAAACACAGTTTAGGAGGGAATGGGAGCTATTTGCTGGGAATAGAAAAGGGCATGTATTCTTTTCACATGTAGGATACAACTGCGGTCAGCTGGAAGGAACACGTGCTTTTGGAGAGGGTAAAGAACAATGCTCTTATAGAATAACCATTGTGCAGATGAAATTGCTGTACTGAGTTTAAACAAAAAGTACACATTTCATAAACTGTTTGTGAAGTCCATCAGACTGGTATCATTCAAATAAATTTGAACAAATTAAAACGATGAAGAATATCAGAAAGACATTTTTCTAAGGAAGAACAACATGAGTTTTTTTACCCAACTTCTTGTCTTAATGCATTTTCCTAAGAGTTTTATGCATAGAAATAAATAAGTAATTTGTGATGTGACAGGGAATGTTGCCACACTCCATAATGATTTACATATATAATAATAATAATAATAACAACAACAACAACAACAATGAAAGTAATAATACTGATATCTTTGGCATAAAAATACAGTTTTAATATGCATGCAATAAAAAGTGGACTGCATCTGCTGAATCTTTTCTAGCTACAAGTATGTTTTCAAGTACAACTTGTTCTGCTGGCTTGACACAGGCTGTTAATTCCTTGACTGGTAAATCACATGCTTCTTGCTCCTGGTGGTTTCGACAACACCTGTAAGTTTCAGTAAGCTATGAACATTTTTCTTGAACATATTGCAGGTTCAGTTACAGTTGTTACAAGTTGTAATAATGTTTCTAGCTCTGATCTACTTTCAGGCCATAGAATTTATATAGTTGTGGGTACAAACTGGGATTACTGCTTTCTGTGTGTAATAGCAATCTATGTTACATTTAATATGACTGTAACCAGTTTCTCTTCCATTTTGACCAGATGTTTTTACAAATATAACTTTTCTAGAAAGATTTAAGGTACTGAAGGAAGAGACTAAGACAGACATACCCTTGTCTTTTTAGTTCATACAAAGGGATTACAGGAAAAATGCCCATCTTTTTAGGCTGAAATAAAACCAAATAAAAGTGAGTCATACTTGTTACTTGTAAAATGTTTATAAAGTTACATATTAATTGCAGTATCCTTTGTATTTCCATGCAGGTGCATATTTATTACTTTTAAAAAAAGATAAAATAATCACTGAGAGCCCATACTCTTACTTAAAAAAGAAAATTTAATCTATAATTTTGTGCAGTTTAGCAAATAGCTCCATATGGATTTACAATGGAAACAAATGCTGGTTATCTGCTCTTTTGACAGACAGTAGTTTGAATGGCTTAAATGTGAAAGTGCACTCAGTCTGATAAGTATCAAAAATCCTTTTTTTTCCATAAGACAGATCAAATATGGAGTTGATTATATATTTTTGTTCACTGGGTTAGTCTCACTAGGAATAATCTATTTTCTTTGGAGATCTGAGGTGGTATGTTGACTATCTTAGTAAACAAGCCGCAGGAGTGGAAGACCCTGCCTCACCCCCAAAAGAAAAATACACCATTTAAATCCCATTTCAGTCTTCCTATCAGAAAATAAAATGCTGCTTTTTCATATTCAGCCAGGAGAACAGAGAATGAAACAGCTATAGTTTCAAAAAAAGAAATAACTCTTGCTTTAGATATTTATCCTTAAGAGACTACTAACTATTTAACTGTAAAGTAGTTAAAGTATTTTACTGAACTGTTTGTGTTGAAAATCTCATTTACCTTTCTTTCATTTGAGCTAGCCTGTAATTACTGCAAATAGTGGACTTGCCACTTGCCCCTCCTCAAGACTCCTCCTACTCTTACCTACCATTTCTCTCCTCGGGATCACTGGAAGACAATATTTGGAAATGTATTCATTTTGTTGGTGCATGCATATCCAAATACTAATATACTTTACTGCTCTACGGCATATAAGACTTAGCTGTGAGCATCATGGCAAATGGATCTGAGGCCTGATTTTATTGTAATTTATCTGACTGGGACAATCTTCTATTTTTCTTTGTTGAATGAGTTAATTATATGTTACTTTCTTGCAAACTTGATGCCTTCTTTTGGTGGTCTAAGGCAAAGACATAATCATGATGTTGTACTGCTCCTTAATACAGTCCTTGACTTGACATCTGTGATTACTTTTCTTAAAAGAATATAGAATGGCTTTTTGTACTCTTCTTCACTTAATCCAGTTTCTGTGTTCAATATTCCAATGATTATCTTCACAGACAGAGTGCAGTGCAGTGCAGTTCTAACTCCCTCCCTTCCATCAGAACCCCAACTTTCCTGATATTGCTAATTCTTGTAATACGTTTCCAGTGTTCAGTATCTGTGCCATCTGTACAATGTGTAGCATGGCACATACTACAGGCAATCTGCAGGCTGCGGCTGAGTCATACTTCAGTGTTACCCCCCCTCCCCCCCCACCATGTATCAAGGCAGTAGATGCAGACTGTGAGCTGGTCCTGTACATGCTCAGTAATGTTTCTTGTTTCTCTGTGTGCCATATTCTACAGCAGTTTGACAACACTCTTTGTCAGTGCTTTACAGATATTATTAGCCAGGGCTATAGCAAGTTTTGTAGCATCATCTGCAGCACATTAAGGACCTAATTCCTTAATCCCAATTAATCTCATCCTCCCAAATGCCAAAAAGCATTTACCCAAAATACCCACACAAAATAATTAGTATTCATATCCCTTATCCACTCTCTTCTAGCTACCAACATTTTATGTACAGGCCCTTTTTAGCCACCACTTCCATAATTTTTCACTTCCCTCCTCTGTTAAATCTTTTCTCTCACACATCTCATCCAGTCTATTTCAGTATCACATTCTTTCAACTCAGTATTGTTGTATATACTTACTGCCATTGTATTGTGCTTTACAAGCTCATCTTTTAACTTTCTGCTCAGTATCCTTATATCTATCTATTGCCATTCTACTCTACCTTAGAAACTGCTCCTAGCATCTATTTTACCCTGCCTACAGCAAGCAACTCACTCATCTATGAACATTGTGTATAAGCCTAAAGC
This sequence comes from Protopterus annectens, assembly GCF_019279795.1. Lineage (NCBI taxonomy): Eukaryota > Metazoa > Chordata > Ceratodontiformes > Protopteridae > Protopterus > Protopterus annectens. Next base: position 592,459,121 of record NC_056746.1, read on the forward strand.
TAGACACCAGTCTTATTAATATACCTGTACTGTAGTAGTTTTACTTATTTGCTGTTGATTGCTCATAGCTCTCTTCTCTCTTATTGTTGAATATTTAAGACATTTAGCCATGTCTATGACATGTACAATGAAAACAAGTTAGCTCTGTACTGTATTAGCTCTGCTTAGTTGTTAATGTTCAACGTACCTTATTTTTTTCTTTTGTTTTAATAGTTAAGACTACCTGCTTATCTCTGTAACATGTACTATACGTTCTCTAATCATTAACTGGTAATTATTAGCAATGTCTTATAAGATTTGTACTCATCTCTCTTACTATGACCTTTTGTAAACTTAATGTATATATTTTGTTGAAGATTTTCTCCCCAGACCTCTATCGAAAAGCAGCCTCATGCCCAGCCAGGCTATCTTGGTAAACAAACAAACAAACAAATAAGTGTGTGTGTGTGTGTGTGGTATGTATTTTATATAGCCATAGTGCCTGTGCTTAATGACTAGATGATCCTGTAGAATATCACCTTGCAGGAAGTGGTGACACAGCTGACACATAGGTTCATAGATTAGTACTAAGCTAACTGCCCTTGTGGGCCATTTTAAGCCTAACCAGTTACCCCATGTGAGAGTTGAACCCTGTACCTTGTGTCTGTAAGGTAAACACCATAACCATTATGCCATGCACCATGGGAACTGCTACGTGCTGTGCAGACACAATGGTTGGTATTCTATGGGCACTGCAAAATAGCTGGCAACTGATAGAACTGTAGCTTTCCTGTTCGCATCTATGAACCAAACAAGGCATATTTTGCTATGTGTGCAATCTATGGCACCCAGTACCTCAGATAGGCAGGAGATATCACAAAAGCCATGTATAATGGTACATCTCTCCATCCTCTAGTGTGATGAGAAACCAAATATATTCATTCACATTTAATATGACTTTGGGAAACGTTTTAACTGTTCTAGAGGTCTCAGAAAGGTAGGTGTATCTAGAATTTTGGGTGTTATATATACCTTAGTGTCTACAGACATAAGAAGGTCACACATTCCTATAGATTCTGCATCTCGGTGATGCAAGTCAACCAAGCACCGTTCTGTCTACATGAAGATGGTTGATAATCACCTGGCCTGTAAAACTGTGGAATGCTATCCACTGCAGATGGCTATAATGCCTGTGCACTGGCCCAGCAATCACAGAGCCTCATTCCTCACCATGAACACCAGTGAGGGGCGTCCACATTGGGAAGGATAACAAATACACACACAGTAAAGTACAATTTCCCTTAAGAGCACACAGAGATTGCAGGTCAGTCTGGGGCTGGTTTGGCCCTCTCTCTCCAGATCTCCAATAAAACTCCCCACTAGCACAGCTATAGGGTCCAGATCTCAGCCTAGTGGTCAAGCTAAAACCTCCAGCACCCTCTCTGTCCAACCTGTGCTTCATGTCCCTGCCCAAGTAGCTGTCACACACACACACACACACACGCACACACACACACACACACACACACACACACACACACACACACACACACACACACACACATATATACACACGCACTTTAAGATATGAGTTATATACAAATACACAGACACTGCTGGGGAAGGCTGGCACAGGTTCTCCAGCTATACCCTTTTCTGTCAGTCTATATGTTAGTACCAGCTGCCACCAACAACTAATATTAGCTACTAAAAAGGCCCTTCCAATGGGTGTCCAATTATTATTGTGCAATATTATTATCCAACTAGTAAGTGTGACTGAGCAGCAAGACTATTGGAGTGGCTTTGTACAGTATCACTATATACATGCAATGTACTCTACAGCTTAAATTATCTCTACAAAAAACAGCCATAGTTGAATGGTTTAAAAATATTTAATAATAAATAATAAAAAGCACAAGACAATACTTTTTACTACACAGTGCTAGTCAAGAGTTCAGAGATTGCAGGAAAGTGCTTTAAATAATACAGTAGAATAGTTCTGACATCAATACAGAAAATAGCTAGACTAAACTTAATATTTTCTATCTATATCTAAGAGCAATCACAGTTCTAAATAAACTTACAAAGCAAAGCAGAGTACTGGTGAGTTGTTGTCAGCTTTAGACAAAATCCAAAAATGCTCACTCTCTGTCTCTGAGAAAGTTTTTTAAATTGATAATACATCCTGCTGACTCATTTTAGATTAGATCATTCTTAACAATTCTTTGGTTTCTCAGGCTAACAGATACTTTACTTTTACATTTCTTAGTAAGTTTGCACCTGGTCAGGAAACTACAGCAATTAAAGACATTATATATATGTAAAATCTAGCAATTAACTCTGGTCTCAAAAGAATAGAAAGAATCTGCTGGTTCATACACCATGGCTCTGAGCCCTGAGATCAAACAGTCATAAAATAATTGACCTATCAGCTTTCTTACAGCAGAGTGCACTGCTGTTACATTTTTGCAGTTCAACATCCAATACACTCTTTTCACATTTAAGATAACAAGCTTATCTACAAAATTCTATCTAGCTAGGCTGGTAGCCTTCATGTATCTTCACCCCCCCCAAGAACGCAAGCTAGTTTTTCAAGTGTCCCTTGAGAATCATTGCTTGAGAGGGTTAGGTCTATCTGAGTATACCTTACCCCATTCCCTGTCTTGTGAGGCCATCTGCGTTGGTATTACTACTCCCACTGCAGTGCTGCACTGTCATATATAATCCTAGGCTTTATCTTAGCAACTTAGCATTTTGCTGGCTGGCTCTGTTTAACCATGTTAGGGGATTGTGATCTGTCACTGCAATGAATTTTCTTCCATACAGATAAGGGTGACATTTCTGTAGTGCCCACACTATGGCTAGACATTCCTTTTCTGCAGCTGCATAGCATTCCTTCCTGGGTTGGAACCTACGGCTGAGATAAACCACTGGGTGCTCTTCTCCCTCTGAAGAAATCTGGCTAAGTACAGCCCCCACCCCATGGTTCAAAGCATCCACCTGCACAACAAACTCTTTGCTGTAATCTAGACTGGCTAATACAGGGGGTCCTCCCAAAGCTTCTTTAAGCTTCTGGAATGCCTGCTCACATGCTGTGGTCCACACTACCTTATCTGGTCTATTTTCCTTTTCAGGTCTGTGAGGGGAGCAGCTATGGTACTATAACTGGGGATGGACTTTCTGTAGTACCCTGCTGGCCCTAAGAATGCCCTCACCTGCTTTTTGGTAACAGGTGCAGTCCATGCCTGAATGGCTTCTACTTTGGCAGGTTCTGGCCTGCTCTTACCACTCTCCACTCTATGTCCCGGCAGGATACCTCTGCCATACCCACCTGCCCTATGTAGTCTGCCCAGCACCTCCCTGACATGTTGAAAGTGCTCTTTCCAGGAATGGCTGTAGATGCCAATATCATCTAGGTAAGCAAGGGCAAACCCTCCTGCTCCTGCTAGGATATGATTTACCAGCCTCTGGAAAGTTGCTGGGCATTTTTCATCCCAAAGGGCATCTTTGTGAACTCATACAAGCCAAAAGCAGTCACAAAGGCTGACTTCTCTCTAGCACTGCGAGTCAAGGGCACCTGCCAGTAACTCTTGTAATATCAATGGTTGTAAGATATTTAGCCCCACCTAACTGCTCTAGGGTCTCATCTGTCCTAGGCATGGGGTAAGTATCTGACTCTATGTGACTATTTAATTTCCTGTAGTCCACACAGAACCTGGTGCTGCCATCCTTCTTTGGCACCAGCACCACTGGGGAAGCTCAGGGACTGTTGGACTCTTGAATTGCTCCTAGTTCCAACATTTCCTGTATCTCCTCCCTCAGAGTCTATTTGACTCTCTCAGGCACCCTATAAGGGGCCTGCCTAATAGGCCTTTGGGGTTCTGTATCCACCTGGTGCTTCACCAGGTGGTTGCACACCAGTTTCCCAGTGAACATGTCCACAAACTCCTGTAACACTACTCTGATTTCTTGAACCTGGGTAGGAGATAGCTGCTGGGACATTGCTACCCCTTCCACTGAAGTCTCAGTCTGAGCCTCAATGAGAAGATCAGTCACCAGATCTCCCTCAGACTCCTCCTGCAGTCCACTGCAAATACTCAGCACAAGAGCCTCCCTTTCATGGTAAGGTTTCATCATATCAACATGGTACAGTTTGTGCTCCTGCCTCCAGCCTAGCAGTTCTACCATGTAGTTAACATCACTTACCTTTCTTACCACCTTATAGGGTTCCTACCAGGTTGCTTGCAGTTTATGTCCAACAGGAATGAGAACCATTACCTGCGGCCCTACAGCATAGTATTTAGCTCCAGCATTCCTGACATACCATACCTTTTTCTGTTGTTGGGCTTCTGCCAGATTCTCCTGGGCCAAGCCCATGAGTTCCCTGAGCCTTGTCCTGAGGTTTAGGGTATATGCCACAACAGACTCCTTGTGAGATTCACACTTACCTTCCCACTCATCATGAATTAAATCTAGAGGTCCCCTCACCCTATGCCCATACAACAAATGAAAGAGTGAAAAAACTGTGGATTTCTGGGAACCTCTCTGCAAGCAAAAACATATGGTAAAAATATTTGTCCCACTCCCTCTTTCAGTGGTCTGCAAATGCCTGCAGCATGGACCTGATTGTAGAGCTTAACCTCTCAACAAGACTATTAGTTCAGGGATGGTAAACGGTTGTCTTCATGTGCTTCACCCCACAATACTTTCACAGACAAGCCAGTAGGTCTGACATGAAATTGGCACCTCTGTCAGTCAGTATTTCTTTTGGGAAACCTACCCTACTAAAAATCTATAACAAAGTATTTGCCACCTTTTCTGCCTCAATGGAGGACAAAGCCACTGCCTCAGGGTATCTTGTGGCATAATCTACTACCACTAGGATATACTTTTTCCCTTTGGAATGTGGGGTACTCAGAGGCCCCACAATATACATAGCTACCTTCTGAAGTGGCTCCTCAATCACAGGCAAAGGCATCAAAGGAGCTCTCATGTTGTCTTCTGCCTTGCCTACCTTTTGGCACTGCTTACAGGTCCAGCAGTATCCTGTTACATCTCTGGAAATTCCAGCCCAATAAAAGTTCTGCATAATATGTCTCTTTGTACATTTTATGCCCCTAAGACCTGCAAAGGGAATGTCATGGGCTAGACACTACTGACTGCTGTATCCTCTCACCTTCTAGCCCTTCCTCAAGGGTTCACTCTCTATACAGTAACCCTTTGTCCAATGTACAGATTCCCCCTTCCCCTGAGAATCAGATGCCTCACTAGCTACCTGCCTCAGGCCTTGCAGTGTAGGGTCTGAGAACTGAGCCTGTCTCATCTCTTTGTTTGTAACCCTTCCCACCTCATCTTCCACAAGAAGTCTGGCATCATTGTCAGCTTGGCTACTTCTAGTCACCTCTACCTTTGCAGTCCCTCTGTCCAAGGGAAAATCAGTACCCACAAGCAGCTGTGGCTCACCTTTAGTCTCACTGCTACAGAGTAGCTCCCTCCCTGAAGTAACAACCTCACCAGTCCTGGCTGCAAGTATGCGGTCTGTCTGGGTCTCCCCCAGGCTACCAGACCCACATGCTTGTCTCAAAGCCTGACTGTGTATAACTGCATACACACATGGTACTGCCTCATCCAAATCCTTCCCTATTTGGACATCTGCAGGATAGTAGTTCAATACCCCTGTTGTCCTACTATTAGCATTTTGTCTTTCCCACTTACTGGCTCTCTCACCTTTTGTTCCCCACCTTGCTTCCATGGACATCTGTATGACACATGGCCCCACTGGTTGCATTCAAAACATTTAACCCTAGGTCCTGGATGTGTACCTGGACTACTGGCAGATTCTGTTGGGGCAGTCTGGGCTGCCCACCATGGGTTCCTTTAGACCCATGAGCAGTACTGGGGGTCCTTTTCCTGTGCAGGGATGCCCTGCTTGCTAGGTATAGGTCTCCCATCTTCCCCAACTCATCTGAAGTAGCACATTGTCTATCAGCTAACCAGATCCTCATGTCCTCAGACAAAGTGCTAAGGGCTTGTTCCCTCACCAAAAGGTCTGCCAGCCCTTCAAAAGTGGTACCTTGACATCCACTCACCCACCTATGAAAATAAGGGCTCAGTTCAGCAACATATTCACACACACTTTCATCTGCCTTGCGTATATACTTACAAAACTTTTTCCTATAAGTTTCAGGTGTTAGCTTAAAAAATTGTAACAGACAATTCTTAACAGCAGTATAATCACAAAATTCATGATCAGAAAGTTCAGAGAACACAGTTACAGCTTTACCATGGAGTAAGGGGGGTCAGGAACCATATTGAGAGCCTTTGGTCAACATCATACTGTTTACATACCCTCTCAAGCATGTGAATGAAACTATCAAAGTTATCCCCCTCTGTAAACTGCAGAAGTAATTTATGACCTTTTGTGCTTTTGGGGTCTGGTTACTCCCTTTCCCATTACCTCCATGTCTCTGGTGAATAGTCAGAATCTTCTTTTCGTGCTGCCTCTGCCTTTTCCTCTCCTCAGCTTCCAGGCATAGCAGTTTCCCATTCTCCTCAGCCTGTAGACATCTCAGTCTCTCTTCTGCTTCTGTTTCCAAATGCCTGGCCTCCAACTCAAGTCTCTTTAGCTCCAGATGGATTTTGAAGTCTTCCGCAGAAAGGTTGAGCTGCCCGTTCTCTATGAGTGTTGTACACCTCCACTGCCAGTCTGATCATCCTCCTGATTGCTGTTTCCTGATGCAGCTGTGACCAAAGCTGCAATCATGTCTGACTTAGGTTTCCATGTACCAATTCCTTAGCCTGGCACATCTCAACCAACTGGCTCCTTGACAGCTTGCCATACTCCTCTGCTGACATGCTTGCCTGATCTCCCTGACTAATTAAGCTGACAAAAAAATAAAATAATTGTGATCTGAACTCTGAATATTCCCTGCATAGCTGATTTAGAGTACAGAAACACCTTTAGAGATCACTGTACATAAGCTACAAGAATTCACTATCCACATCACTACAAGCCAATTGCCTAACAAATTAATATGTGGTATGGAAATCCCACCACTGCCACCAATTAATATGTGATGTATGGACTGGCCCTGCAATCAAGGAGCCTCAATCCTCACCACTAACACCATTGTGGGGCATCCACATTGGGAAGGATAACAAATACAAACACACAGTAAAGTACAATTTCCCTTAAGAGCAGAAAAAGATCACATTCCGTCTGGGGCTGGTTTCTCCCTTTCTCTGCTGATCCTCAATAAGACTCCCCACTGGCACAGATATAGGGTCTAGATCTCAGCCTAGCAGTCAAGCTAAAACCTCCAGCACCCTTTCTCTGTCCAACCAGTGATTTGTGTCCCTCCACAAGTAGCTCACACACACTCACACTTTAAGATATGAGTTATATACAAGCACATGGACAGTCCTGGGGAAGCCTGGTACAGGTTCTCCAGCTATACCCCTTCCTGCCAGTCTATAAGGTAGTACCAGCTGCCACCAACCACTAATATCAGCTACTAAAAATGCCCTTACTAAAGGGTGTCCAATTATTATTGTGCAATATTATTATCCAAATAGTAAGTGTGACTGAGCAGCAAGACTATTGGAGTGGCTTTGTACAGTATCACTGTATACATGCAATGTATTCTACAGCTTAAATTATCTCTACAAAAAACAGCCAAAGTTGAATGGTTTAAAAATATTTAATAATAAATAATAAAAAAAACACAAGACAATACTTCTTACTACACAGTGCTAGCCAAGAGTTCAGAGATCACAGGAAAATGCTTAAAATAATACAGGAGAATAGTTCTGAGATCAATACAAAAAACAGCTAGACTAAACTTACTATTTTCTATATATATATCTAAGAGCAGTCACAGTTCTAAATAAACTTACATATAGAGCAAATCAGAGTACTGGTGAGTTGTTGTCAGCTTTAGACAAAATCCAAAAATGCTCTCTGTCTCTCTCTCTGAGAAAGTCCTTTAAATCGATAATAAATCCTGCTGACTCATTTTAGATTACATCATTATTAACAATTCTCTGGTTTCTCAAGCTAACAGAAACTCTAAATTTACATTTCGTAATGACCTTGCACCTGGTCAGGAAACTACAGCAATTAAAGACATTATATATGTAAAATCTAGCAATTAACTCTGGTCTCAAAACAGTAGAAAGAATCTGCTGGTTCAAACACCATGACTCTGACCCTTGAGATCAGTCATAAAATGCTTCATGTATCAGCTTTCTTACAGCAGAGTGCACTGTTGTCACATTTTTGCCATTCAACATCCAATACAGTCCTTTCACATTTAAGAGAACAATCCTGTGGCTTATATCACTATTTACAAATGACAGAATTATCTACAAAATTCTTTCTAGCTAGGCTGGCAGCATTCACATATCTTCACAATGGCATTATTATTGTTTCCTGCTGTCTGGCCGCACTAACAGGTGAGACTTAGGGATGCTAATTTTCAAAAGATGCTGCTGTGTAACTGCTGCTGTCATTCTGAACATTTATGGCTGTCTGCAACTCAGGTATTTTCTGCATGCTTTCTTCTTTACAGTGTCATGCAGACTTTTGTGCAAATTCTTCCACCTATGTCTATAAATCATGACTTTATTGCACATGTATATATTTGCATATCATAATTGCCCCATTTCCCTATGCATCTTCATTTGCATGTCAATATGCAGTTATTTCATGTAGGACAACATAAAACTATGAATCTGTCTAGTGAAGCAGATGGCTACATCCCATGCATTCATGAGATGCACAGTATGCAACTTAACTAAGAATCCCAATTGAGTATTTTTTTTAATTTCCCAGATTACCAAAAGGCATTGGCAATTTAGTAGATGATAGAAAATTCTAGGCAGTATTATATAGAATTATAAACTGCAAATGAAATGGGATGAATGTCAGCATGAAATAAGACATTTTACAGGATTTCAGATTGCCAAAAGTTACTCATCGGGAAGCTAAGATAATAATGGATGATGCCACAATACCAACAAAGTGTGATTGATTTTAATATTTGGCTTAGTTTCTGGTGTCATTCTAAGGGGATGTGATATTTGTCAGCTTGGAAGGAGATAGTCAACGGACCATGCTGCTTTGCCAGGGATGGTCTGCACCGCTCCCTATTAGGCTTTTGAATATTAGCTAAAACATTGTCTTCCGCATAGTGCCTTTTTTATGCAATGCCAAACTGAAAGTGCTTCCAACATAACAAATCAAAACCAAGAAAATCTAAAGCTATTACTGCTCAATGCTAGGAGTCTAAACAAAAACCTCAATTTTCTATAAGGTCTCTTTACCCTAGAGAATGCTGATGTCTGTGCAGTCACTGAAACATGGTTTAAAGCCGCAGAGAGCACACCAACAGTGCAAGATTATAATGCCTTCCACACATTTAGACCAGCTACTACATAGACAGGGACTAAAGGTGGAGGTGTATCTATTTACATCAAAAATAAATATACCTCAAGGCTAGTCAAACAGGACTATGCACTTGAGCTGCTCCATGACCAAATCACCATAGGCAAAATCCAATATCACTTCCTTGCCAGCTATAGGTCCCCCTCTATGACCCAGAAAACCCATACCATGTATTTAAACTTATTAGAAACACTAACCATCCAACCTAATACCATAGTCATGGGCTACTTTAATTACCCCACTATTAACTGGGAATCCTATATGACACCAAATGTACAGGCACAGAGATTCATGGATTTTGTAAACACAAACTCCCTGAACCAGATAGTCAATACACCAACCAGGTGTGCAGCCATATTGGATATGATCCTTACTAATATGGGTGACTGCTGCACACCCCCTACTGTAATGCCTTACCTGGTAAGGTCAGACCACAAAATGCTCTCCTTTGAAGTAAAAATAAAACCTGAGCTCCCAGCAAAACCTGAAATATTCAGGAACTACTCTAAGGCTAACCTCCTGCTATTAAGTGATAACCTGGCAAAATTTCACGTCCCCATAAACCCCAAGAACAGTGCTGCCTATCCAGAACAGTTCACAGAAACCCTGTACAAGCATGTTAATAGCTGCATAGAAGCAGCTGTACCCACTAGGAGGAAGTACAGAACTAACTCAAAAAACAAGCCACCTTAGTGGAATCACAAAATCGGTTGGCTGTATAACAGAAGGAAGAAATTCATGGCAAAAATTAGGAGGTGCAGCACCCAGCAGGATAAAACACTCTTATCAAACTAAACAAACATCTCAGAGGATAAATAAAGTCTACCAAAGCCAAATTTGAGGTGAATTTGGCTTCCCATGCCAAGGACAATCACAAAGCATTCTTTAGCTATGTCTGCAACCTTAAAGGCAATACACAATTGTGTACAGAGCTTATTGTAAATGGAGCCACTTATACTGAGCCAGAAGATATAGCAAACCTACTGGCCAATAAATTCAGCTCCTACTTTATCCCCCCCCCCCCCAACCTTCCCTCAGGAAATACCATTGGATATAATTCTCCCCTGCTATCACTAGGGAACAGGTCCTTAATGCTCTCTCTCTCTCTCTAAGGTCCAGAACACTGCATCAATGGGCCCAGACAATATCCCAGGATGCCTTCTAAATAGCATGAACCATGAACTATCAGGGTTTCTGGAATTGCTATTTGACTATAGCCTCCAAACAGGCTTCATGCCTCATGAATGGAGAACAGCAACAGTCATCCCTCTGCACAAAGGTGGACCATCTACAGACCCGGCTGGAAACTACAGATCCATAAGTCTCACTAGTCTTGTATATAAAGCCATGGAAAGAATTATAATGGAAATGATCCGTAGTGATATAGTAAACTTCCAGACACTGGACCCAACCCAGTTTGGTTTTGTTAAGGGCAGAGCATGCCTACTCAACCTGCTGGACTTCTTTGAGAAGGTCACCAAAGGAATGGATGAGGGCAAAATAGTTCACACTGCCTACTTTGACCTGGCCAAGGCATTTGACACAATATTCCACTCAGGCATTTTTGACAAACTTAAGAGGTTAGGTACAAATTCGTATGTTACCCGGTGGATAGCCAACTGGCTCACAGACAGGACCCAGGAAGTTAGAATTGGAGAGTCCACCTCTACAAAGAGGCCAGTCACAAGTGGACGGCCTCAGGGATCAGTCCTTGGAATGGTCCTTTTTGTCATTTACTTCTCTGAAGTCAAGGCCAGTGTCAGTGGTCTCTGGCTCACTAAATTTGCAGATGATTGCAAATTAGGAGCTGTTATTGAATCCCACACTGACACAAATGTTGTCCAGGAGGGGCTGACACAGACAAACACCTGGTGTCAGAGCCATGGACTAAAAATAAATACCAATAAATGCATAATAGTATCCTTCGGGAAGTCATCTATCCCGGACAACTATCGTATTGACAACAAACCCCTTAGAGTTGACCCAGTAGTCAGGGACACACATAAATAGTAATCTAGCCTTTGACCATCATGTGTCTATAGTAGTGAGGAAATCATTCTATATTGCGCAACTTATAAACAAAGACATGGCATCTATGTCCAAGGAAGTCATTGTTTACTGTATTCAGCATTCATCAGACCTATCACTGAGTACAATGCCCCCTTTGGTATGTACCTAACCAGGCATATCCAACAACTGGAATGTCCACAGAGGTTCCTCACTAAAAGAATACTGGGCTTAAGTAAAATGTCCTATGCAGACTGCCTCAAGGCTCTATTCTTGTATTCTGTTTCCTACAGGTTTTTGAGGGAAGATATATGCCTGACATACAGGGTTTTGTCAGACCCCACTCTGATGGACGTCCTGCATATCCACAAAACAAACAGCACCAGAATTACCCATTCTAAAGACTTAAACCTTGCCTGCGATATAAATAGGACCTGCTGGAGAGATTGGTATGTATCCCAGAGATTGGCCTGTCTCTGAAACAAGCTCCCGATCCATGTGAAGCAAAGTTCCTCCTTAACCCAATCAAAGTGCAACCTGGACAATTAGATACAGAACAAGAAATTCATCCCTGGTTTGGCACCTATGTCTCTAATGGACACAGGCAACCTGTAAATGGTTTATCTCCCAGGCCCTAGCTTCTAAATGTTTAATCTCTGAAACCCCTGCTTACACTTATCAAGGGTATCAGAACTTGTTAGAGATTTGGGATGCATGGCTAGGGTTAAAAATACCCTTGTTGTCATTAGCTTAGTAAACACCTATGAACCTATAATAGAAAATGTCATGCTAGAGGAGTTTAAAGGGGCTTTAAGGGTCAGCTAAGAGGTAAGAAACCAAGAAATGATGTTGTTTGATGTATTATCTGAATTAGGACAGCTTTATGATGCAATATTGCAGACTAAACAAATTCCTGGGTCAAAGCTGGTGGCTCTTGTGACAGCGATACCAAAGGAAGGCAAAGATTACAGTATACCATCACATTATTGGATAATATCAGTGTTAGATCGTGATTATAAATTGTTAATGGCAATTTTACAGGAATAAAAAGTGGTAGATAGTAATCAATGTGGCTTTATTAGTTGAAGACAAATGTTTGATAACATTTTAAAGACTACTATGTCGATAGGGATTAGACAGAGAAACTATTTGATATTGTCTTGATGCAGGGAGTTTATTTTTTATTTTATTTTATTTTGTTTTTGTTTACTGGGTTTGCCCAGCTGGGTTTAGTCAAAAAAAACATTTTCAGCAAAGGCCTGGGGAGAAAAGCTCCAACATATTACAAACATTTTTAACAGACATTCAGTAATATAAATGAACAGACATTAAATAATATACATTAACAGTTACACATACCTATTCTTATTAGATTGCATTTAGATGAAGACAGAGGCAACTATTACACTAAAAAATACTTATGCATTAGCAGATGTTGAAATATTGAGCATTTGAACAGGTGTATGGATGGGTTTGTCAGGTAGATAGTATAATTAGTGCTTAGAAATTCAAATAAGTAGAGATGAGGGAAAGAAATAGGTAGGGCAGAAATGTTAATACTGTAGTTAAAAGACGGAGTTTAAGGCAGGTTAAGAGATAATTCCATACTCATATATGTGGCTATCATGAGGTTTACTGTATAATATCAGTGTTAAATCATGATTATAAATTGTTTATGGCAATTTTTGCAGGAAGTACAACTGGTAGCTAGTGATCAATGTGGTTTTGTAAGTGTAAGACAAATGTTTGATGACATTTCAAACTACCAGCTATCAGAAGTATAGAAATGGGGGTGAGCAATGCCACAAAACAATGTATATAACTGGGAGATTCTAGAAGATCCATTCAGGTATTGGTGAAGACTAGTTTTGGGAAGGGAATTCTGAGTGAAGAGAAATGATTTGACAATGTGGCAAGCAGAAGATAACAGTGACATTTATCCTCATAGATGTACAGGAGCAGATCCATTGATCTGATAGGGGAAGATTTAATTGTGTTTTAAATGTTTGCATTCTGATTGGCTTTCAGTGGTAGTGGTATGTGGTTCCATAGTTTAGCTATAGTATTTGAGTATAGAGAGTCACCTGTAGCATTAAATGATTTGGTTATTGTGATCAGTGATTTTTCTCTAGGGAGTAAAATTCTATTGGGGGAGTAGTGCTGTATTAAGTTGGTAAGGGCTGGGCAATTTTCTGGCTTATAGAAAAGTCTGAGTATTGTACTTAGCTGAGAAAGAGCTAGCTGATGTGGTAATTCTAACCAGTTTCATTCTCTGAGTGCTAGGTAGTGCTGTTTTGTATTGTTATAGTTTACTACAAATTTGGTTATTTTCTTATAACATTACTCATGTTTGGACAGTTGTGAAACTTGAAGGTTAGTAAAGACTGGGGCAACATAGAGGAGGGATGGCAGAAATAAAACTGAGACTGTATATCTTCTGGCTAATGTCAGTGAGGTAGTTTTTTTAATGGCATGTGATACATGCTGGTCAAATTTCAACTGGTCATATATGATAACACCCAGTAATTTTGTGTGGTTTACTTCTTTGATCATGGTGTTAACAGAGATGATAGTAAATAGTGTTATTTTGCTAGAAATTTATTTTGGGGTGAAAAGTGGAAATTTATTTTTTTAGGGTTTAGAAGTAGTGAATTGTGTGCATGTGCCTTCTGTGATAGTTGGGCGCTGGGCTGGCAATATGACACTGTAAAAACTCCACGGACCTTTCAATCTGCGGACCAGTGATCTACTGTGGTGACCCCTAACTAGAAAAGCTGATAGATATTGCTAGAAGTAGTTGTGAATTGTTTAGCTATGTCTCAGTTGATAAAGACTGTGTACAGTTCTGGAGTTTAGAGTAAGATTTAGCAGAGCAAATTAGGGTCAAGTCATCAGTGTATTGAACTAGGGTAGCATTTTTTGTAGCAGTGTAGTGGTCATTGAGGAATATGTTGAAACGTATGGTGCCTCTGACATGGTAGAATGATTTATTTGATGCAGTTTTTATTGGGATATGCTTTTCCATTAGAACTGAGATGCTAAAACCTATTTATTCAGAAACAAAGGCTAGAGTTAAAATATATATACATGTAGGGAAGGTGGGCATGCCAGTCCTGGTGGGAAGAGGGTGATGCATATGCTTCTGACATAATGTTACTATTTGATTTCCATGTGGAGAATGGAGAAAAAACAAGAGCTACTACCTCAGGGTGTCTGGCGCATCATGTTGATGTAAAACTTTTGTGAAAGCAGGAATCTCAGTTCAGCACTGATGTCCATTGCATGTTCCACACTTAAGATGGTACTGGGCATGTGCAGAGGCATGGAAAAACAGGAGAAAACTCCTTGGCAGCAGTGTGATGCTGTCCCAGAGTCCTTTACCTCCTCACCAGCCTCACACATCAGTCACATATAGCCCCACAGAAGGCTAAGGCAGATTCAATATACCCCCTGGACAAGGAAAGAAACTGGGAGCAGGTGATGGTTAGCTGCAGGGAGCTAAAAACAAAGGCAAAAAATACTATGTTGACACGTTTGGGAATATTTATGAAATTGGCAAGGCTGTCTGATGTCACCAGTACGTTTCATGCTATATTTTGAGCCATTAGCTAAGCTTGTTAGAAGACTGGACTTGAAGTGTATAAAATAAAGGAGAGGTTGGGGTTTGGCACAATGGTTAAGATGTTTTACCTCACAGACACAAGGTACAGAGTTACATTCTGACCCTTGGAAGAGAAATTGGAGTGGCTTAAAATGGCTTATGAAGGCAGCTAGCCTAGTACATATATGAACCTATTTGAGGCTTGTTAGCCCAGTAGGTAGATTACCTGTCTTGTAATCTGAAGGTCATGAGTTTGATCCTCATGCATGGCAGGTTAAAATTTTGAGGTGGATGAGTTTAGTATAATGGTTAAAACTTTCACCAAGGGTTATTGGTTTGGCTTAAAATGGCACTTCATGTCAGTTAGCCTAGAATTCACATATGACCCTATGAACTAAGAATCTAAAATGCTATTTTTTTGTACATAAAGTTCTGGTCTTGTCTAGCTGACTGACCTCTAAGAGAATATTGTTAAGTTATTTCATTTGTTAGAAGATTTTGGTAAATTTCTAGATACAGGGCAAATAAAACAAAAAACAAAGCTGTGTTGATAAATGTTGCTCTGTTCTTGATAGTATGGACACATTATATATCATATAGTTGGAAATTTGGTAACGGAACTCCCTAGAAGCATCTATTTGGAGAACAGGCTAAAGAAGGAGTTTTACAAGTAGAAAATTATAGATTTATGGATGTCTCATAGAGTGAAATTGAAGTATTTTGTTCTCATTTTGTTGCTGCTGTTTTATGAGTTGCAAACCTTTCTAGCTGAAATACCAGGTCATTTCTTGAATCAGTATGCAATAAAACTCATGATTATATTTGGCAAGGAGGTAAATGTTGAATATCATGTGATAAATTAATATTGCTAAAGTATGGTGTGGATTGAATGCACCAGATTAAACATGATATTATGATGCAGTACAGATTAAGATGCTATACTATTATCAATTTGAAATTATTTTTTACGCTGACCACTGGTTATCAGGCAGCCCTTCAACTACTCCAAATGTTTTCTCTTGGTTCTACAGCAGGGTTGAGGTTGATGATGGCAAGGCAGAAAGGGGAAGGAGAGAGTTATGCCAGTCCTGGTACTATCCTTTGGGTGTGACTCCTCAGCAAGTTAGGACTGGACATGGAGAATAGTCAGTTATTGCAACATAGTATACTTTGCTCATACCAGGACTTTTGCTAGCTCTAAGACCCCTCCCCCTGTATGCTGACATCATCATTGTTATGGTGAGTGAGCAGTTGGGAGTGGCCTTGAGTGTCTGCTCCAACCCAGGCACAGGGAAAGACATGACTGCTTTGTTCTGTTGCTGACCCCCAAACCAGCATTATATATCTGAGCTCCAGCTTCCAACAGAGCTTCATTAGATAGCCTCTCCTCAAGGGCAGGACTACCTATCCCCATTGCTGCTACCACTAGACACCACACTGCTAATCTTTGTCTGGGCCATATTCAGGGCTTCAACTATTTCTGCCAATGGGCAAAATAGAAAATGTTTGTGGAATTGTTAATCAAAGAGGGAGACAGGTTTGAGAAATATGCCCTTTGGGCATTATATCTGTGTACACAGGTTTATAGGTTCATAGGTAAGTACTAGACTAGCCGCCCTTGTGGGCCATTTAGGCCTAGCTAATTTTCCTTTTTTTGTGCTTGAATTAATCTATCCCATTCGATTAGAGACTGGCCTTACCCATCCCATGGTCGATAATTATATATTACCCCTAATGAGAATAAGTGGGATCACATCATAGATTATTTGAGGGGACCCATGCATGGTATAAAGCATTTAGAAGCTGCCTTTGTTCATTAGTAGTACAGGGGGTAGTCCCAGGATATATTTTCTGTTTCCCATGTATAGATCCATATTGCACTTGAATACAGAAAGGGAAGAACTTTCTTTTATGTGGATGGGGAGTCTGTTCCAGAGCAGCGGTATTCTCTGTGAAATATACCTGTCCCTCCAAACTGTTCTGTTGATGTTGTAGAAGAGGTTTAGTTCCCTAAACTGAGTATTTCTGATGCTATTTGGCTTGGTGATGTGCAGTAAATCTATCAGTACTGGGTTAGAGGATGCCTTGTATGCTAGACACAGGTCACGCTTCGGCAGTTTGTAGGATACCAAATAATTTTGTCAGACCTACTGAAATGGAATGAAGATTGATTGGACATAAGTGCAAGAGAATTATGGGTTAAATTTTTTTTTTTTTTTTTTTGCAAATGGACTTTAAAGGGTTGAATACTGTAGCTTAACTAACACTTTATTAGATTTGCTGAAAATTATTCTGCCTGAATTAAGTTATTATTATTGGGAGCTAGAAAAATGGGGAGTTTGAATTTAAGATATTGAAGAAGGTTAAGGAAAAGTGGGAGACTATTTGTCTGAGGCCTAGCTATGATACTTAATCATACTGCTTTAGAATACTAGTATGTAAGATCTCGACAGACATTTTTATACTCCCTAGAGGCTGAGAAAGATGATACTATTGAGGACATGAAGCAAGATACATTCAAGAATTAATTTATAAAAAATTTATGTAGGTTATTACAGAAGGATATACTATCAGAAAAGAACCTAGGATAGAGAGGTGGAATAAAAATATTCAGTGTAAGAGCATGGAGAGGGCAAAGCTACTTTTAATAATGTTAGTAACTGAGAAAACAAAGATGAACATCTAGGAGAGTTTCAAAAGTTAAACGTTTTAATGATCATGGATGTGCTAAAAGTTAGAGGAAGTCAAATCTCAAAGAAACACTCATGGCAAAAGTTTGCATCTAAATGCTTGCCTCAACAACTGAATAGTTTACCCAGTAAGCCTTGAAGTAAGATGTAGATTAATGGTCTGGTATTGATGAGAAACCCTTAGTATTAAATGTTTTCCTTCATTTCTATTTATTAGAGTTGTAAGTATGAGTAAATCTATACCCCTCAACTATCCAGATTTTTGCCTCATATTTTTGGTCTGTTCCTTATCTATGTTGGTTTTCTAGCAAACCACTGGTAAATTATTGACGAATAAAGTCAGAAAATACCCTTCAGAAAATTCATGTCAGTATAAAACCTGGTATTCTATCAACTTTCTTAGTTTGTAAGAGCAATATTTAAAAACTGTCCCTATTTTTGGGCCTTTGTCCCCTACAATGTATGGCTTTGTCCATATTTCTTATTGTAAGAGGTTAAGAGATATAAGTAAATCCTTATTTTTGGAAGATTAGTAGGGATTGTTTATTTATTTCTTTCTCTCTTTTTTGTTTTACTGGGAAAGTCAGTCTGAGTATTAGAATGCCATTTCTGTAGACATCCAGGGGAAAAAAGCTCCACTAGTAGTTTATACTATATATGAGCAGTCAAACAGCATAGTGAAACAGAGAGCAAAATAAATGAATCACTTATACAACTTAATCCTCTTACTTCTGGAGGATTCTCACAGCTCATGTAAATTGCCCACTGCAGGTAGGTCAATTTACATGATGTTGAGAAAATGTGATTCAGAGACAGCTGTGGCTGGAATGAGAAAGACCTCATTATCATATCTTCAAATTGCCCTTGTTTAAGATTGGTGCTTTTAGACCTGATGGTTGCAGTGTTTTCCCTAATGGGCCAAGCATTGCATTGACAAAGGCATCCCCCTACACTCATAGCCGGCCTTAGGCATAGGCCAACTAGGCGGCCGCCTAGGGCACCACTCTAGCAGGGGCACTTTTCCAGTAATCTGGATGGTGTTGGTAGAGCAGGATGGGGTCACAGGGTGGTGTTGGGGAGGGCATTATGGAGACATTTTGCCTGGGGCACTAGTTGACCAAAGGCCAACACACACACACACACACACACACATACACACACACACACACACACACACACACACATATATACATTCTCTCTCTCTCCAAGACATCCCTCCCCACACATCCACTCAAGTACTAACAACTCCATCCACAGTCAGTCTCACTCACAGAAACATTTACTCATTCACCCATATGCATGCTCCAACAGACAGACAGATAGACACACACACACACACACACACACACACACACACACACACACACACACACACACACACACACACACACACACACACACACACTCACACACACACACACACACACACACACACACACACACATGCATTCACCTGGCTTCATTCATACCCCTACAGACATGTGCACACACGTCCACACTCATACTTATACACACAAACAATCATTCTCCACTCCCACATTTTCTGTGACCTTACCTGTACAATGACTGCTTCCACAGGAGTGAATTGATTGTGTTCACCTTTTCCTCTAACAGTGGAAAATTATGCAGCTGAGCGATTCTGTGAGTCACTTGACAGAGTAAATCTAAAGCTGCAGGCATTGCTGGGGCAGAGCTGATGGCTGATCAGCTGCTTTCTTGAATTGCTGCATTACAATGTGACTTGTCCTGCAGACTGCCAACTGCATTGTGGCCTTCACCAGTAGGAAATGTTACCAGTTGGACAGTTTACATATAACAAAGGCTTTCTATGAATGGGAAAACAGCGAAGTTAAGACTTCTTATTCACAGTAAGTGTTTCTGAATCCAGGAAATATGTTACAATATGCTTAGTGCAGCAAAGTAACAGTCTGATAGACTGGACTCAGGAATCTTAGAAAAACTAACTAAGATAGGCATCATTCAACCCCTTTATCACTAGGTGGGTTGCAAACTGGCTCACAGATAAAACCCACAGTGTGAAAGTAGCTGACTCCAAGTCAGACTGCTGACCAGTCACGAGTGGAGTCCCACAGGGTACGGTACTGGGTTCTGTCTTGTTTGGTATCTACTTCTATGAAGTCCAGCCCAACATGTTGATGTGTTTTCTGATGACCTTCTGTATATGTGTGACAAATTTCAGGTTGTCATCTAATTATGGCTCCTAATAGCTTTCTATAGGAGACTACTTCTATTTTTGTATATTCTAACAAAGTGATTCAGATGGCTGCTTTATTTGCACAATGCGATTTTGAAATGAAGAGGAAACTTTTTTTTGGGGGGTGGGGGTTCAGTAACAATTAAAAGTTATCTAACCAAGATACAATGGGTGAGAAGGATTCTTGTATAATCTGTTGGAGCTGTGTTAAATGTGGGTGGAATATTTGACTGTAGAGTCATCTGTGCATTAGATGATGTTTGGATGTGTTTCTGTCATTAGTGAAGATATTAAAAAGTAACTAACCTAAAATGGACTTTTGTGGTACTCCGATGTTAATAAAAAGGAAGTAAGGATGAGTGTTTTGATTGGCTCTTAACTGACTGAAACCTGGCGTGGAGAGAGAGCTGTGAATCTAATGAAGGGTAGATTGAGAGAATCCTAATGTGGAAAGCCTTTGGAGTAATTTGTAATGTAAGAGTTTTAACAAGTCTAGAAATAGAGGAGATCAAGTTTCCAGTGCTTCCATTTTAGTTGATGGTATTGACAAAAATAAGTAGGTCAGTAGTTGTGCTTTGGTTTGAGTGAAA
The DNA here is from genome assembly GCF_019279795.1 of Protopterus annectens. Taxonomy (NCBI): domain Eukaryota; kingdom Metazoa; phylum Chordata; order Ceratodontiformes; family Protopteridae; genus Protopterus; species Protopterus annectens. The sequence goes on from NC_056746.1 coordinate 592,479,648, forward strand.
GCCATGCTGATTGAGTGGAGGGTAAAGACGAATGTCTAAAAATGCAGAGAATGTTGTTCGTGGATATATTTTTCTAGGATTTTGGATAGTGGGGACAGTATAGGGGATTGTCAATAATTAGAATATTCAGTAGAATTTACATATTTCTTTGAGGGGAAGGATGTATGATTTTTCCAAAGCAATGACACATGGATTCCTAGAGAGATTTAATTATTATGATAAAGACTACAGTGATGACATTTGTTGCCATTTTGTTATAGTCATATGAAATGCTGTCAGTTGCTAAGGTACTAGGCTTTACTTTTGGAAGGTGTTTTCTAATAGTAAATGTTGGGATGACTTTTAATGAGAATCTGGCAGTAGGTGATTTAGGTAGCTGATATTTTTGAGGGTTACTGGGAGTGTATAGATGGTTAATTGTTTATCCAGAAATGTTTTGGATTGGCTTGGCATGTTTCTTAGAGGCTGGTATAGTAGTTTTTCTTATTGTCTTTGATGGGTTTTGGTGAGGCTGTCAAGTGAAGTTGTTTAAATTGTTGGAAAGCTTGCTGTGATTTCTTGATGAAGCCAGGTTTCCCAAGCTTTATCTTATGCATAAGTATTTTAATGTTCCCAGTTAGTCAGGGGGCAGGATTTGTTTTGATTTGCCTTTTTCTAAGGGGAAACCGCTTGCTAAGTATGCCAAGAAAGAATCTGTTAAATTGTAGTATGCTATTTTCAACTGGTAGAGTTTATAATGTGTTTGGGGTGGCTGTGGTGGTGCAGCAGCTAGCATTACCACCTCGCAGCAAGAGGTTCTCCGGTTCGATCCTCGGCTGGGGTACCTTCTGTGCGGAGTCTGCATGTCCTCCCTGTGGTCACGTGGGTTTCCTCCGGGTGCTCCGGTTTCCTCCCACATCCCAAAGACATGCTGTAGGTGGATTTGACACTCAAATTGGCCCTAGGTGTGAGTGTGTGCATGTGTGTGCCTCCTGTGGAAGGTTGGGCGCCGGGCTGGCAACTCAACACTGTAAAACTCCACTGCCAATCATGAGCAGACAGGTGATCCGCTGTGGCGACCCTTAACTGGGAAAAAGCCGAAAGAAGAAGAAGAAGAAGAGTTTATAATGTGTTTCACTTATAGGATTTTAAGGTAGTGGTGAAAGTTTCAACACTGACTTTTGATAGTTTGCAAACTATATGATAGTGGTGAGTCTTAGATGAGTTGGTGTAAATCCTATTGCAAAAATTGGGAGATGATCACTGAGTGCATCTGAAAAGGTGCCTGAGGATAGGAATTTGGTGGGGTCTGAGATGAGTATCCATTTAAGTAAGTTATAACTAGTATGATGGAAATTGTAAGTTGATGGAAAGCAGCATAACTTAGCCGAATAAGATATCAGCAATTAAGAGCTGTTGGGAAAATGGTAATGCACAAAGTCATTCTGGGTCTGACATGCTTAGCACTACATTAAGCAGGAGGTACCCACATGAGGGTGATTACTAGGTAGGAACACATTTTCCAATGTCTTAGCTGCCTTTCAATGCCTATGTTTATATGAGCACTGTTTCTGAAGGAGCTGTTGATCATGATATGTCCAAGTGATAAAATATCTATTGCTCAAGCATGCTACCATTACTATAATTGTTTGTGGCATATTCTCTTTATACCGACCAAATACTTTAAAAGCATTAAACGTTGCACTATTAAGAAGTTTTCAAGTATATTTTCTTGTTACACACATCTTGTAAAATTCAATGAGCTCATTATTTTGATCAAAGTAAACTTTATTGTCATTTAGAACCACACACGTGTAGCCGAAATTAAATTTTGTGCATCAGCGCAATTCTTGAGATTACAAAAGAAAGTGAAACAACACATAAAAGTGGAGGAATAAACATAACTAACAAATACAATACTACTCCTAATACATGCAAGAAAGAGAAGAGACATTTATCACCACTCATATACAAAAAGAATATCCTCCCTGAGTTAAATTAACTACCCTATTTAAAGTAATACATAACACACTACAGATTGAAATGTCTAAGTTATTTGTCTAATACTGCACTTGAGTGAATTAAATAATACTGACTATGGATATAATAAGTAAATATTGGAATTACTTGGAATATATGTAAGTATATATTGCACAAGTAAATACAAATTGACTTATTATGTGTCCAGATCCCTGGGACTAGTGCCTGAGTACAGAAGTCTAATCACTGTAGGGTAGAAACTGTTATTGAATCTGGTAGTCCTGCAGCAGATGCTGCAATATCTCCTGCCTGAAGCCAGATACTTAAACAGTCCATGTGCAGGACGCGTGTTGTCCTATATTATTTTGGTGGCCTTTCAGATGCTTCTTGCAGAATAAAGATGTTGTATCGATGGAAGACTGGAACATATTACCTTCACTACAATCCTCACCATTCTTTGTAGTGCCTTCCTTTCTGTAACTGTGCAGCTTCCAAACCACACTGTGAAGTTACAGGTGACAATGCTCTCTATCGCACCTCTATAGAAGGTGACGACAATATGAGGACGAAGCTTAGCTTTTTTCAGCCTTTGTTAAAAAGTGGAGGCATTGGTGCACTTTCTAGACCAGTTGGCTGGTGTTTCATGACCACGAGAGATACTCTGATATGTGTACATCCCAGAACTTTGTGTTCTTAACCCTCTCCACACTCTCACCATTGATCCTGAGCACTGGGTGGTTTGTTGTCCTTTTCCTGAAGTTGATGATAATCTCTTTGGTCTTGCTTACATTCAGATCAGGGTTGTTCCCCTCACACTATCTGATCAGAGATGCCACCTCTTCCGTGTACACCCTTTCATCTTCCTTTGTGATGAGCCCTACAACTGTGGTGTCATCTGAAAACCTGAATACATGGCTGGACTTGTGCTTAGCACAGCAGTCGTGGGTCAGGATGGTGAATAATAGTGGGCTGAGAACACATCCCTGTGGAACCCCAGTGTTAACTGTGATACACTTTGATGTGTTCTTACCTCAACACACCTTCTGTGGTCTCATCTCCAAATTATAGCAGTTTTGCCAATATCATTATAATTATATTCTTATGTTTCTGCATGTCACATTATACTGCCAGAGAGATTTATTTTGCCATTAACCACAGCATTGTGCCAAATATAGAATATATTTTATGCAGCTCAATCCAAATTGCTAAGCCAAACATTTTGAAAAAAAACTTAGTGAAATCAAGTTACATATATCATACACTTAAATGTTTATAGACATTAGCTGCTGAGCAAAGACAATTACTTATGGTTTACTTCAACAGTAACATTTCCTAATCCAGCATCAAATCTTCAGGTTAAGAATAGGCTTGATATAAATAATAAAGCCTACATAAATACAGTATTCTCTTTGCATAGGTCTAGAAATGCAACCATATTAAAGCAGGCCTGTATCTTCATGTTATATTTCACATTTTGTAAGTAGTTTCAATAGAAAATAATGTCTCAGTGAAAGGTACATATGAGTTCAATGAAATAACCTTCTGGCTAAAGCACTGATAAGGATAAAATGTCTAACGTGTGTGGAACAACTGGTACAAAAACAAAATTTACTTAGATTGTACAAGGTTTAGGAACCAAGGTTAAAGTAGTGTGCAGAACCTGTAGGAAATGTACAGGGTTTTAGCATTATGAGAGGAACTTTCTATATAGAAATCAGTTTAAATCAGTTTGGACAATCAGGAGATTGAGTACAAAAGTCAGTTAAAGATCTGATTGTTCAGATATACAACAGTGAGTTGAGTCAGTAAAAGTCCAGAAACTATAAAAAAAACAGTGCAGTTTGTCTTGATTCTGCCATTATAGAGAAAAGGAATAATTCTGAGTTCAGAGTTACACAGTATAAATCACTCTTCAAAACTACAGATGACTGACTATTCAGTCTGGCTCAGTTTATCAGCACTGTTATTTCAGACAGTATCAGTATAAGACTTGTTTGCAACTTGTTAAATTGCTGTAGCTACCTCCATTGTATGCTGCTACTACATAATAAATCACATTTATAAAACTTACAGTGAGTAAAGACTTTTATTCTGAAAGCTACAAGAAGATTTGGCACACAAAGGAGAAACTGAGATATCTGGCACTTTTTCAGCACAGCTCCAAGTAATTAAAAGATTTATTCCAGTTCTTACAATGGCGCCCAAAGTAGGGCTGTGAGAGGACAAGTTAGTCCAAAACCCCCATTGCAACCCTACAGCTCTATAGTTGTTCAATAGCAGACAGACTATGTCTACTTAAGAGAACAGTAGTGTTCTTTAAGGACATTACTTTAGTAACAAACCTACAGCAAAGTATTGACACACTTCAGAATCTCCATGAAAGAAGACAGCACAGAAAGCTACCGATATAAAGGATATTATCCAGTTCACAGAAACAGTAATGGAAAACTTCACAATCTCCAAATAAGATGAAAGACCTTCAGGTTTCCAGTTTGCCATCAGAGGCAAGGAAATCCTTACAAGAGGCAGTTTGAAGAAGCTCAGAGATGATTGATCAACTTCTGAATTTCCCTTCAACTTTCCTTATGTGATCATTCATTTTTATTATAATGCATTTTGCAGCTATGTCAGACAGTAAATGTAAAAACAGTTTAAAGATGTCTGTGGTAAAAGCACCAGTGAATGTGTGGTTTAAAGTAAAAAAAAATGGGTAAAACAGTTTTAAAAAATGTGTCTGGAAATGTTCATTTAAATTTAAGTCTTAATCAGTTCAGAAATGTTAAATCTTTCTAGATGCAAAAGGGTTAAAACATGGAAGCAAGTTGTAATGAGTGAGGTAACAGAAAAAATTCCTCATGATTTGCAGTATGAATCACTGTTTACAGAAGCACCAGCATTTTCACCTTCTGATATCAGAATGGTTTCAGATTTAAATAATGTGCAAACTTTTAACAAATTTTAGTTTACACTCTTCAGACATCAATGTAAATGCTACAGCATGTGTAATTCAAAATGCTCCGTTAAGTTGCAATATTGCAAATACAGCTCAGCATGGCATAAACACAGCCAATGTACAGGACATGCAGATTTCAGGACAAAACACAGAGCAGACATTTTCAGTGTCTTAAGCTACTATTAACAGTATGATTTTGGATACAAATGAACAGAATATGACAAATTCCAGTTTGTTAAATAGGTACTTTTCTGTTAACGGGGCAACAGCTTTTTTGGCCTCATTTTAATGTTGTCCTCATCCTGCAACTGATCAAGCTAGTTGTATTTGCATATGTTTCTTACTACATTGTTTTGAATAATATTAAATGTGACTAGTCTCTTTCTAATGAAACAAATGAAAAGAAGCTGCAGTGAATATTTATGAAACCACAAAAGTGCCTGGTCTGTTTTAAATTTGATTTTTGGCCTCACACCTGAAGCAATTCAAAAATGAATTAATTATTTTAAGTATTTCTACTTGAAGTCATCGGACAATGTCTGCTTGGCTAGTTATAAATTCCTACAGAGGGAAAATCACTGTAGACTCCTGATCATCATATGGCACCTAAAAAAAAATCTTCAAATTCAAATGCTGCACTTCACTCCACTTCACTCCAGTCATAGTCATCACTTTCAGTGAACTGTATAGCTTGCCTTGCGAGTTCAGTAGACACTGCTGTTACTATTTAGCCTTGCATGCTTTATCCCGTCTCCCTGTCATCTTAAAATATAAATGAAAACTTTTTATAGAGTTTGACATAACCTTTATTACATAGTAGATTTCTTTTGTGTTACATAATTGTATAATTTTATATGTAGAGTATATCTGTTTTTTATTACTTTGGTATATTTTAAAATGAGAACTGTGAAGGACTTAGGCAGCATGGGAAGAACCGCCAGCATATGTCCATAGTCTTTAGGGAGTACAGAATGGAAATGTCACACAAATGCCTCTTTTTAGCCTGGTAATTTTGGAATGAGTGCAGATCACACTGATCTAAAATCAAACAGATGCAAACAAATACAGTTAAACACAACCCACAGCATTTAAGTAGTGATTCAATTCCTGGACAGTGGAGTCATCTTCTTACAACACGCTCATTCACACTTATTAAACAAAAAATAGAGGCATGCTGAATTTCAGCACACTGATTTATAATTCCCTTTCAGAAACGGGAAATTTCACTTATGTTGAATTATTTGACACTCTATATTTATGGACATATTGATAATGAACAACAAGTTTCCTTATGACAAAAAATAAGTACTTTTCCATTAACAAGGTCAAATAAGCTGTTGTCCTGTTAACAGAAAAGTACCGTTAAAATAATATACAGACTTCCAGGCAAGAAGAAACACATACCATAGCTCAAGTCAGTGGTATTAGTAGTTTCATAGAAAATGATTTTCAGAATATTTATAAAGGATGTGGCAGTCCAGCATCAAACCAGTTGATTTATCTGACATTGTTTAAAAGAGAGAGGAATGACAGACTGTACTGCTCAAAGAAAAGGAGTTATGGAATAATGTACTGATCGATACAGATGCATCAATTTCAGTTACAAGCAGACCTCTACCAGAGGATACATGTACAGTTATAATATTGTCAGTATTTGAAGAGTCCATGGTTACAGCAGAGAGCAGTTCTCAGTGTGACAGTACCATACTAGGTATGGGCATGCAGTCAGAGTTAAGTGTTGTTTTAGACTTCAGTAACAAGATTTTATGGAGAAATAAAGATGCTATAGACTGTACAGTAGTGCATACAGAAGACACTTGTAAAAGATCATGTGCAGTAGACTGTACAGTTGCAGATGATGTACAGAAATAAAAAAAAAATCATTTGCTACAGAAATACAAAGATTAATGGGCTAAAGACAAAATTAATTCTGATTAAGTTGCCACAGCTGACGTTCAAGCAAGAAAGTTATCACATTTTCAGAAACAGTATTTTAATCTCAGAGAGGCAATGACAGATGGCAAAGGAAAATGTAGTATATTAAAAGAATCAAATCCATTCAATTCACATTTATGGCTATTAAGGAAAACAGATGACAGTTACAGGCTAGTACTAGATTTAAAATGAGTAAATACTACACCATTCTGGTAGCACATGTTCTATATGGTACACTAAACTGGCAGTCAAGTTAAATCAGCAGGATAAATGGATTGCAGTTACAGATCTGGCAGATGAATTTTTTGCTATTGTTTTGTTTCAGCAGACATTGTAAAGGCCAAAGAATTATGTTAATAAAGTGTTGCACTGCATAAATAATATCTTGATACACACAAAGGCAGAAGGGCATTTACATAGTGTAACATTTAAAGTCAATTTTACATTTTTAAAAGTGACAGTATAGTCAAAGGTTCAGATACTGTACAAGAAAAGAGAGCAGCATAAATAGTGTGTGTCAGTGTAGCCACAAGTTCAGATCCTGTATAAGGAAAAGAGTACAACATATTCATGTAAAAAAACAGACAAGTAAAGCTCCAGAATCAGATCAGTTCAGTTCTAGTGGTAAATGTGTATATGTAAATGGTTCAAGATTTTATACATTTTGTGCAGGAAATGCAGTTTACCAGAATATACCAGAGGCGTGGACTTATGTAATCGAGTTATCAGATTACAGGTCAGCTCAGTGAGCGGAATTTAAGACAGTACTATGTGCTATAAAACAGTATGGTAAAAATCAGTTAAATATTAATAGTGGCTATTTTTATGCAGTAACAGTTCTTACTATTTATCTGAAGATTTGAGCTACAAGAAAAATTGTAGACAGTGATGATAAACCCTTGCAGCATAAGAAAGTACTGAAAGAGTTAGTTGATGTCAACTGAAAGATCAGATACTTGCCAGGCAGTTGGCTGAAGAAATGCAAACTGTAGAAATTATTTTGTATAAATTACAGTCTGAGGGTAAAAAATAAAAAAAAATATATATAAAAAAAAAACATTCAAGATTAATTTTATAAAGGTGCAGGAATGTAAGAAATTCTAAAGAATTAGTATAGTCAGCTTACTTTAGTTTCATTAGAGCTTATAACAAGGAGAAAAATGCCACTGAGTTTTCCAGTTAATTAAGTAATGAAGTTCATCCTTTCTATGTTTATTATAGTACACTATCCATTTGCTTACAGACCTGTAAGAATATATTTATTAGTAAACATAAGTTCATTTCAGGCAGGAAAAATGTATATAAAATCAGGGCAACGTGTATAATTGTTAAAGCTGCAAATATTATTTTAGGAACCTGATACTGCTTTTTATTTATTTATTTATTGTTACAGATATTATACCGGAAGTTCATTTACTTACAAGTTCATTAAAGGTTCAGAGTATTCTGTCCACATTGTTGTCATATGGGTATGAGGAGAGATCCAGAGGCCAAATCATCTGTAATTGAGACTGAATATGAACAACAGAAGATACTAGGGTGGCTTCTCCAGTACTTCAGCAGTGACTGGGATAACACAGAGTAAGGCTTAAACTTGGCAAGCACTGTGGTGCAGAAGTCACATATCAAGATCAACAGAAATGCCAGAAGTGAAGATTATATTCTTTTCAATATTTCTTAAAATATAAATGAAATATAGTTAACTGCATAGACTATTCAGTACATATACAGTATGCTAATTGCAATTATATAAATGTGTTTAGCTGTCTAAAGAAAATGATTCTTTAGAGTTAGGGCATGTATATAATACAGATGCAGATGTATATTTATGCAGATTAGTTTAGAGTTAAAGTATATTACTTACACAGATGTAGAAGTGTATTCATGCCAATTAGTGATGTCACAACATGAAGTATTTCAAGTTGAATTTCAATTTCAAGTTATGTTTTCAGACAAAGTGCAATGAGAATGAATAATGCAAAGCCAGACAGTTTATCTGCACTTTAGAAGGCGACATGATATAGTGTGGTCAGTTAGATGAGCTATTATTACTTTTTGTTATGCCCAATGTTCATTAAGGCAGTAACAGTTAATGTTAAAGGTTTGAATTCTAGGTTAAAGAAGTAGTATTGTTGTTACTTCCATATATTATGTTTATTCAAAAAGCAAAAATATCTTGGTGACACTGAGTCTTTTTGGAATGTATTATGAGCAAGTCTGTAGCCTGCAGTTTGATTATTGCATGGTATTATATGTGAACTCCATGGTAAACTGGGATGTCACTGCAAAACATAATGAAGGTAGGTGGGCTGTGGTTCAAATGTGTACAGAGAAGGGCTCATTGCTATTGTGTTGCTTATATGGTCCTAAACAGGACCCCCCTCCACTTTACTTCCTTTGTTCCATTATAAGATAAGAATATTTAACAGAGGAAATACACCAATAATAATGGGGGCAATTGTAATGTAGTAGTGGATTCAGTCCAAAAGCAAAGAGGCAACTGAAGACGGACTGGTTATAAAGGAGTTTATGTTGAACATGGCAATGTGGGATATTTGTAGGCTATTGTACCAAATGATTTAGGATGTATTTTTTGTCACTATTACTGGTTTCTCATAGATTATGTTAGACTGCTGGCTTGTATATTCCTGTCAATGGACACAGGGAAGTTGTGAAGTTCTTGATGAACTTTGTTTGTGCATTGGTTCATAAGTAGTTAATAGGCATGAGGTCCCAGAAACCAGTGAGAAGCCTAAGCTAATTTTCCAATTGTCCCAGAACACTGTCTGGTTAAGCTACTTGCTTATACTCAAACAGTAAGCAGATTAAGGTTGAGGGAATTGTAATCTGAACTACAGAAAGAGGCTTCTTGACAGTTCATAGCCTTAATCATATGTTCTAATTGCCAGAGTTTTGTAGGCAGAGCACTAGGTTTTGTATCAGAATTTCTGTTAGACAAGCTAACCTCACTCCCTCAGTGACCACCTTCCTATTTTCACTAGACGACTTCCATCTCCATTACATGTAACTCATAATTACATCACCACTCGGAACCTTAAAAACTTCAACCCAATAACCTTCTCAGACTCCCTAAAATCAATAAACTGGAACTCACTAAAAACACTACCATTGGACAATGCAGTTGCACACTTCAATACAATTTTCCTTCATCTACTGGATAGTCTTGCCCCCATAAAAACCAAAAGAATACGAAACAACTCCGCCCCATGGCTAACAAAAAACACACTAACTGTCATGCGACGTAGAGACAAAACCTGGGCACAGTACCAAAGATGCAAAACTCCAACCACCCTTATTGAATTCAAAACACTTCGCAATTCCGTAAAAAAACTTATCACAGCAGATCGACAGAATTACTTCTCCTTACTCCAAAACAACCACAAAACCAATCCTCAGAAATTCTGGAAAGGCATCACTACCCTCCTAAAACCTGGCACAGCAGAAAACCCAACCCCAGACCCAAACGCATTAGATATAGATCTAGCTACCCAATTCAACTCTTTTTTTCATAGACTCTATTACCAAACTAACCACAACCTTCACTAATAACACCTCAACCTCTGCTCCTTCATACACCCCCCTGTCATCCCATACATCTCCAACCACTCAACTTCCACCATTCTCCCTAAAACCCATTCCTACTTCTACCATAAGAAAACTCCTGCAAAAACTAAAACCATGCACCAATGCTCCCGATAACATTCCCTCATCCTTCCTCAGCATAGCAGCTGAAGCCATTGCCTTCCCCATCAGCATCCTAATCAATCGTTCTATCCAGGAAGGGCTTGTACCCAAACTCTGGAAAAGGGCATTCATCATTCCCTGCACAAAGGAGGCAATAATAACAATATTACTAACTTTCGTCCCATTGCCATTCTCTCTCCTATATCAAAAATTCTAGAAAAATGTATTCATCTTCAACTCCTTCCCTATCTCATAGATAATAACTTACTAACTCCCACACAACATGGATTCAGACCCAGCCACAGCACCATGACGGCCCTCCTTTCCTTCCTGGAAACTGTGAATAAAGCCAGAGATTCTGGCTCTACTGTATCTACACTCTTTCTTGACCTCTCTAAGGCCTTTGATACCATCTCTCATAACCTTCTCCTAACTAAACTATCCAACCTAAACCTATCCCTTTCCTCTCTCAATTGGTTCACCAGCTATCTCTCCAACAGGCAACAAGCTGTCAAGTGGAAAAAAGCCATCTCCTCTTTCCTTAACACACCCACTGGCGTCCCCCAAGGTTCCATTTTGGGTCCTCTCCTCTTCAATATATTTATAAATGATTTCTTCCACTCATTACCCCATGCTAAACTTATTCAATATGCAGATGATTCCACAATTATCTGTTCAGCCACATCCATCCCTGCTCTCTTAAAACTGACTCAAGACACCTTTTCTACCACAGAACAGTGGATGATGGACAATCATCTAGCACTCAATGCATCTAAAACCAAACTTATGGTATTTACCCCCTCTAAAACCAACACCATTGATAGAAAAATAATTTCCATCACTAGTCAGAATAACACACCTCTTGAACTGGTATCTGAAACTAAACTACTAGGAGTCCTGATTGACGACCAGCTTAAATTCAGTAACCACCTACAACTAAACATAAAAAACCCACCAAAACTTGGTATGCTCTATCGACACAATCGATTCCTCACTAGATCTACTAAGCTCACTCTTGCTACTACATTTCTCATCCCTTCCCTCCTTTATGGTGCCCCTCTGCTAACAAACCTACAATCCTCTCTCAAAACAAAACTGTCCTCTTGTTATAATAAAATTGCCAAATTTGCAACTAGCCACAAATCATCTACCCATCACTGTGTCTCTCTCCACAAACTTAACTGGCTAGAGCTTCCCAACCATCTCTCCTACACTCAGCTTACCTTTGCTCATAAACTAATTTTTCAGCCCTCCCTCTGTCCCTCTCTCAGCTCTACCTTTAAAATGCACCTGCCACAAAGACTCCTAAGATCTAATAACCAAAACCTAATAGAACTGTACAAGCCCCGTCACTCTCCAGGACAAAACCTCCTGTCCTTTGCCCTGGCACGCCTATGGAACTCCCTTCCTCCCTCCATCCGTATCACCACCAACCTCCCTACTTTTAAAAAATCACTGCACTCGCATCTAACATCCTCATGGGAATGCTCCTGCTCCCACCCCTCCTAGCCTGTTCTTCACTTCTTATGGGCAGCTTTACCATATATTACCAGACACCGAATAATAAGCCAACTGTAATGACATCTTATAATTATTTTATTCTATTATTTCACTCAAGAAACTATATATGTGCTGCAGCAATAATTTAATGTAACCTTAACATTTAAAAAAAAAAAAAACACAAATATATTATGTAAATGCCTAATCTTTGCTTTATCTTGAACCCTCAAATTTCCACAATTGTAAACTACTGTAATCTTTTTGTTTACCAATGTTTTAAAGCTTTGTCTTTCACTTACAAATGATTGTAATTGCAAATTGTAAACTGATGTAATCTCTTTTGTAACCTTTGTTTTGGAGCTTTTCTCCCCAGGACTCCATTGAAAACGGGTTCTTATTGGCCCAAAGGACTATCCTGGTAAACCAACTGCTAATAAATAAATAAATAAATAATCTCTGCTCAAATTAAGAATGGATCCTACCATTTATCAGAATGAACCCTCAGTCACATTCATATGGCAAGAAGTACCAATGCATTTGCAAGCCAACACTATGACATTCTCTTGTTAGAATAAAATTCAAAATACTAAAGCAGGAGGAGTAAGTTAAAAGGGAAGATTTCAAAAAGTCCAGATTTAGGGATGTTAGTCCTACAGGAGTATAACCAACTCAAGCAGAGTTAGTGAAATTAGTAAGAGAAAGAGCTGAAGATTTTCTCTTAAGACCTCTATGGAATCCTGGAAGGTTGCTTACATACAGACTAAGGAAACCACAAGCTAGGTCTAACATCCAGGGATTTGTGTCCAAGAAGGGACTGTTAAATATGCTGCCTGAGATTTCTAGGCGCTTGCAAAATTGCTGTGCCACACTGTATTCAAAGGAAATGTTCTGCCTGAACAATGACCAGATGATAAAGGTATTCCTTACTTCTGTTTTGTTACCCACACTAATGGCTAAATAATGGGAATTGCTAAGTGTACCAGTTATATGAATGGAAAAATGTTCTGCTCTTATGAACACCCCATCAGCAAAAGCTCCTAGCTCAGATGGATTGTCACGTAATCTATACCAATTGCTTTAAATATCCTGCAAGCCCCATTAAAGTACCTGTTTAATGTGATGTTTATATAAGTGTTGATTTTTATATGTGTCATCCACTTTTCCTTACAGAAATCTAAGTTATTGATTATCTGCAGAGGTGCACAAGATAGAGCCTCACAATAAAAATCAAGGGAGGTGTAAATTTTAAACTATTTATTCAAAAACAAACACAATGTCAAAAGTTAAGCATTTTTGTCCTTTAAGAGTTACAAATGGACTTCATCAGAACTAATTCAAACAGTGATGTCATTGCTAATTACAACAGTGACATTATAGCATTTAAGTAATGTTCCCCAAAATACAAATTTATATTTAAAGAGACAATGGTTAAATAATCAGCAAACAATTTGTAAAAAATAAAGGACATTTTCAAAAATCAATAAATATTTCACCAAATAAAAAGATTTTTAACCAAAAAACAAAATGCTTCATTTGATTTTTAATTTTTTTAAAATTATCCCTTAAAAAGATCTCCCAAAGAAAGACTTTCCACAAATTCTGTCATAATTTGGCTGCCTACAATTTTAAAATTAAATTAATTAAAGTGCATTCATTTAAACCCAGAGGATCAGTAGGATTCAATTTGAGCTGTCACAGCAACTACTAACCTAGGCTCCCAAGAGCCACACCTTGGGTTAGGGTCTTGGTAAACTTCCCACATTTGACACTGTGTTTAAAAATGGCATTATTATTACTTTTTCTTTTAATGTTGTGCTCATGTTTGTAGATATGTTTTCTTAAAGTTCTTTCAGTTTTGTCTACATAAAAACAAGGGCACATATAACATCTTGCTAAATAAACTAAACCCTTACTTCCACAATGCCCCCTTTGCAGTTTTAAAACAGAGAGGAAATCATTGTTCAGCTATACGTATTCTCCTACCATAATGTTAGGACTTTGGTTACAGTGCTCACATTTGTAGGTACCCTTGGCAGTCCCACTCTCATTGTTATTCCCAATTTTTCTTTTATCCAATAAACCTCTCAAGTTGTTGCCAGTTTTATAAACAAACCTAGGATATTTACTCACACTTTTGTACAATAAATTCCTGACCCTAAAAATACTTCAGTTGTTCTTAATAGTATCTTTCATATATTTATCCACACACAGTAATTGGGTGTCAGTGGTGTGCTAAAGCAGCAATTTCAATTTCTGGTTTCTAATATTAGTTTTTTTTGAGAAACAATACCGTGACAGGCTGTGACAGTGACTAATCAGCCAACGAGCCAACAGTCTGAGTGGACAAACCCATCAGGACAGAACTCGACTGTACCATAAGCACATCTTACTTGTCCCTCCACAACCCAGACAAATTACACTGCAAAGCAAAACTCCATTTATTTAACCAAAGAGTCTCAGTGGCCCAAATTATGAAGGCAGAACTCGACTGTACCAAAAGCACATCCTATTTGTGCCTCCACAACTCAGACAAACTACAGTGCAAAGCAAAACTCCATTTACTTAATCAAACAGTCTCAGTGGCCCAAATTGTGAAGGCAGAACTCGACTGTACCAAAAGCACATCCTATTTGTGCCTCCACAATGCAGACAAACTACAGTGCAAAGCAAAACTCCAGTTACATATAATGTATGTTTATTTTGCTTTTTTCTGGTGCCATCTTGTAACTAAGGCTGAAAACACATCACTGAACCTATTATGTGGCAGCACTATAACTTCCCAGTGCTTTTATTCTGTTAGGTCTCTGTCTACTTTTGTTATACACCTCGACATAGCTTCAGTCGATTTATTCCTGTCCATGTGTGATTTGCCTTACCCATAGATTACTCTTTAGCTTTCCTCTAACAATAATCAGGTTGTTATTCCCTCATTATAAGTACAATACAAGCTTTCTCTCTCCTCTTACCTACAGCATTCACTGATTATTTTTCTTGGTCTTGGTGCATGTCTGCTCCTGAATATGGTGTAGGCAAAAAAAAAAAACACATCAAAAATTGGATATCCTCATAGACACAACTATTTCCTCAGCTGCACTGCAAAAAAGTCTCTGGCCTCATCCTTTCTGCTACCTTCTCTATTATATGGTGCCCCTATCCTTACCAACATCCAGTCCTCTCTGAAATCTAAACTTGACTCATGCTACAATAAGACTGCTAAATTCGTAACAAATGCAAAATTTTCAGCACACCATTGTTCATCACTACATCAACTAAGCTGGCTTGAACTTCTGCACTATCTCACATACTTACAATTAACTACTTCACATAAATTTATATATAAACCATCAATTTGTCCTTCTCTTTTTTTCTGTCCTATGTACAACCCAAACAAACCTCTTAGATCTGAAAACAAACTGCTGCTCAAAGTTGAAAAACCAAATCTCTCACCTGGTCAGATGCTTTAATCTTTTACTGTCTCAGAACTAAGGAATACCCTCCCACCATCAATCAGAAACACCAGCAATCCAGCACTCTTTAATAAGTCCCTTAGACAACACCTTTCTTCTCTCTGGCAGTGCACATGCCCTGATACAACACTCCCCAAACCTGAATCCCCTGTCTATAACACCATACCTTATTCCATCTTTACACTTATATAACTTTTCCATCTCCCACTTACCACAACTGACCCACTTGTTCTGCCTTTCTAAATTTCACAAATATCTTGCCTACAAACCTGAAAGTGTTAATAATCATAAAACTGATATTATATTCGTACAAACTCCCTTATTACTGTAAATAACAATGCACAATGTAAATGGCTCAGTTGCAACCCTCCTGTTTGGTTGTAGTGACCACAATGATCTATTTTACTGTATGAATATCATGCATTTGTGAATGTAAATACTCTGTAGTGTGTTAGCTCATATTATTATATGTATTGTGACTGAAAATACTCTGTATTGTGTTATTTCATATTATGCATTGTTTAATTTTTGGGGAGCTTTTCTCCCCGGGCCTCCACTGAAAATGGGCTCACCTTGGCACAGTGGACCTTCCCGATAAACAAATGCAAATAAATAAATAAATACATTTAGAACAATTGTTATACTGTAAAACAAAAACTCTTTCAAAATCCTTGTCTCTTTCTAAATTTCACAAGGGAGTCACAGAGTTGTCTATAGTTAACTCTATCCCTAAGAGGGGCTTAAACCTAGTTTTCCTCACTTTTGTTATTTCCTCACTGATTTCCTTCACCAATTTTCTAGGGTTTCCCCAATCAAAAAACATCTTGTCCAGTTTTGTTTTCTGTCTCATGTAAGTATCAATTACAAGAAGCCATCCTTGACAATCTTATAAATTGTTTTTTAAGCAAACCCTTTTTGAAGGAAATAGGATGGAAAGTTTTAAAGTGTAGGTACCCATTGCTAAAAGTGGGTTTCCTCTAAATCTTGAATGAAAACCCACTGTTCCTCTTGGTGATTAGTGTATCCAAGTTATTCATCTCATTAGTATCAAACTTATATGTAAATCTAAGGAAAATGGTAGCATTCTCCAAGTATTTTATTTATTTATTTTACACTTGTTGACTGGGCTAGTCTAGCTGGATACATGTCCATTTTCAGTAGAGGCCCAGGGAGTTAAGCTCCAAAAATAGTAAACATTTACAAAATACAATACTTAAAACATGACTAAGTTCACAGGGAGATAGCCTCCAAACATAGTAAAATTACTAGATACAACAGTTAAAAATGAACTAAAGTTTAGCTGCATAAGAGAAATAATAGTGTTTGTAATACAAAATAAAAATTGTGTCTAAGAAGAAGAATGGTAGCATAGAGTCTTTGCATAGGTTTAAGTTACAATGAAGTACAGGTACACTTAAGGTTCTAGTGTTGTCATTTGTAAGTCAAAGAGGGAGAAAAGTGAGAAAGGCAGTAAAAGAAATACACAAGGGCTAGAATAAAGTTAGGTTCTATAGATTAATGCAGCAGAGGGGACAAGGTCAAGAAGGAAGGAGTATAGCAAGAAGAGAAAATAAGGGGAAAAGTAAGGTTCAGTCGGGTTTAGAACAGGGACAAAGCCAATGAGTTTTCAGATGTTCTTTGAGGTGTTTCTTGAAGAGAGATGTAGATGAGACAGATGTGAGTGTCCTAGGAAGCTTGTTCCAGATTTTGCCCGCAATGTTAATAAAAAGTGAGTCCCCAGCTTTATTATTAGATTTGATATTGGAAATTAGTAACTTGTTTGCTGAACGAAGTCTTGCAAGATTTTTATATGGGGAGATCAGGCTAGAGAGGCTTGGGGTATTATTTGGGTGATAAAGAATTTTTTGTATGATCACCTGTTGATTATACAGCAGATGGTTATGTAGTTCTGACCATCCGAGTTGTTTATGGTTGTGATAGTGGTGGGTTCTAAAAGGGGTACCAGTGGCAAATCTTGCTATATTGTTATAGCTAGTTTCAAGCTTGCTTAGATTGTGTTTTGATAGATTGGTGTATATAGCAGAAGCATAGAATAGGGTAGAAGTGAGGTGAGTCTGGGCCATGGTGGTTCTGGCTAGAGGTGTGAGGTAGGGTTTGATTCTATACAGGGAGCCTAGTTTTTTACTAACAGTTTGTATAGTATTGTTGATATGATCATCATAGACGAGGTTGTTATCTATAGTAATGCCCAGGAGACTTGTGGTAGTATCTGGGGAAATAGTAGTTCCATTGTTAGAGGTAATTGTGAAGTAGATCACTGGAGACATTTGGGTGGGAGCAAAAAGCAACAATTTTTTTTTTTTTTTTGGGGGTTAGGAGGAGGCAATGGGTGGTAAACCAGCTTTTAACAGTGTTAAATACTATTTGAGTAAGCGTCTGAAGAGAGATTGATGATTTAGAAGTACAGATTAAAGTAGAATCATTGGCATATTGTATGCAGGTGGCTTAAGGAAAAATAGTATTTAGATCATTAATAAAAATGGAAAATAGAAGAGGGCCTAGGATAGAGCCTTGAGGGACTGCAATGTTTACGGGGAGGGGTGTGGAGAGATTATTGTCCCAGAGCACTGCTTGTTGTCTATTTTCTAGATAGGATGTAAACCAAATTATTGCTTGTGGGTCAAGAGATTGTGCTTTTAGTGCACTGATCAGTAAGTTGTGGTTAACCATATCAAAGGCTTTTGATAAGTCAGTGAATAATGCGGAAGATAGAGAGTTGTTATTTCGATTCCTATTTATGCAGTCAGTAAAAGTTAGCAGGGCGGTAGTTGTACTATGAAAGGGCCTAAAGCTATGTTGGCAGTTGGCTAGTAAGTTATTGTGGAGCAGGTGTTGAAGTAGTTGACAGTGAATACATTTTTCCATTATTTTGTCCGTGGGGAGAGTAATGCAATTGGTCGGAAATTGGAGATATCAGTGGATTTGCCTCCTTTATGTAAGTGGATAATGTGGGAGACTTTCCATATGGATGGGATGTTACCTTCTATGATTGTTCAGTTTATAAGGATGGACATGGGATATGCTATGACTTTGGAAGCTATTTGAAGGTATTCTGTTGGCAGGCGGGCAGCAGAAGGGGTACATGGTTTGAGTTTATGAAGGAGTTTGCAGATAAAGGATGTTGGTACAGGTTGTATATGGAAGGAGGGCACTTGACTGCTTATGTTTTGTAACGGGCTGGGGGAGATGGGAGGTATTGTCTTTGCAAGGGCTTGAATAGTTTCAGTGAAGTAATTGTTGAAGGCATCAGCTATTTGCAAAGGATTATTATGAGGAATTGAAGATGGGGCAGGAGTTTTGGTATGACCTGGTTGGAGAAGTTTGTTAATGCCTGCCCAGAACTTTTGAGGGTTATTAGCGTGAGATTGTAGAAGGTTGAAATAATATTTTTTTTGTCTAAGATAATGTCCTTTTTGGTTGCATTTCTTAGCTGTTTAAAGAATAGGTGGTCTGCAGAGCTCTTAGAGACTCTCCATTTGGCCCATATTTTGTTTCGTAGGAACATTTTTTCCTTGGTTTGTTGTGTGAGCCATGGAGCTGTTTTGGTCCTAGGTCGGGAGGAGCGAAGGGGGGCATGGAGATCTAGGATTTGTAGGAATTTAGTATTAAAGTAGGAAACTGCTTCATCCAGTTTGAGTTGCTTCAGAGGTGACCAGTTACAGGCCTTTAGTTCATTTTGAAAGCTTTCTGCTTGAAAGTGTTTTTTTGAACGAAAGGATATAAAAGTGTTATTGGTAGGACTATGAGTCTTTTGCTTTGTTATATAGGTTAGAACATGGTCGCTAATGTTGTCTGGAAGTGTTCTTGGTATATAGGTTTCAGGATGACTATTTACAAGAATCCAGTCGAGGGTGGCTTCTTTATTACTAGGTTTGTGGATTCTTGTGGGGGTGTTTATTATTTGGGTGAAACCATAAAGATTAATGTGGATGTTAGGACTGGGGGAGCTACAGGTAGTCCAGTCAATGTTAAAATCACCTAGTACAATTGTTTCTTGAGGTAGCAGGGTGGAAAAGCTATTAAGAATGTTTTCAAGAGTGTTAATATTATTTCTGGGAAGAATGTAGGTACAAATTATATAAATAGATTTAGATTTGTTAAGTCGGAGTTTGATGGTAAGGGTTTCTGCATTGGTATTAGAGGGTAGCAGCACATTATAGGATGAAACTTGAAGTTCAGATTTATACAAGATGGCTACACCACCACCCTTTTTTGGACGTGCGGTCACATCTAAGGATGTTGTATCCAGGTGGGGTTATTTCTAGGTCATGAGTCAACCAAATTTCTGTAAGGCAAAGGATTTCAAATGCATGCACTTGTAAAAGGGCATGCAATTGGCTAAGTTTGTTGTTAATGCTACGGATATTGAGTTGAGCTGTTCTGAGAGAGTTACCTAATTGTATGGAGTTAGAAACACCATCAGAAGTTTGTTTTAGTGGATTAGTACAAATTTGTGGATTTGGGCCAGGATTAGGATGAATATCTCCATGTAATAAAAGATTAATGGGATGTTAAAGTAAAGTCTTTATGCTTTTAAAGTATTTGGGTAAGTTTATCTTGCAGGAGAAGTAAGTAACATGGCAAGATCTATGGAACTTTGGGAGTAGGTAACCTGAAGTAGAGGTTATATTGCTATGGGAGAGGGAGCTACGATGTGTGATTGGTAGAGTTTGTTGGTGGGGAGGTTCATTATTAAGTAGTGAGAAGTGTTCGTAGAAGGTTAGGGTGTAGGGTAAAGTTAGGAATATTAATGAAGAAGTAACAAGAAGATAGTTTTTGAGGTTAGAGTTATGTAGGAAGGTAATTTGAGATAGTAGGGTTGCGAGGTAATATAAAATGTTAGATAAAGTTAATGTATGAGCTAAGGTTCCTTTGAATAGGGTGGAGATGATTAAGGCGAGGGTTAGCTAAGGGAGGAATTGATAGGTAGCAGTCTAAGGTGATAGGGTGAGTAATTAAGTGGGTGTGGCACAGGATGTTTAAGTCTAACAGCACTGGGGGTGGGTGGAATTTGGGGGTAGGGGAGCAGAGTGAGCCCGTAGGGCGAACGGAGCGGGCCAGAGCAGGTAGTGGAGGATTCAGCAGAGACAATCAGTGAACAGTAGAATCCCAGCGAGAGGCAGTGGAGCAGGTAAGTAGCTTCTAGTAGAGCAGGTAAGGTATGGGAAAGAGGATAGCGAAAAGGGGAAACAAAAAATAATTAAAGTCTAAGTAGGTAGGTAGAGGATGAGAAGAGTACGGACTAGGAGCAGATAGATAGTAGTAAGAGCTGAAACTAGCAATATTTGGGGAGTGAGTGAGGGCACAAAGGCTAGAATACACTGCCTCCTAATGGGCAGAATTAAAAGTACAGCAGGTAACCAGGAAAAGAAAAGTAGGTAGGGAAGGATAGGTTAGCAACAAGGAGACTCTATCAGGGGTGTTTAGTCAGGGAGAGGAGCTTGGCTGCTGGCTTTCCTGACTCAGTGGCTAAGTTAGTTTACAAAGTTTAATTACAAGACGAATACAATGGGTTTGCTTACAATATGGGTCAATGGAGAAATATACTTTGTAATTTCTGTGCAAACAGGAGAAAGCACTGGGGCAGCAGAAACAAAAAAATGGTCCAATTTGGTAAGGCCTGAAGTGGATCAGAGGGTCCTTAGAAGCCAGGTAAGTCCCTTATTGCAAGGTAGGGGTAGATTGCTAGGAAGATGAGAAGGTAAGAAGAAAGGGTATTAATAATGTACTAAGGAAGCAAAGAGTATCTTTAGTATACTGATAAGATTAGATAGGTTAACAGTTCTACAAATATTAATAAAATACTAATTATACATTCTTACAGCAAATGCTCAGAGAAATAGGCTAGGTG
Source organism: Protopterus annectens (assembly GCF_019279795.1). NCBI lineage: Eukaryota > Metazoa > Chordata > Ceratodontiformes > Protopteridae > Protopterus > Protopterus annectens. Next base: position 592,501,039 of record NC_056746.1, read on the forward strand.
AAAAAATTCAGTCTGGCACCAAAACAAACCACCTACAGGTTAATATTGGAGAATAACTGTGATCAAAAACAATACTGTTCAGATTCATAAAACTGTAAGTATAAACAATAGTATTCAGATAAGTATAACAGAGTGGTATAACAATGGAGAAAGCACTAGTTTGTAGTAGTCATTAAAAACAATCCTTAGCAAGAGATTTATGACACAGTTAAAAAAGCCAGGCAAGTTCACAAAGTAAGGAGTAGGTAACAGCCACTTGGTAAAATAGTAGTAACTCCCACAGAAGATTGGCATAAATCCCCCAAAACAATTTTGTGAGGTAGTTTAGGAAATCGACCTTTATCAACTGGTGCAACAGTATAAGGTACTGGTAAGGGACTGATGGGATGCTAATAATAGTGCCGTACTTTACCGCATGTAGCGGACCTTATCAAATAGTAAAAACCAAAGACATATATTCTGCAAAGAGTGCAGACGGAGATAAGGTACTAGCAAGAAACAGTTGGGAAACTAAGAAGTAGTACAGTACTTTACCACATCTGACAGACTTGACTTAATACCAAAAAAAGAGAGACATATGTTCTGCAAACAGCGCATAAGAGATATGAGCTTCACAGGAGCTGTGCAGAATGCATTGCTTATCCTTCCCCAACTAATGTAGTAAAAAGGGACTAAGCTGACCACTGTAGACACCCTATCCTTGCCCCTAGTTAATTTAGTAAGTGAGGTTGAGCAGATTACAAAAATCACCTGTATAAAGCAGAAATGCTCGTTTTACAGAACTGTGCAACATGGACCACGTGGGATGAACCACAAGCCAAGTAGCTGCTATCATTTTTACAGTTGAAGGATAAAGGGCATAAAGTGTAATGAATTCTCTTAACTAAAACAGGTATAGAAGAAACAGCAATTTCAAAATGTTAAGAAAAAGAAAATGCAGAAAAAATAAACCTTATGCCACTTAAAAACACTTAACACTAGCTGCTAATGTTTCTACAAATGGGGTAGACAGGACACAGACATATAATACAATCACTAAATTAGACCATTTAAATAGACTGAGACTCTATACAGCACTAAAAGAATGAACCAGTTTACAACGCTAAGCACAGCAGACTATGGGCATCAGAGAAACTGCAACAGTGACAAACTGGCAAATTACACATTTAAGGTAGCTTTTTCTTTGCTACACGGGCAGCGTAAATAAATAAAAACAGTTCAGCAAGACAATAGTTACGATAGCTCACAAATAATAGGCATCTCAGAAAACATAATTATACTCACTGTTGTTAGCATACTTCTAGATTCAGGAGTACACAGCAGCCAAGGGAAAAGTGTAGGTAGTAAAGGAAAGGTGCCACGAGGAGCACACAGCAGCCAAGGGAAAAGTGTAGGTAGTAAAGGAAAGGTGCCACGAGGACCTTCCCTCCTATATGCTCTAAGGGCAGGAAATGAGGTGGGAGTGGGCGGGGGCAATGTAACAGAGGGGGAGGTAGATAAGGGAGTGACAAAGTAAGCGGAGAGCAGTTAACAAGGAATGGCAGGTAACTTCCAGGTATCGTGGGAATATCTGGAGTAACTTAGAAAATTGTACACAGGAAAGGGAAAACGGATTGGGGTAGGTGAGGAAGTAAAGATGAGATAGAGTATTGTCTACAGAGGGGGAGAGTCATAGGAGTATTAAGGTCCAGGTAAAACGTAATGGCCGTAAGAGATAGAAGAACAGGTAGTGGAGGATTCAGCAGAGACAATCAGTGAACAGTAGAATCCCAGGGAGAGGCAGTGGAGCAGGTAAGTAGCTTCTAGGAGAGCAGGTAAGGTATGGGAAAGAGGATAGTGAAAAGGGGAAACAAAAAAGAATTAAAGTCTAAGTAGGCAGGTAGAGGATGAGAAGAGTACGGACTACGAGCAGATAGAGAGTATTAAGAGCTGAAACTAGCAATATTTGGGGAGTGAGTGAGGGCACAAAGGCTAGAAAACACTGCCACCTAGTGGGCAGAATTAAAAGTACAGCCGGTAACCAGGAAAAGAAAAGTAGGTAGGGAAGGATAGGTTAGCAGCAAGGAGACTCTATCAGGAGTGTTTAGTCAGGGAGAGGAGCTTGGCTGCTGGCTTTCCTGACACAGTGGCTAAGTTAGTTTACAAAGTTTAATTGCAAGACAAATACAATGGGTTTGCTTACAATATGGGTCAATGGGGAAACATACTTTGTAATTTCTGTGCAAACAGGAGAAAGCACTGGGGCAGCAGAAACAAAAATGGTCCAATTTGGTAAGGCTTGAAGTGGATCAGAGGGTCCTTAGAAGCCAGGTAGGTCCCTTCTTGCAAGGTAGGGGTAGATTGTTGTAATTTCTGTGCAAACAGGAGAAAGCACTGGGGAAGCAGAAACAAAAAATGGTCCAATTTGGTAAGGCTTGAAGTGGATCAGAGGGTCCTTAGAAGCCAGGTAGGTCCCTTCTTGCAAGGTAGGGGTAGATTGTTTGTAATTTCTGTGCAAACAGGAGAAAGCACTGGGGCAGCAGAAACAAAAAAATAGTCCAATTTGGTAAGGCTTGAAGTGGATCAGAGGATCCTTAGAAGCCAGGTAGGTCCCTTATTGCAAGGTAGGGGTAGATTGTTTGTAATTTCTGTGCAAACAGGAGAAAGCACTGGGGCAGCAGAAACAAAAATGGTCCAATTCGGTAAGGCTTGAAGTGGATCAGAGGGTCCTTAGAAGCCAGGTATGTCCCTTATTGCAAGGTAGGGGTAGATTGTGTTGTTAGTGTACTTCTAGATTCAGGAGCACACAGCAGCCAAGCGAAAAGTGAAGGTAGTAAAAAATCTAAGTACTACATAAATTCAGAAATAATTCCCTGTTGTTCTGTCCACAAGATAAAAATATCATCCAAAAAATGTAAATATAGTCCACAGTGCTGGAAAAAATGGGAAGAAAACAATTGCTTCCTTTTCTAACTCAAAATTACTAGATTCACAAAAACAGGGGCAAACACCATGTCCATGGCAACTTCTCTTTCCTGATGGTGTAATCTACCTTCAAAAAAATGCAGTCTGTCAGCCCCCATTTAGCTACACATGTTTTATGTGTAATATTTGGGTGGAACCAGACTGTTACATCAAAATGGGAGAAGGAGAAACTTACTCAAATTAGGGAAAGTAAGATTTGTGAGACAGTTTGTTGGTTCACTATTTGTAAAAGAATTCACCCATCATTGCCTCTCTGACTGGTTACCTCACTCTTGTGACCTGATCTGTATTTGTGTTTACATCTAGTTAACAATGAGGACAGCTCTTTGTAGGAACCCACCAGATTTAGCAATATAGGGGCTATGCTCCAATATTTTTGTTGACTTTTGTTGGGAGATGGCTAGGCTCTTTTTTTCTACCCTATCCAAATTCCCAGATAGTCCCTCAGTTGCTAATAAAATAAACACAGATATTGTGAGTCATGCATTTATTAGCAGTTAATTAGATCATATCCAGTCACACACTGAACAGGTGCACAAAGTGTTTAACTTGGAAAATTTCAGTTGAATGAAACATTAGTGTACAACTTGCCAGTCCAGGTGTGATCAGTTTACCATGACTCAACCATGAAACTATTTTGGAGAGTATTATTCATACCAGTGTAATTTAAGGTTACGTAATTAATACAGTATTCGTCATCTTCTCAACTTTTTAAAAAAATGTATTTATATTTGTTAACCAGGTGAGTGCAAAACTGACCAGTTTATAGAAATAATCTGCATGAAACTAAACAAAATTTAACAGGTACCATGAAATCCATTTGAAACAATATGACATTGCTATGTAGCAAGAAAAGTCTATAAGGGAATAACAATTATGGCATTAAGGAAAAAGGAAGTCATTTTAAAAATGAGGACAACATTTAAATGAGAAACATTTACATTCTAGAGTAAAACATTGCCTCACTTACATGCATTTATTTAAATTATTTTATTTATTGAAGTTTGTTAGCTGGGTTAGTGGTCTGATTTCAAGGTTCCCATTTCATTCACTGCCTGGAAGGTACAGAATACTGCAGAAAATCTATCATATTACATTTATGACAATACATTGCAATAGATTTTTAGGTTAATGTTAATGGTAAGCGACATGATTTAGGCTAGTCAGAGAAAGAACTGTTTAGAGATTTGAGAAACATAACATGAAACAGTTAATGTAAACTGGTAATTGACACTAAAAGCAGGACAAGGTATAGCTAAGTAACAGAATGCTAATGTAAAAAAAAACACTCACTTTGTGAACTTGATTTTGTGAGCTCATGAACTTGTGTCACCTGTCTTTTATTGACCATACTTTTAACTGTTTACAAGATGCTGTGAATAATATCTAATAAATTGTTAACTATGCTTCACTCTCATATGACCCATACTTTTGAATATTTGCAAGAATTTATGAATACTTGAAAATATTATTAACAGCTATGTGTTAACCTCGTATGTGAACTTTTAGTCCAGTTTTTTCAAGTATTTAGTGTATTATCTGATATACATTTTAACATGTAACAATTGTATTCCTTACATGGGCAGGTTCATGTCTTGTGCCTTTAACCCAGGTAATAATTGAAAAAGGTAATTGGATCAGCCTAGCTACTCAGTTAAAAACACATAAACAAAAAGGCAAATCCCATGCATATCTTGAGATCAGTATTTCTGGATCAACTGTGAAACCCCATCTAGTCTCTTAATATTATTTTCCTTTCAGCCCATAATCATCACCAACACTCCATTTCACATTTTCTGTCACCTCCCTCTATTAATTTCCACTCTCCTAGCTTCTTTGACAGTCATTCATGACTGCAGCAGGCCTTCTCTCCCACAATCCATCAGTTTCTTTGCTGCATGCCCTTGTTTCCCCTTTACTTCTTCCTGTGTCTCCCAAATCTTCTTCACCATATCATGTTCTGCTTTTCTGCACATCTGCCCAGACCACTGTAATATGTTCTATTTAACCTTTTCTGCAACTGGAGCTACTTTAACTTTTGCTCTGATGTCATAATTTCTTTGTCTCCGTACCTCTCTACCTCTTAGAACAAGAAATCTGCACAAAGGCATAAATAATGGGGGATAAAGGCCCAAAAATAGGGACAGATTTTAAATATTGCTGTTACAAACTTAGAAAGTTGATATAAAAAGTTTTTCCTTTAGCATGAAATTTTTTGAAGAGTATAAAGTCTGAAACTCAAATGTCTGTCATTATTTTCATCTCTAATCTTTAATGACTTGTCAATAATTTGCTAAGCCACAATTTTATGAAAAACAGACCAAAGATATGAGGCAAAATTCTGGACATTCTGTGAAAATCTGTACAGTTGAGAGGTATGTCTGTCTCACAGTATGCATTCCACTACCCATGTTAGGCACTTCATTTTCATCACCTCTTGCTTTCAACTACTCTGTGTTGACTGCCCAGGTTTATGTACCATGTACTGGTTGCACTACTGTTTTCTACACTGTATGTTTCAGCTTCTTTGGCATTCCTCTGTCACACACAACCCTTGACACTATGCACCAGCTGGCTGCCGCGCCTCTAATTGTAACTTTGATCTCCTCATTCAGACTTCCCTTCTCCATGACCACCCCTCTCAGATACTTGAAGCTGTTTACATGTTCTTCTGTTTTTCCTTGTAGTTTTCATCTCCTTCTGATGTATCATATTTGCTGCCATTTGCCTGCACTCTATTTCATTCCACGTGCCTTCAGTTTTGCATCCCATTCATCTTTCATTTATTGAAGTTCTTGTTCAGAGTCTGCTTGTAATGCCATGTTGTCTGCATACAATATCTTTGTTGATCTGTCTCCACTGGTATGTTTGCTAATGTAGTCCATCTCCAGTATGAACAGCAGTACTGAGCCATGGTGCACACCAACTCCCACTAGGAACCCCTGTTTGTATTTGTGTCACTGAGTCCTTGTACATAGCCTTCCCTAATTCTACCAATGTTCCTGGGACTTTGAGCCATAGCATGACTGCCCAAATCAGCTTTCTTGAAACCTTGTCACATGCTTTCTCCAAGTCTACCATTTAGATACCCCATCTCTTAATTCTTCTGTACTATCTGACTCACTGCAAACATTGGATTAGTTGCACCCCATCCTGATTTGAATGAATTGTTCATCTCCATTGTTACTTTCTAATACTCTGCATATTAATTTATCAATCACCCTCTCTAGCACTTGCAGTGTGACAGGAATTTGATGCCTCTGTACTGTCCACAGTTGTGAATGACCCCTTTATTTTTGTACACTGGCACTAGAATGCTTATTCTTCAGTCTTCTGGGATATGTCATTCACAGAAGCCATTCCTCCACTAATTCAACCAACATCTCAGTCATATGTTCTGTGACCTCATCTGAGCCTATTGCTTTCCTTGACTTTCTTTTCCTTCGTCATGTTCTTACTTCTTCTACGGTGATCTCATCTTCCTCCTTCTCTGTGGGCTCTGTATGGGGCAGTACAGCTTCTGTTGGATTTTCTTCATTCAGAAACTAAAAAGATGCAGCTAGGCAAAGAAGACTTTAATCCCAAGAAAATTAATGCCAACAAATTGGTTAACAGGCATTTCCGTCACAAAATAATCATAGACTTCATCAGATAAAACCATACATAAAACCACTGTGTTGATGTAACTTAATTGAATTATTAAAACATGGTACTGATTGGTTCTATTTGGTTTTTAAATTGTACTTAAACACAGTGGTGGCTTCTTTGCCTAGCTGCATCTTTTTGGACTGGTGTATTTTTTCGTTTATTGGCTTTTTACACCTGTTCGTTTATTGTGGTTCATTCAGAAACTGCTGGATGTATTCTCCCATCTGCCTTTGATGTCCCATAGAGTGTAGATCAAATTGTTGCTGGCATTACTTATGAACAGCACCTAATGACTGTCTTTATCTTTCTGATTTTGCCTTACAACCTGATAGTGTTTGTGCTCTCTGCTGATTCACTTTTCTGAAGTTGGAAGAATGTCTCTGATGCCTGGCAATTTACAGCGTGACTGCTCTTTTAGCCTCTTTGTTATTCCACCTGTATTCCTTCTTAACCTAGTCTGTGTTTTCAGTATATCCCTTTGTCTGTACTCCTTCTTTCTTTGAAACTTCCTGTATTTATGAATCCCACCACCAGCTGTTCTTATTTACCTTTTTAACATACATCTACCTTAGCTGCATATCAGTTACATAGTCCTCACACATGCTGCTTTAAGACACTACCTTTTTCTTCTTCAACTCCAGCTATTTTCTTTTCTTCTTGAGTTGCTAGAGCTCTGAGTATTTCTTACATCTCTTATTATTTTTTTCCAGTCAACTTCCAGTCCTTCAGCTTGGTCTCTGTTGACCTTAAAACCTTCTTTGACTAGTTGATTGTGGCCACAAGCAGTTTATACTGTTGGCTGACTGTTTCACTAGGATGACGTTACAATCTCTGATTCTACCTTGATGCCTTTTTCTTACTAGAATGATGTCTACCTGAGTTGTATGCTGGCTACAAATGCATGGAATCTTGTGACTGTGAATATATCTCTCTTGTTGAATCATGAGTTGGCCAACATTTGCCAGTCAGTAGACTGGAATAGCCTCTCCTCCTTTATTCCTGCTGCCCCATCCATCTGGATGTAAGCACTCCTCATATCCTGTTCTGTCTGTCCTGATGAGCATTCACATTTCTCAGAAGTCCTTCTTTATTTAGTAGGTCCTGCAACTACTTCCTGAATGCATTCTAAACCTCACCATCAAAACCCTGCTGTGCAGCATAGGCTGAGACTATGAATGCTGTCCTATCTTTACACTGGAGTCCAATTGTCATGTGACTACGAGTAATTCTGATAACATCCATGTTCAGAGAATGGTCCCTCACCACAATTTCCACACCATTTCTAGTCTGTCCTCCCGATGAGAAGTAGACTCTGGATACCTTTGGCTGCATTTCCCTTCCGTCTTATCTCCTGATACAGAGGACGTCCAGTCTTCTCATTGCCATTACGTCATTTACTTCCAAACTACATCCTATCAGTGAACCTATATTTAGTGTAGTAACCCTTGGTTCATGTTTGGCATGTTTATTGGTTTTACATCCAGTCTTGGCACTGGTATTCCAGGTAACCCAGACTGGACAACTGTACACTTTGTCCTCCTGTCTGGGGGATAGTGTACCACAGCTGATTCCTAAAGCAGCCTACACATATCTTCCCCTAATAGGTACTCCCTAGAGTCTGTGCTGATGACCACTACTCCATGTGGAAACACCCATCATATTTTGGGAGGTGGGAGGGACCACACAGAGACACTGGGTGAACATGCAAACTACAAACAGGCATTAGCCAGAGGTCAGCCTCAAATCCTGTACTTCACGGGAGAGAAATACCTTAACCATTATGCCAACTGTGTCTTTTAGCTATAGATAATTAAAACATTTTATTCAACTTTGGTTGCTTTTGATATTGAAGACCTAATGAAGTATTTGGTGTGAACACACTGAATCTGAGAATTAAAAAAAAAAATGATCTTTCATACTCAATGGTCTTGTAACTTGCAGACTTACTTCCATATTCTTTTTTTTTTCCTTTCCTTAACTACTGGATTTAGGTTTTCATTTTGTGAAGCTGCATTAGTCTTTTTTATTTCATTTTTGTCTTCACAAACAGTTGTATGTGACCCTATGTACTCCATCCCTTAAGCATCCCCGTAGCTTAGGGACCGTGTCAATTTACTTTGAGATCCCTTACTACCTTGCAGCATTACTTTTGAGTACAGCATAATCAACCCCACTGAGTCAATGTAATGGCATATTCAAAGTTTAACAACATCACTGCACACTAAGCACTATGGATACAACCACAATACATGAACTGTCAGACTAATACTGTATGCATTCATGAAAATGATCGCACAAAGACATTAAATTAGCACCAGAATCTTTAATTGGTCCAGGTCTGCATAATTGATTCATTCAGTCACCACACAAGCTAAAATGTGGTGTCCTGCAAACAGAAGTCCCGAATTACTGCTGATAGTTAAGCAGGTACTACTATGAGATTGTATTTTAAAGGAATATATGGAAGATACAACTTTTGAATTGCTTAGGGGAGCTTGAACCTCCATGTCTTCAGCCCAAGTCTACGGGTCAACACAACGAAACAGACAAATGCTGAAAGTGCTGCCGTTGTGCCCCCCAAGGAGAATAGGGAAAAGTGACTGCATCAGCTCGTGCCAGGCAGGGCATGCAGAACTCATCTTATGTTACTAATGATATTGATGTCTTTTCCACACAGGAGAACCCCTCATCCCATGCACCCCTTACATGGTGCGTTGTGCCTCCCACTTCCCCTTTTTTAATTATTGAAACACTGAGGTCACATGTCCTTGGAACATGGGGAAATAATTAGCTCCCCCTAACTCCAAGGTTTCAAGATCCTGAAATTAGATTTATAGCAGAACAGTGTAACTAAGTAGTATTTGCTGTCCTGTGTCGCTGTGCTGTGATATTACATATTAAGGGATGTATGTATCATAGTTATTATCTGTCATGGTACAGTTCATTGGACTGTTTAAGCACATCATATTTTGATGTGGTAACATTTAATTAAATTGTGTGATCCCAACATAAGATTATACACAATGGAGTACTCATTATGACATACACATGATTTAATATGACTGATGTCTGCTACACATAGCATGGCATAGGTAGGTCAGTTAAGCCTGGGCATAGGAGGGATGTGGTTTAGGCTTCTTTTTAAACTAGGTGAACATAGGAAAACATACATTATACACAGTACATTGTATGACATAGCACTGGTAAAACATACACTGTAGACAGTACAGTGTATGACACAGCACTGATAAAACATGCATGGTAGACAGTACAGTGCATGACATACCACTGGTAAAACATACCTTGTGTACAGTACAGTGTATGACATAGAACTAGTAAAACATATGCTGTAAACAGTATCGTGTATTTATTTATTTTTTATTTTACATTTATTGACCGGGATAGTCCGACTGGATACATGTCCATTTTCAGCGGAGGCCCGGGGAGAAAAGCTCTAAAGGTGGTTTCATATACAATCATTACAATGTACATATACATCAGGAGTCATCATAACATTATACAAATAGAACACATTTTACAGTCTAGTTTGATGAGCAGGGAAGTCCACTGGGCCATACAGAACCCATTTTCAGTGGAGGCCTGGGGAGAAAAGCTCCAAAAGCAGTCAACAGACTATAACATAAGTACAGTATGGAATATACAGTATACAAAAGTATAAATATGCAATTTAAAATACAAATACAAAATTGGGGAGTATACATTTAAAAACACGTTAAAATATCGATAAAGTCAAAAGTAATATAGAGAATATAATTAAAAGTACGTCATAAAGTGTTTATACAAGTTTAATGTTTGTTCTAACTATAATGTTAGTAATCAGAGGTGATAGAAGATGAGATTGAAGGGGGCCTTGACAGAGACGACAGTGTAACTTAGGTGGGAAGGGAGTAGGAACAGTCCCAGTTTGAGGTAAGATAAGAATGAAAGAGAGATTTGAAATTAGAATGGTTGTGAGTACAACAGAGAAGGGGGGGATTCCATAGGGCATAGGGGTTTATAGATTTTAAGGAGGTTTTGCTTTTCAGATCTAAGAGTATGACTGGGGAGGTAAGGAGTTAAGTTAGATGAAAAAGAGGGGCAGATGAAGGGTTGGAATATGAGTTTGTGAGCAGTGGTGAGTTGGATGAATTTCAGGTAATTAGGAAGCTCAAGCCAGTTTAAGGAGTGGAGGGAATGGCAGTGATGGGTGGTGTATTTGGACCCTGTAGCAAATTTACAGACTTTGTTATAGTAGACTTCCAGTTTGTTTTTTAGGCTAAGCTGGAGATGAGTAAGTAGAGTGGTACCATACATAAGAGAGGGGAGCAGGTAGGAGGAGGCTAGAGTATGTCTGGTAGAAGTGGTTAGATAGTGATTTTGTCTATACAGCAGTCCTAGTTTTTGTTTTTTTTTAATATTATTTTGGATGTGGATATCGAATTTTAAATGTTCATTGCTGAGTAGTTTGGTGTGAGGTACAATTTCAATTAGAGTGTTATTGTGGCTTTTTATTTTAAAGGAGGGTTTGTCTATGCTGAAATGTCTCGAAGGAGAGAACATCATGATTTTTGTTTTGTTAGCATTGAGAGTGAGATGGTTGTTTAGCATCCAAGTTTCAGTATTGGAGAAGGCTGTTTGGGTTTTTTGAAGGAATTCAGAGGGAGAGTTTCCTGTACAGATGATTGTGGAATCATTGGCATACTACATCAGTGTAGCATTATCTATGGATTTGTGAAAGTTATTAATGAAAACATTGAAAAGTAAGGGGTCGAGAATACAGCCTTGGAGGACGCAAGAGGGATTGTTGAGAAAGGATGAAGTAGAATTTTTCCATTTAACAGCTTGTTGCCTGTTGGAGAGATAGCTTGTAAACCAGGCTATGGAGGAAGGAGAGAAACTGAGGGAGGAAAGTTGAGATAAGAGTAGAGGATATGAGCCAGTGTCAAAGGCTTTGGAGAGATCTAAGCAAAGGGTGGATACAATTTTCCCAGAGTCGCGAGCATGATTGATGGTATCAAGGAAGGACAGAAGAGCAGTGGTAGTGCTGTGGCCAGGGATGAAACCATGTTGTGTTTGGGTAAGAAGATGATTGTGTGTTAGGTATGGCAAGAGTTGGTGATGAATGCACTTTCAGGGATTTTATAGCTATAAGATGGAAGTTAGTAGTGTCTGTGTTATTGCCACCTTTGTGGAGAGGGGTGACAAAGGCTTTCTTCCAGAGTGAGGGGACATAGGCTTCTTGGATGGGCCTGTTGATAAGAATGGAAATGGGGAGGGCAATGCTGTCTGCAGCCATCTTAAGGAAGGGGGGAGGAAGATTATCAGGAATGTAGGAGCAAGGCTTTAGTTTAAGGAGGATTTTTTTTTATGCTGCTGGTGGAGATAGGTTTAAGACCGAAAGGTGGAGTGTTAGAGGGAAAAACAGTGGATGGGGGACTATGAGTGGAAGAGAGGATGGAAAAGTTTATGGTTAGTCTGGCTATACAGTCAAAAAAAAAAGGTGTTGAAATTAGATGCAATTTCATGGTCTGGGGAGTTTGGGTTGGGGCATGGATTGTCTTTTTTTTACCAGGGTTTAGAAGGGAGGAAATACAATTCCAATACTTTTTGCGGTTAGAATTATGTTCTGATAGGAGTTTGAGTAATAAGGCTTACAGACTTTAGTTATTACTTTCTTCACTGAATTGCATAGTTGTTTGAATTCAATCACAGAGTTTGTTAACTTATTTTTTGGATTGCGTCCAACATTTGCCTCTGAGGTGCATTAGTTTTCTGGATTCTTCAGATAGCCAGGGAATGGTGCCATTTATAAAGTCAATCTACAGAGTCCTTGGAAAGTTCACAGTCAAATTTATTTAAGTGAGGAATTACACTGTACTGTCTACAGTGTATGTTTTACCAATGCTATGTCATACACTATGCTTTACCAGTGCTATGACATACACTGTACTGCAATTAGTAGCAAATATAAGTACAAATGTTAAGGACATACAAGTAAAAAATAAAACTGTAGAAGCATTAAAAGATCAATTAAAAAAATAGTTGTAAGCAAGATCAAATAGCTGGAGTTTTAAGTCCCTTTTAAAAACCAGCCAGTGTGGATGTCATTTAGGAAGAAGGGGCTATGATGAATGAAAGAACCAGAGACGTCAAGGCTGAAATATGGAACCATGAAGATGTATTTTGAGTCTAAGTGCAGTATCCAGCAAGGATTATATGTTTGTAAAAGGCTCTTTATGTATGGAGGACTGTAGATCATTACAAGGATCTTGTAGATGATCCCTTGTCTGATAGGGATTCAGTGGAGGTCTCACAGGATTGCTGTGATTGGATGGTTACATGAGACTCCTGTCTAAAGACAGGTTGGAGATGAGCAACAATCACAGTCTAGAAGGCAATGCCAGGGGCATTACAGTAATCTATAAGTGACAACACCAAAACATGAAGTACAGTTGGAAGATCATTGGGAGGAATAAGTTCCTTGAAAAGGCTGATGTTCCATATATGGAAACAGGAAGACTTGATGACAGCTGAAATATAGTCCTTAAGAGTTAATCTGTCATCAAGTATCAGACCAAGATCACACACCTTAGAGTCAAAAATAAGTTTGTCACCCTGATAAAAATATCAGTTGACAAATCCAAAAGGGATGAATCCCTCAGCATAGTATGAATTATCACAGTGATAATCTTTGCGGCATTAAATTTAAACCTGTTCATAGGTTCATAGGTTCATACTAGGGTATCTTCCCTAGGGCATTTATAAGCCTAGCCAGAGTGTATTTGGCTTTCACCACCCATTTTAAATTAATTTTGCTATGCCCTTTTTCGAGGTTAGTATACTGTGCCTCTGTCTAACAGTGACACAGAGGTGATACCTGGGGTAAACCTACGATCTCCCATCCACTCATCAAGATTCCTCTCGAAGAGAGTCAATGAGGGACTCTGCCTAACCTGGACTGGGATTTTATTCCAGAGTGAAGGGAGCCTCTGGGTTATGAATCTGTCCCTCCAGCATGTCCTATTTATTTCAGTGCTGAGGTTCAAGACTCTCGAGCCAGAGCTCGATGGGATTTGGATTTTCTGAGGTGCAGCATGTCCATTAATTCTGGGTTGGACATGGCTTTATACGTCAGGCACAGATTGCCTCTGAGCAGGTGGTATGCCACTGAGTAGAGCTGGAGTTTCTTTAACCAGGCAGCATATGGCATCTGTTTGAGCCCTTTGATCCTCTTGGTGAGGTACTTTTGGGGTCTCTCCAGTTTCTGCAGGTGTCTGGTAAGGTACATCCCAAAGGGGGCATTGTACTCAATTATGGGCCTGATGAGGGATGAGTAAAGAGGCACTATGACCTCCCCTGATCTAGATGTGAATCCCTTCATGATTAGGTGGGCTATATAAAATGTTTTTCTAACCACTTTGGCCACGTGGTTGTCAAATGAGAGATTGCTATCAACTTGGGTCCCCAGGTCCCTAATTACTTCTTCTGTACTTAATGGATTACCACCTATGTGGTAATTTGTGGGCACTTTGTTTTTGCCAAAGGGGATGACTATACACTTTTTGGCATTTAGCTTGAGGCCATGGCTCTGGCACCAGTTGTCTGTTTCTATGAGGACCTTTTGGAGGATGCTTGTGTCGGCTGGAGAGTCGATTATGGTGCCCAGTTTGCAGTCATCTGCGAACTTGGTCAGCCACAGTTCGTCCATGTTGGCCTGTACCTCCGAGAAATATATACCAAACTAGAGAGGTCCCAGGACTGAGCCTTGTGGGATGCCACTTGTAACTGGTTTGGAGTCTGACATGGCTCCAGCAATTCTAACCATGTGGGTTCTGTCCTTGAGCCAGTTTGCAACCCATCTAGTGACATAGGGGTTTATATTTAAGCTGGTGAGCTTATCCATAATGCCCAAGTGGGGTATTGTATCAAAGGCTTTTGCGAGGTCCAGGTAGGCTGTGTGGACCACCTTCCTCTCGTCAATGGCCTTGGTGACTGTTTCAAAGAAATCAACCAGGTTTAAGAGGCAGGATCTGCCCTTAACAAAGCCGAACTGGGTAGGATCCAGTGTCTGTAGGTCCCCAATATCTTTATTTATGAGGTCCATGATGATCCTTTCCATAGCTTTGCAGACCAAGCTAGTCAGGCTTATGGGGCGATAGTTTCCAGGATCTGTTGAGGCACCACCTTTGTGGAGAGGAATCACTGTTGCTGTATGCCACTCTTTGGGTACATATCCTGTAGTAAGGCTGAGATTGAACAGTAGTTTTATGTTTGGGTTTAGCTCTTCTTGGATTTCATGTAGGGCACAGCCCAGGACACCGTCTGGTCCCATTGATGCTTTGTTTTTTGCTTTGGAGAAGGCGGCTCTTACCTGAGCATCTGAGATGTCAGGGGGGCAGCACTCTGTTGGGATAGATATTTGCCCTTTTGGTGGGGAGGGGGGGGAGTTTGCGCTGAACCTGTCAGCTAGGATGTTGGCAATGTCTGTGGATTCGGTGCATTTTTTGTCATTTTGGACTAATTCTGAGCATATCTGGGAATTCCCACCCAGGTTCCTAACATAACTGAAGAAAGCCTTGTGATTATCCTTAGTGTCCTGTGCAATTTTTCTCTCAAAGCTGGCCTTAGACGATTTTATGAGTGCCCGTAGTTTTTTGTTAATACTGATCAGAGATGCCTTCCCTTTTTGGGATTTTGCTCTATCATGTAGTAGCTTCCTCCTTCTATTGTATAGTTTGTTTATGGCTGGGGTCCACCAGACAGGACGTCTGCCTTTGGAGGATTGGGTCTTGGTTTTATTTGGGATTGCATGATCCATGCATTCCTGAAGGTGTTCATAGAATGCGTTTATAAAGGATTCTGTAGTCTGGGCCATATTTTCCACAGGCCCGGGGGCTTTGAAGGATTCCACCTCAGTTTTGAGGAGTGTGAAATTTGCTTTAGAGAAGTTTTTCGCTGTGGTTTTCTGGGCAGGGGGTGGGGTCGGGATGTGAATATCCAGTGAGATTAGTTTATGGTCTGATCTTACCAGTGAGGGATACATTTCTGGTCTGGAGCATAGAGTCTCCATGTTGGTGATGATCAGGCCCAGTATGTTTTCCCCTCTTGTGGGAGTGGTAACAAGTTGTTCCATAGCATTTGAGTTTATAAATTCTAGGAACCTTTGGGCTAGGGTGTTGGAGCTAGAGTAATGCTCCCAGTCTATGTTTGGGTAGTTGAAGTCGCCCAATATAATGGTGTTTGGAGAGACCTTCATATTTTCCAGTGTTCTCAGGATGGCCGAGTGGGGTTCCTGGGTTTGGGAGGGTGGTCTGTAGCAGGCTATAAACTGGAAGGCAGTTTTACCCACTGTTAGTTGCACATGGATAGTCTCTGATGCTTAGTGCTGTGCCACCAACCTGGAGGTGTGGGTATCTTTGACGAATATTGATACTCCCCCTCCTTTTGTGGTTCGGTCCAAGTTTGGGGCCAAAAAGCATGGTATGATGTATAACCTGGTAGTGCTGGGGTGCTCTCAGGAGCCTTGAACCAGGTTTCTGTTACTGCACAGATATCGATGTTCTCCATGCTAAGGAGAGTTTCGAGTGTGTGCATCTTGAGGTTTAGACTTCTGGCATTGAGTAGCATTACTCTTAGTTTCTTATCCCTTGTGATACCTATGGAGGTGGGTTTGTCTTTTGAGCCTTGCTTAAAAAAGGCACTATAGGGGTAGCAAGAGCCTTTGCCAATATCTGAAAGCCCAGGGGTGACAGGTGCAAGCCGTCCCTAGCGAAGCATCGTGGCTTGTCGAGCATGTCATCCCAGGCTGACAGGCATTGGATCCCTTTGAATCACACCAATACTTAAGCCAATTGTTGAAATTGATCATCTTGTCTTCATATTGTGGCATCATTCTTGCTGAGGGAAAGATGCTACTCAAGGTCAGGGTCATACCGGCCTGGGCTACATGCTCAGAGAGCTCTTCTATGTCTCTTTTCATGTAGTCCAGGGAGGTACGTCTCAGGTCATTCACACCAGCATGGACAATGACTGAGTCATATTTGTACTTGCCTTGGAGTGACCTGAGTGCTTGTGTTATGTGGCGGATCCTAGCACCCGACAGGCAGCTCACCATGACCTTCTCCTTGTTCAGCCTGGTGAGCGGGATGTCAGTGTGCCTGACGATAGAGTCACCTATTACAAGTGTATCAGGTGTGTTGTTTAGCCTTAAGGGCTGTGACTGTTTGGCACACTGGCTTTGTGAGCTATGTGTTGCATGTGGTTTGTTTTGGGGTAGCGGTTGCTTAGGTGTCTGCTTTGGAGGTCTCTGCTGCTTAGGCAGATTTTTATTTAGAGCCACCGAGTATGTTTTTGTGTGTTTATGTGCTTGGTTTGCTGTCGTGGTAGGTCTATGTGAGACTGGAATTGTAATGAGTGTGGTTTCCTTCTCCTCCTGACTGGTTACGCCAGTACTGAGTTGAGAGAGCTTAGCCTCCAGTTTGGCTATATGGTTGCATCTCTCACATGCTTTGGAATTTGTTGGGAGGAGGAGAGGGTTGTCTGTGTACATGAGGCAGTTGTAACATTGCCTCAAGATTCCCAGATTCACCAGCTGGACCAGAGAAGAGACTGACAACTGACCTTTGGACATGCTAGAATAGTATTGAGAATTCCTTTATAATTGAAAAAAAGGGCCAATGGGGAACAAGGTACTCAAGGGGAGTTTGTGAGGGTGTAGTGCTTTTAATTTTTTTAGTGCTGACTTACTGAGCAAGTGCCAGGTAACTTAAATGCAATGTGTTACAGGTAACTTAAATGCAAAAATGACAAACAGTAACTTTCTTTCAAGTGAAACAAGGAAATAAGTACAGTAAGCAATGCAGGTATCACTAGGGATCCACAGAAGTGCTGAAAAGCTGCGTTTTAGGTGGAATTAGTGTTTCAGGGAAATAACAAGCAAACAAACAACAAGCATACAAACAAAGCTAGATTCAGCAGGCCTGGATCTAGTCTATGCTACAGCAAACAAGATGTACCAATTTCAGTAAGAAACAGTTCAAATATGCAGGCACTATAAGCCTTTAACCAGAAATTCCCAGCTCAGAAGGGCAGAGTCCAGCCTCTCCTCCCACAAGAGTGCAGACCATGAACCCTCTTAATGTAAAATAACTGGCCTGAAGCCCAAGTGCTTAAACCAGAACTAATACACTTTTAGAATAACAGACACTGAGCCCTTAATCAGCAGTTCCCAACTTAGAAGGATGTAAGCTACCTGTCCTGCCACCACAGTGCAGGCCACAAACCTTCCTAATGTAAAACAACTGGTCTGAAGCCCAAGTGCTTAATCCAAAAGACTTAGAATGATAGCTACACTTTAATCAAGTTACTACCAAACAGTAATAAATACAATTGAATACTTTAAAGAATGCCTGGATTAGTGCTCAAGTTATACAAACAAAGCTAGATTCAGCAGGCCTGGATCTAGTCTATGCTACAGCAAACAAGGTGTACCAATTTCAGTAAGAAGCAGTTCAAATATGCAGGTACTATAAGCCTTTAACCAGAAATTCCCAGCTCAGAAGGGCAGAGTCCAGCCTCTCCTCCCACAAGAGTGCAGACCATGAACCCTCTTAATGTAAAATAACTGGCCTGAAGCCCAAGTGCTTAAACCAGAATTAATACACTTTTAGAATAACAGACACTAAGCCCTCAATCAGCAGTTCCCAACTTAGAAGGATGTAAGCTACCTGTTCTGCCACTGCAGTGCAGACCACAAACCTTCTTAATGTAAAACAACTGGTCTGAAGCCCAAGTGCTTAAACTAAAAGGCTTAGAATGAGTTACACCCAGCAGTAATAAATACAACTGAGTACTTTTAAGATGACACAAAGGCAAAATAAAGTAGGAAGAAACACAAATACAGTAAAAGCAGATACATTTTTTTAAGTGGAAAGAGAGAAAGGAAAGAGTGAAAGGAGTAGTAGAAACTAAGCTGATTGGCCTTCTCAAATGTTCTCCCTGTACTAGGTAGAATGAGGTAATGACACTAGACTGGGAGGAGGGTCCCAGATCAAATTTACACTAGGGGCGGGCAACTGCAAAGCCACCAACTATAAAAACACTATACCAACAGGAAGGGAGGGTGGGAAACAAACTGCAGAAATGTTTCTCACAGCTGAAAAGCAGCAGTGAGCCTTTAAATGAAAGTTTTAAACAGCTAAAGGAGCCTCTAGAAAAAAGAGTTTAACTGCAACAAGTTATCAGAAACAAACAACCCAACAGATGCTTTATAAAAGTGGACAATTTCCAGTTAATACCTCACACACAGTGAAACTAGCTAGAAAAATGCACAGTACACAAAGTGCTATAAATAACAAAGAAATAAAGAACAAAATAAACAAAAACAGGATACTTAATGTTATAAATTAAAGTTCCAAGTTTCCTCAGTGTCCTTCCTTCGATCAGCTCAGTGTGAAATGGCAGAACACTCACAACTGAACTTCTTAGGTAACAGAAAGTTGAAACTTGAGACAGCTTTTAAGAAAGAAATCTCAAAAGAACCAATGAGGTGCTTAGTCTAAGCTGTAGTCCAGGTGACCTCAGTCAGCCAATGACCTCAAACAATTCTCTCTCACTGAAATGCCTGATGGCTTTGGCTAAACCAAGATGTCCCTGAATATGTGCTCAGACACACAGCCTCCTCAAACACTAGGCCCAAATACAAGCCTGAATATGGAAATGCTACAAATATCCCCACTACTTAGAACAAACTGCAGAAATGTTGCTCACAGCTGAAAAGCAGCAGTGAGCCTTTAAATGAAAGTTTTAAACAGCTAAAGGAGCATCTAGAAAAAGAGTTTAACTGCAACAAGTTATCAGAAACAAACAACCCAACAGATGCTTAATAAAAGTGGACAATTTCCAGTTAATACCTCACACACAGTGAAACTAGCTAGAAAAATACACAGTACACAAAGTGCTATAAATAACAAAGAAATAAAGAACAAAATAAACAAAAACAGGATACTTAATGTTATATATTATAGCTCCGAGTTTCCTCAGTGTCCTTCCTTCAATCAGCTCAGTGTGAAATGGCAGAACACTCACAACTGAACTTCTTAGGTAACAGAAAGTTGAAACCTGAGACAGCTTTTAAGAAAGAAATCTCAAAAGAACCAATGAGGTGCTTAGTCTAAGCTGTAGTCCAGGTGACCTCAGTCAGCCAATGACCTCAAACAATTCTCTCTCACTGAAATGCCTGATGGCTTTGGCTAAACCAAGATGTCCCTGAATATGTGCTCAGACACACAGCCTCCACAAACACTAGGCCCAAATACAAGCCTGAATATGGAAATGCTACAAATATCCCCACTACTTAGAACAAACTGCAGAAATATTTATCACAGCTGAAAAGCAGCAGTGAGCCTTTAAATGAAAGTTTTAAACAGCTAAAGGAGCCTCTAGAAAAAAGAGTTTAACTGCAACAAGTTATCAGAAACAAACAACCCAACAGATGCTTAATAAAAGTGGACAATTTCCAGTTAATACCTCACACACAGTGAAACTAGCTAGAAAAATACACAGTACACAAAGTGCTATAAATAACAAAGAAATAAAGAACAAAATAAACAAAAAACAGGATACTTAATGTTATATATTATAGCTCCGAGTTTCCTCAGTGTCCTTCCTTCGATCAGCTCAGTTTGAAATGGCAGAACACTCACAACTGAACTTCTTAGGTAACAGAAAGTTGAAACCTGAGACAGCTTTTAAGAAAGAAATCTCAAGAGAACCAATGAGGTGCTTAGTCTAAGCTGTAGTCCAGGTGACCTCAGTTAGCCAATGACCTCAAACAATTCTCTCTCACTGAAATGCCTGATGGCTTTGGCTAAACCAAGATGTCCCTGAATATGTGCTCAGACACACAGCCTCCACAAACACTAGGCCCAAATACAAGCCTGAATATGGAAATGCTACAAATATCCCCACTACTTAGAACAAACTGCAGAAATGTTGCTCACAGCTGAAAAGCAGCAGTGAGCCTTTAAATGAAAGTTTTAAACAGCTAAAGGAGCCTCTAGGAAAAAGAGTTTAACTGCAACAAGTTATCAGAAACAAACAACCCAACAGATGCTTAATAAAAGTGGACAATTTCCAGTTAATACCTCATACACAGTGAAACTAGCTAGAAAAATACACAGTACACAAAGTGCTATAAATAACAAAGAAATAAAGAACAAAATAAACAAAAAACAGGATACTTAATGTTATATATTATAGCTCCGAGTTTCCTCAGTGTTCTTCCTTCCTTCGATCAGCTCAGTGTTATCGACAATGCAATCATGAATAAGCTCCAGATCATGAGATAAATATATGAGGGCAGTCACAGAATCCTGAGGAATGAGAGGTAAAGATGTGGTATCATCAGCATAACAATATTTTTGTAAACTCCTCAAATGACTCTAGTGGCAGCAGTTAGATGATGAATAAGAAAGACCACAGAATAGCGCCCCCGATACACTACAAATAAGAGGATTAAAGGAGGAGGAGGAGGAATTAACCCCCAGAATCACTCTCTATGACCAGAAAGATAAGAGGCAAACCAGTCAAGAACCAGTTCAGAGTTACCACAGTAATGCTACAATCAGTCTAAAGGAATAGACTAGGAATACTTCAGAGCTTAATGACATCTTCACTGTGTGTTGTGCACTAGTAAATGCATCCACTAAAGTAATATTCATTGTTAATCTTCCCTCTACTAAAGCTGCGTGCCAGTACTTGGTTCACATTAGGCCTCTGTAGTAATGCCAGACCTCTCTTGTGCAGACTCATCTGTGAACACTTGAATTACTGAATTTTGTACTGCTGATAACATTAGATGTTAAAGTGAAGTCTCCTCTGCTTGAGTTGGTGGAAGCTCAAATTGATGCAAAAAATCCCATGGCACTTATTGAAAAGAGTAGGAGAAATTCCCGGTGTCCTGGCCAAATTTCCCCTAGCAGCAGAAATGCCACATCGGGTTTGTATAATTCTCTTCCTCCCTTATATCATGCATATCTATATCTACCTCTTCATGTTGTATTGTTCCTAAATGCCCTAACTTCTGCAAAATTGAACATCCAAGAGATATCATCTGATATGGAAAGTTCATCAAGCCTCCTAAGTCTGGAATTCTTGTAACTACATTTTTGTGCATAAGATTTGTAACTTCAGCTGTAAGAGAAGCCTTTTAGTCTGTCTACTCCTCAGTATCCATTAATGAAAAGCACTCTCCACCTTTATACTCATGTCCCCTATGGATGGCTACTTTGTCCTTATAACATGATCTGTCATTTACTTTAACTACTAACTAATCCTGCTGACACCACTAAACAGGAATCAACGAGTTTCAGCACTATGGGACTACCTTATAGTATGTTTGCTTACCCACTTTTCTCACTGGGATCTATCTGCCTTATAACACACTAGACAATAGTTTTTGTTACAGCTTCATTTCCTAAACTGTCTTTATGAACACACATCTGCTGTAAGCATACCTCTCAACCTCTTAGAACAAGAAACCTGGACAAAGCCATAAATAATGGGGAACAAAGGCCCAAAAATAGGGACAAATTTTAGATATTGCTCTTACAAACTTAGAAAGTTGATAGAATAATAGGTATTTCATTAACATCAATTTTCTGAAGGGTATGAAGTCTGAAACCTCAAATGGCTGTCATTATTTTCTGAGTTCAGACCTCAATGATTTGCCAGAAAACCACAATCGTGTGAGAAAAAGACCAAAATATGAGGCAGAAATCTGCACATTCTGTGGAAATCTGTACAGTTGATAGGTATGAAAGAGCCTTTCAGACACTTGCTTAAAACAGTAACAACTGGAAAATTCTACAGAGTAACACTTGAGATTGCATGCAAAAGTACAATGTAACTAGTTATGTTGAGGCCAAAGATGTAGGATTATGACACAGATATTCAGATAAACATGTCTCAGCCTTTGCATGTAACAATATAACAAAATACGTCACTGGTGTTTGAATGTTGGCTGATGTTAGTTACATACCTGGCAATGTGACAACACATTTGGACATTTACTTGTCAAACACGAATGCACTGGGCTGTCACAGGAACACTCATAAAAGACAACATTTTAGAGAAAATATCTCCCACCCTATGATTAAGATATCATGCCATCTGTAGCACATTGTTCACTCAGTACACAGAATAAATTTGCAACTGAAAATAATTTCAACTGATTTGTTATACATGCATGTGACTTTTAATTGTGTTTCACTAACACTGTTGAATAAGGAAATATCTAAAATTCAAATTACAAGATGAGTAATATGCCAAGCAATGCATATTTCTATTATTAGTTTACCATTATTATGAAACAATAAATGCTGGAGGAAGTCAGACTCACCAAATTAATCTTAGTTACAGTTTCCTATTTAACATAAACACGCTGCTAAATCAGAAAATTAGAACATACTGCATTATAGTGTCCCAGAATCATCTTAGGCACATAAACTCATGGGTACAGACTCCGGAAGAAACAACATGTCGGACATTGACCATGCTGTTCTCTTCACACCAAACCGTTCTTCCCATCTGGATCTCATTTTTAGCTACCTGAGTAGCCATTACCAGTGTCGAGCCTATCATACAGAAAGCACATTCCTTACGTTTTACATCTGCTTATCTTATCCTGTCTGACAACTTCTACTTTTAGTAATACATTAAAATACTAATGAGGAGGTTCTCCCCATTATAGTATTGGTCTGTCGTATGACATCTAGCCACTCAGTGCTTGAAGTTTGTAGTTTGCAATGGTATATCACACTAAATCCCTTAAATGTGGCAATTGATAGACACCGGGCAATGTAGAGAGTTGGACTGACAATGATTATCATTGGTTGAGGATGAGGCCTTATCATTTTTGTTCTATAATGCATCGATAGACGTCACACTAAAACACTGGAAAGAATTGCCACATTCATGTCTTTTCTGGGTAAGAAAACAACCAAAAAAAAAAATTAAAAAAGGTTAATATTTGCTGTTGTACGTTCACCAGTTCTATGATCAGATATCTAATTATGTACACAATTAGCAGCCTTGGTCAGCACTTTTTAGATATCTGGTTTACAATCCCGGTATGCTATTTGCCGTACATATCTGACAACTTTCTTCAGTAGTCACAAATAGCCTTGATGGTTAGCTCACAGGAAGATTTATTTTATTTATTTTACATTTGTTTACCGGGAAAGTCCGACTGGACTAGGTCCATTTACAGCGGAGGCCCGGGGAGAAAAGCTCCACAATTATAACAATAATACATGTTTTATGCAGAATTATAACAGTAATACATGTTTTAGACAGAATTATAAGAACAAGCTAGCAGTGAAGAACACCAATAGATCTTTACATGTGGGAATTTATAGAGAGACAAGACATAACAGATATTTGCATGTAGGAATTTATAGACAGACAAGACATATTAAAACAACATTATTCACATTTTCAGGCTAGAAATATGAATACACGCAGAATATATGTCAGCAGTGATCATGGTTGATGAGCTACTGACTAGCGATAGCTTAACTGTTAGTACTGGAGAGCATTACAGTGAAGTAATTAGAAGACATCATGGTCAATGGAGGGTGAGAGGTAGGAAGCATTTATTTTTATGTAATACATGGACATAACCAGGTATTTAGTAGGTGTGCTTTTAGGGTGTTTTGAGGTGTGAGGTAGAGGAGCTTGCTGTTATTGAAGGGGGGAGGGTATTCTAGTTTTTAGCAACTGTGTGGGAGAATAGTGCTTTTACTGCGGTATTATTAGCTCTAGAGATACTGAGGAGTGATTTGTCATTAGACCGGAGGGGGCGATTTGTTGTGTATTGAGTTAATAGTTGCCCTAGTGATGGAGGTTTTATCAGGATATTTTAGAATGTTGTAAGTAATGACTAGCTGGTGGAAATTGAGAAGTTGTGGAAATTCTAACCATTGTAGGTCCCTAAGAGCTATACAGTGGTGTGTTCTGAAGGAGGAGTTGTTAGCAAACTTGGCAATCTTATTACAGCATGAGTCAAGTTTATCCAGGTCTGTTTTTCTGATATGGGTAAGAATAGGTGCTGCATACATTAGTGAAGACAATAGGTGAGTTTGTGCTAGGGTGATTCTAGCTTGATCTGAGAGGAAGTTTTTGAGCCTATAGAGTGTACCCATTTTTTGTGAACCTTTTTGATAGTTTGGGATATATGGACATCGAAGTGAAGGCTTTTGTCAATTTCAATGCCCAGAAGTTTGGTGTGGGTTGAAGGGAAAATGCTGGTACCATTTCTGGAAGTGATAGTAAAGGAAAGAGGAGTCGTTTTTGATTTGTTGGGGGTAAATGACAATTATTTAGTATTGTTCGGGTTCAGGATGAGTTGGATGCCAGTAATCCATTTTTCCGCAGATCTAAAGGATTCTTGGGTGAGTTGTTGAAGGGCGGGGAGGGAAGGGGCTGAGCAGATTAGAGTGGGATCATCTGCATACTGTATAGGTGACGCCTGCTTGGTTGTGGTATGTAAATTGTGGGTGAAAATAGAAAAGGAAGTGGGCCTAGTATTGAGCCTTGTGGTACACTTATGGAAGTTGGAAGTTGAGGGGAAAGTATACCTTGCCATTGGACAGATTGCTGCCTGTCAGATAGATAATTCCTGAACCAGGCAATAGTAGATGGGGCAAAGTATAGGGAGGCTAGAGTATCTAGTAGTATGGTGTGTGAGACCATATTGAATGCCTTGGAGAGATCCAGAAATATGGCAGATTTGAAGTTATTATTATTCCTGTGTTGGTTAACTATGTTAGTAAAGGAAAGAAGAGCAGTAGTTGTGCTGTGATGTGGCCGGAAGCCATGTTATGTGGTGGACAGGAGTTTGTGTGTGTCCAGGAACTTCATGACTTGAAAGTGAATGCATTTCTCTAGAGTTTAGAAAGGGGAGATAAAATGGCGATTGGACAGTAATCTGAGAAGTCGTAAGAATTTCCACCTTTATGAAGAGGGATGATGTATGATACTTTCCACAGTTGAGGGATATAGGATTCTTGTATGGAGCGGTTAATGAGGATAGACACATTGTAGGATATGGATTCAGCAGTCAATTTTAAGAAGATGGCAGGTAACTTATCAGCTGCAAGGGTAGTAGGTTTAAGTTTCAGAAGGAGTTTCTTAAGTGATGAGGAACAGGTGAGAGAGTTGGGGGGGGTGTTGTTTGGATGTTTGGTTGGTGAATATGAATGGTTATTTTTGGATAATTGGTTAGATAAGGCTAGAATAGAGACAGTGAAATGGTGGTTAAATTGAGAGGCTATATCCATGCCATTATTGGCTGAGTTGGGAATAGGAGTCATAGCTTTGCCTGGTTTCAGTAAGGAGTTGATGGCTTGCCAACAGTTTTGTGGGTTTCTTAAGTGTTTTGTTTGGGCATTAAGGGAATAGTTCTGTTTGTCAAGTTTGGTTTGGTCTTGTCGGATTTGCCTATGAACTATGGGCTTGGGTAAGCTAGTGCGTTTGCATAATAGGAATGTGGGGAGGTGGTCACTAAGACTATCTGGTAGACAGCCTGTCTGGTAGTTTTGTTTGGAGCAGTTGACCAGTGTCCAATCGAATATAGATTGTTTTTGTGATTTTTTTATCTATTCTGGTAGGTTCATCAATGAGTTGTGAAAACCCATAGAGATTTATGTGGTTAGAGGGGCAGTTGGAATTGCAGGATAAACAGTCAGTATTTAAGTCACCTAGCAGAATACTTTGTTGTGGTAGATTATCTCTAGACCATTGTAAGATTTCCTCAGTTATGGAAGTGTTGTTTCCTGGTGGGATGTGGCAGCAGAGGATATTGATTTTTTTTTTGTTTTGTTTATGCAGAGAACTGAACCTAATGTTTCAGCATTTTTGTATTTTGGTAGGGGGGGGTTTGCAGAGGTTGGAGATTTGGTGATACTTTTATAGTGTTGCATCTTGGTGTGTGGAACTTATATATATATATATATATATATATATATATATATATATATATATATATATATATGTGTGTGTGTGTGTGTGTGTGTATATATACATATATATATATATATATATATATATATATATATATAATATGGTGCTATCATTAAATATTGTAGAATTTATAAAGACGTTTGTGTGGGTAGAGATAAGACTATTTCAGACAGTAAAACTCCCAGTAGTGACTCCTTTTGCCCTCAGTTGTTTGCAGGATAATTATCAGAAATTCTTCACTTGGGGGGGGGCAGTCTCTGTGCCTATATATATATATATATATATATATATATATATATATAGGGTCTATATTAAATTAGTGAACGCTTAGAAAAGTGAATGCTAATTCATCGACCCCTGTTAAGCGAAAGCTTAAAATCTTGAACACCCGGAACAGCGATTTTTTTCACAGGAAAAAAAAATTGCTGGTCCACAAAAAAAACAAAAAAACTTAAAACATTATAACCCCCCCCTACTTAAATATACCAACTCCACAGTGGAGGAAATGGCGAACTCCCAAAAATGGCCCAGCAATTTTTTTTCACAGGGAAAAAAATTGTTGTTCTGGGTATTCGAGATTGTAAGCTTTCACTTAATAGGGGTCGATCAATTAGTGTTTGCTTTTCTAAGCGTTCGCTAATTTAATATAGACTCATATATATATATATATATATATATATATATATATATATATATGTGTGTGTGTGTGTGTGTGTGCATGTATATGTGTAAAAAAGTATGTAAAGAGCACTGAACCACGGCTAAGTAAAACACTGATTTAATGAAATAAATACAATGGTGAGTGCTTTCGCAGTCATATTTCTCTTTGTTGTGAGAGCACCGGTTTATCTACACAGCCTACTTAGTTTTGTTGAATATCTATATATATTTTCACAATAAGCAAATCATATGCAGTCCCTCTAGTGTACTTTAGTCTCAAAAGGTTCATTAATTAGACCACATATAGAAGAAATTAATATTACTACATATACAGAAGGATCTAAAGTCAAACCCTTCCCAGGACTTTTGTAGTCCCACTTCCTCTTTGCCCTTATACATTGCTTTTGACATATTTTTGACTATTCAGTGTGACAATTAGAAAGTATTATATCTACATATCAATGGCTTGAAGTTCTGTAGCAAGTGTTTTGTACTTTAACTGTTCCTTTCCCATCTTTTCCACATGCTGCTCTTCTGCATTTATTTTTCTTTATTTATTTCTTTGTTAACTGGGTAAGTGGAATGGTCCTAGGATCAATTCTATTCAGAGCCCAGGTGCAGATGCACACATTTACAATTGCTGGCATGCATAATTAAGTAGAACAAAGCTATTTATATTCAACCGCATTAATTGACAAGCAACCAATTATAACATTTTGACAAACAATTAGAACATTTTGACTGAAATACAAGGATTTCACTAATAGAATCTAGGCTTTTAAAGTAATCCTACGGGTTTCATAGCAACAGAGAAATTCTTATCGGTTTCATTGAAAAAATAATAATATACATGATTTCTAAGATTTACTACTTGCATGCATGTTAGCATAGCTCTAAAGCACAGATTGCAAGTGTTTAGTAAGAGTTTAGTATACTGTTATATAATTGTGTTATTTAGTGCATACTGTGATCTTGCATATCATATATTTATGTATGACTAGGTGCAGTGAGGATATATTTTCAGAGAATTCATAGGTATATACTGACTGATAAGAGCACAGAGTTGTCTAGGAATAATATCAAGAAGGTTATGCTATTATTCATAGTGTATATGGATTATACTGGGGCCAAGCGCATTGTTTTACAGATTTAAATGAAAACAGCATAATATAGTTAGTCAACATGTTTAGTGTAGATCAGTGTGTACATTGTACCTAGTTAGCCACCACAGCTAGACAGCAAGTGCATATAAGTTACTGAGCACGTGCAAGATCAGTGCCATTTTGTATAGTCAGCCAGAGTGAGTGCAGGGTTGAATGGAGGTGCACATGTGAGAGTGTTTGAAGTAACAAGTCAGTTAGTTAGCTTATGAAGTTTGCAGTACATGTTCCAGTTACAACTCCTAATGTGTTTATGTACAATAAATGATTTGAATGTATACCTAGCCTCAGTGTCTCATTTCAATACAAGAGACATGCGACATTTAGAAATACAGTAGTTTTATAGTGAGAAAGGGGACTATGATTATATAGTAACTGTAACGTTAGTAGATTTGCTTATATACAGACTATTCATATATATTTAAATCTGAACTCATACTACTACTGTCATAAAATGAGGTAATTATCCCTTTCTATTACCTAGTGGAAATGTTTTTAGTAATGTTGATCTTTGTTCATGAAACATGAGCATCTGTAGGTTTCTTTGGGATGGATTATTATTTTTTTCCTGAATCATTTTAAGATATTGATTTTTTTCTAAGGGATGGTGGAAGATAGTCCCAGTTAGATAGAACTATTTTTTCTCTGCTATGGTTAGGTTGAGTGGTGGCTTTAGAGTGTGATACTGTTATAATCTTGTACTTTTAATGAGAAAGGGGCATATTAACAGTTTGTTTAGTAAAGAGTGACAGATTCATTCATTAAAAAATTTTAAAGATTAGCATAGATAACAGCAGAGAAGAGTACTGTTGGTTGTTATAGGTAGCCAATTCGAAATGTAGGTTCATAGGTAAGGAGGTTCATAGGTAGGTTCATAGGTAAGGAGGTTCATAGGTAGGTTCATAGGTAAGTAGTAGGCTGATTGTCCATGAGGGTCATTTGAAGCAGAAACAGTTTACTTTAATAAGAATGACACCCTGCACCTGTTGTCTGAGAGGCAAATGTTCAACAAATGAGGATAGCCTGATAAATCTACAAATGTTATTTAGTGTGGTTGCACAGATGTGTGCTATGGTAAGATAATAGTGATATGATGACGACATTCTCTATTGTAAGGATAAGTACTTTTTTTTTTTTTTACTATTGCTCTGTAAATGTTTATCATGTGTTGGTTAGATATAGAATAGGCACCTTCTTTGAGGACAATGGACAATTTTAAATGTGGTAGTTTCAGTATGGGATTTGAATTGCAGATGGGACTAGTCCCAGGTATCTGTATTATACTGTGAGTACATTTGATGAATCCCTCTGTTTCGTATACGGGTTTTAGTCTGGTGATCTTTTTGTAGGATAACAAATTGTATTGCTACAGTTTTTGAGAAACTAACTGTAACAAGGCTTTTTGTTAGTTATGTGTAGAGAGTTGTGAAGTTCTTTTCTAAACGATTCTGTAATATATCAGTGAAGAGATCTGTCATCAGCATACAAAGTGACATTACTTGGGGGAAAAATTGTGTAACTATTGCTCATAAACAGTAAATAGAGTATTGGTCCTAGAGCTGTATAGGTGACTTCATCACTTGAGACTTTCCCAACCTATCTTTCTGAAAGTTCTATTAGATAAATAATTTTTGAACCAATTTACAGTGTTCCCTTTATTGCCTGCTTACATCCTGTGCTGTTAAGTTTTTCACTATGAAAATCTCAATCTACCCTGTCAGGGTCATTAAGATTTCATTCCCCATGTGGTACTATTTTGTATGTGCCTTCTAATTAGTCAAAGATGCCACTTATCCTTCTTGTGGAAGATTTAATGCTATTCAGTCTTACAACATTTGCACTAACCCTGCAATCTCTTCTTCACACCTCAAACATCTGTCATCCAACCATTGTTTCTAAATTCTGACTGGTTTTATATACCATGTATGTGGAATACACATCTGTTCAGCTCTCACACTGGGCTTAGGACTTTCAAGCCTCTGCATATATACATACAAGGTTTCATTTCACTATGCTTTTGACAGACCACTTTCTCATTCTCCATGTTTTTATCTTCTCCGCAACAAGCATTATTGTGTCCTTATGTAGACCAGGCTTGCTGTCCCCATTCACCAGTCCCTTTCATATCCTTCATGGCAGTAGGCCTGATCTGTTTCCCTTGTGTTATTTTCATTCCTGCTTTGCTTCATCAACATTTATCTGCACTTCTAATACACTCTGTTTTCAGCCATTCCCTTACACCAGACTATACTTTCCTGTATCCATTCAAAACCTTTAAAGGATAACTTTCCTCCCACTCCTTTACTTCCTACTGTCAGTATTTGTGTTTGCTCCCACTGCATTAGCCACTCATTTCTGACCATACCTCTGGTGAATTACTTCCAAATGTCCTTGTTACAACTGTTTTTTTCCCCTTCTTCTTTATGCCGACCAATATTTCTTACAAGAGAAGTACAGCTCTATAAAATGGCTTAGGTATCCACCCATCTCCTCTTTCCTTGTAGAAAACAGGGCCCCATGGAGAGTGTAATCTTAATCACCAAGGCAGGGAAGATGAAAAGTTTCTTAGGGACAAAATGAGCAGTGCAAGAAGTTAGGAGGCAATAAAGCCAATAACTATATCTAACTCTGCTCTCTTAGTCACAGGAACTGTGTTTAATGATATGTGGTGTGTCTGTGGCCCTAAAAACTGGCACAAATCACAACAGTTCACTAAATGTTATTCATCAAGGTACCTTGACAGTCACACAGTGAAAATAATGAGCTTCTGAAGTTGTATTTAGTCAGAAAACGGTCGCATCTCCAAATGTGGGATGAATGGATGCTCTACAGTTTTCAACAATGTTGTTTAATTGTTGTTTCCAGTGAACCCCACTGGATTTAACTATTCTTGTAATGTTGCTTACATTTTGTATGAAACATTCCAAAAGTATTTGTGTTGTTGGAGTGCACCTAGGTTGAGTCATTTTTATGTAAATTCTTGCATTTATAAAGCCTTTATGTTAGTGTCTGTTAAAGCGTAGACCCTTATCAGTCCTCACTATCTCTAATATTAGAAGATCAGCACAGATTTTACAAGTATTGCAGTTGTGCAAGTAAGGCTATGGAAACTACTGGTTCTATCATTTGGAATTTTAAGTACTCGTGAATAATAAGTAAGTGCTCTTTACTATGTATAGTCTTTGATCAATCCCTGTGTGAATCAGTCTATGCGTCTCCTGGACATTGTGGCATTTTCATTTTAGCAGTTTTGAACTACTTCACATTGAGTCATATGGCAGACAGTCTGCAATTGTTTCAGATTCATTTACAGTTTATTTGTTTTGTCAGTTGACTCCACTATTATGTTTATACTCTCTTCAGTTATTTCATTTTTCCTCTGTTTCTTCTTCTTCTGTCTCTATATGGTTTACAGCTATCTTTACCTGCCTAAATCTATCTTTGTTGGGTTAGGACACTATAGAGATTTTATTTAATTCCCCTAGTATGTGAAAAACTATAGTCTCACCTTTACGTCTGATCTCTTGTTTGTAACAGCCTGTAATTGGTAATGACATTTTTGAAAAGGACGTGCAAGCTCTTCTGTTAGTGTTCTACAGTCATGGCTTAGGCCTTTGGTTATCCAAAATTGTCTTCTTTTCTTTGACTGCAGATTTAATTTCTGGTGCTTCCACAGGGCCTTTATCATAATCATCATCATCATCATCATCATCTTCATCATTTACAGGAACTTTAAATTACTTATGGTCACTATAGCTTTATGCAGTGAAAGTTCATTTGCCTTTGGGTTGCAGGAACTTCAGCAGATGAAGAACTGGATATTTTCCTTTTTGAGAAAGAAGATCTGCTGGTTCATTTGTTTCTTTTTTTGGTGGTTGATGGATGTTGATGATGTTGGGATATTAATCTCTGACTGTAGACATATGTGGCAAAATTAGGACAATGGCGTTTTATTAGGACAAACCTCCAAGCTGACTCTTGAAATTGAAAATAGGTGTGCATTTCAATCTGTATTAGTTGCATGATTTAGTTAGTCTCCGCTGATCATATTAGAATGTTTCATATTTTGTTAATACATTTTCTTGCACTTTCATTTTGATGTGGCTCTGAAAAATGGTCATCACAGGTTACTTAATATAAAAATGTTCATAGTCTGTTTAATTTAACAAGACCTTCAGTGTTAGGTCAACTAAGCCTCAACTTTTACTTTATAGATAGAGCTCCATAAATTAGTGCAAGAGGATATAATTAATAACTAAATCTGGACTTATATGAAATTATTTAATGAGATTAGTTTTTCAGACAGGCCCAATCAAATATGTCTAGTTGAGCAGCAATATAATTAACAGAATTGTTCATAGGTTCATATGAGGTTACTAGGCTAATGGCCCTAGGGCCTTTACAAGCTCAGCCGTGTAAAAACCCAAGTACTCTTATTGATGATAGTTAGTTGGTTGTTGTTAGCAGAGAAATTTTGTGATCAGCAGCAAGTGCCCCTATCCATTAGGGACATAGGTATCACTCCTGGGGTGAATTTATGGTCACCCATCTAGTTGTCAAGGATGGGCTTGAAAAGTTTCTCTTCATTAGAAAATGTATACAATAATGCATGATGGTTCACATGATTATCAAACAAAAAGTAAAAGCAAAAATGTGTAGTTAAATGTTTTACATATAGTTCTCATGTAGCATGTATTTTATTATTATGATAATTTAACAGTTCTCAGCTCATGGTGAGCCAGTTACTTGGAACTAGTGGTTAGAAATCGAAGACAATATTTGAAATGATACTACACTAACAGTATATTTGTATCTACTTGATATAACTGAATGATCATTTAAAGCATATTTTTATATTTTATTGTAATACATACTTTATACAGTATTTAACATATTTATTATTTTTTACAAGTTTACAGATTTAGCAGATATGATTATTAATTAGTTTAGTCTCCATCACATTTAACTACATTATCACGTTATAATATAGAAAAATAAAATAAATAATCATATTGGAAGGTCTAGATGGACAGTTTATTTTATTCCTCAATAATTTTGATTGTGAATGAATTACCTTATTCAATATACATGATGTGCATTTTAATGAACTTTCTTGCGGTAAAAGGTAAATTACTAAGTTTTCAAACCAGATGAACCATACATGTAGAATGTTAACCTTAATAGTGTATATAACAAAAGGAAAACACAAATGGCTAAAATCAAGAAAAGCAACTTCCATAATGATAAGAGCTCTCAAAATTAAAATAAATTTGAAACTAAGAGGGTTAATTAAGTCCAAAAAGTCCAGTTATGAGGTAAAACTAGCCTCTCAGGCTAAAGACAACCACATGGCCTTTTACAGCTATGTCCAAAACCTTAGAGACAGCACACATCAGTGAACCCAACTGGTGGTCAATGGTGCCACTTTCAATGAGCAGAGCAACATAAGGAATTTTCTGGTTGACAAATTAAACTCAGACTTCACTCCTCACTCCCACCCTACCTCCTTCCATGAAATGCCTACTAGTATAACCTCTCCAACTTTGAACAGGGAGCAAGTCCAGGCAGTGCTTACTGAGGTAAAAAACACAGCCTCAACGGCCCTGAAAATATCCTGGATATCTCAGAAATAACCTGAAAACAGAACTCCTGGAGCAAAAATAGAGAAGTAACCACACAATCACTCCAGTAAACACTAGGTTCCAATAAAGGCAATCTCAGTAGGTCCAAATAAACAAGCCATGATGTCTAAAACCACTTTATTCTCCAGTAGATTGAGTGCTTTTGGATCCAATAACAGGAAACTTCATCAGAATCAGACATCTCAGAAATAGCTTGAAACATGACCTATCAGGACCACTTGAGTCACTTTTCAACTAATGACTCAATATAGACTTTGTACCATGAGAATGGAAGACTGCAATTGTTATCCCACTTCACAAGCTTGGACCATCAACTGACCTCAGAAACTACAGACCTATTATCTAATATGCAAAGCTATGGCATAAATTATCATGATATTGATCGACAAAGACATAGGCAACTTTCAGATACTGGACCCAACCCAGTTTGGCTTTGTCAAGGGAAGGGCACACCTATTAAACCTGATGGGATACTTTGAGAAGGTCAATAAGGCAATAGATGAGGGGAAACTGGTGCATACCACCTACCTGGACCTGGCTAAGGTGTTCAATACAAAACTCCACTTGGGTATAGTTGATAAACTCAACCAAACTGGGCATAAACCCCTACATAACTTGCTGGATTTCCAGCTGGCTCACAGACTAGAACAAGGAAGTCAGGATTGGTGAGACTACCTCCACTAAGAAATGGGTCACCAGTGGGTTACCTTAGGGCTACATGCTAGGACTGCTGCTATTTGGCACCTACTTCTCAGATATAAAGGCTAATGTCAAGGGCATTTGACTGACCAAATTCACAGATGACTGCAGTTTGGGAGCTATCATAAATACCCTCATGACACAAACATCTTACAAGGGGGTCTAACAAAGACAAATGACTGGCACCAAAGTCATCCATTAAAATTCAATGCCAATAAATGCATTATAGTGACATTTGGGAAACCGCCTAACAGGCTAATTTCTCCATCAATAAGACACTCCTAACAGCTGACCTGCTAGTCAGGGATCTGGAAACATATATGTGTAGACAGTAATATGGCCTTTGAACAACATGGGCCAGGTAATAAGAAATTCATTCTATGTTGCCCAATTTATAAGTAAGAGCTTGGCATCCAGGTCCAAGGATGTCATAGTGTCACTTTATTCAGTCCTTATCAGACCCATCATTGAATATAATGCCACATTCATCATGTATCTGACCAGACATGTGCAACAGTTGGAATGCCCACAAAGGTTCCTTACCAGCATAATCCAGGATATGAACACATTGTCCTAAATTAAACAATTTAACAAGCCCTATCTCTATACTCAGATTTTCTACAGGTTACTGAGATATAATCTATGCCTGACAAGGCATACTGGATACAGCTATGATGGACCTTTTGCATATCCACAAAACAAACAGCATTAGAACCAGTAGATCCAAGGATTTAAATTTTGCTTGTGACATTTAAATAAATAAGACATGTTGGGGAGACAGATGTGTGTCCTAGAGGATCACCATGGTCTGGAACAGGCTCCCCATCCATGTGAAGCAGAGTCCATCCTGAACCCTATTTAAACATAACCTTGACCAATGGATGGGAAATCAGAAAGTCATCCCGGGGTCTGCCCCCCATGTCTCTTTTAGACAGAGACAGGCAATAATGCTCAAACTAACACCCCCAACATAACCAGTAGAAACTTCCTAACTAATATACGCCTCCTAATAAACACCCGTAATATATATCATCACAATTAGGTTGGGTTGTACGGCTAGGCTTATAAAGACTGGTGGTCATTAGCCTAATATATACCTATGAACCAATGACATAATTAATTATAGTTAATTGCATAAATACCACATCACTTTAAAAATAGTGCATTTTTTGCACACATAAACATTTCTGAGTACTAATACATAATGTGCTTGTTAAATACATGTAAAAATTCAAAGTATGTAACTCTTTCTATGTGAAGTGTGCAGTAGTTTTGTTCTGTGATAGTCTCTAATAAGTTAATATACTCTATAACATCACATTTTAGGGGTAAGAGAGGAACATGATGTCACATTTGTACAGACATCAATATAAACAGTTTACAATGCAGACTTTAAAAATCTGACAAAATTACTGCACATTTTAATCTGATGGATATAATACCTTTAATGATTGCACGTTTCAGACTTGACATATTGCAGCACTTTTCATACACTATACTTGTACAGATATTATTATGCATTGCTGTCATACATATAAAATGTCTGTCAAATTACACTGCAGCTAGGATTTTGCTTTAAATAGCACAATAAGCAATCATATGTGGATATTCTTTTCCTTAAAGCATGAGTGGGACTTTAGCTTCATTTTACTTCTATCTTATGTGCCTGTTATCTATAATTACTAATGTTATTGTAGCCAAATCTTTTTGTCGGCTGGTTTCTAAGTCACTTATACACAATAATGATAGCAAAAACATCCTTACCATTACATTTACAGTCATTTTATTTGTATACATTGCATTTTAAAAGAACACCTGATTTGAACTTAGACTGTTTATAGCCATGCATATGAAAATAGTTTCAGTCTTACTGTTGTCATACGATGTCTGTGAATGTTAAATATGTGTACACAGGAGAAAAGAAATCACATTGTTGACAAAACAGTAAATAATAACATTTCCATTTTATTTCTGATATTTTCCTACCGGCTGCTTTTTTAAAGTTTATCTCAATACAAGTGGTCTTTGTTTTTAAAGGTCATAGTACTGGGACATCTGAATGAACAACTCTGAAGTAACATATGCTCATGGATTCTCGTCAATTTGTAAAACATATCCTTATGATATTTTGTTCATTCATAGTTGCATGAAAGATGGAAGGAACAAGCTAACAGAAAATCTCAGGATTCATTTATTTAATATATGTTGGTGATACTAGCAAGCTATCTCAGGGACCATAAGATGCTTAGGTATAAATACCTTGAAGCAAATGCATGTAAATGTTCTTGGCAGGTTTTTAACCACATAATAGTGCTCAGGTCCCAAATCAAGCCGAGCTCTACATGATAACTATGGTGTAAATTTGTACTCATCCAGTGATGAAGATTTGTAATGGTAAC
This sequence comes from Protopterus annectens, assembly GCF_019279795.1. Classification (NCBI taxonomy): domain Eukaryota; kingdom Metazoa; phylum Chordata; order Ceratodontiformes; family Protopteridae; genus Protopterus; species Protopterus annectens. The sequence goes on from NC_056746.1 coordinate 592,538,233, forward strand.
ATATTCCATAGGTGGGCTATATGTTGAGCTAAGACCCTATCCTTCCAGTGAATCTTGCATATTTGTTAGTGTACTAGTAGGCCCAATTATTTGTAGAGCTACTGGTTTTCATAAGATTCATAGGCGTTTCAAGCCAATTTAGTTTTGTGATCATCAGCACCTTGCCAATACCCACCCTCAAGCTGTACCCCTTTTCAGAAGGTGGGCTAATCCAATTATCCCAGAATACATTTGAGGATACCCATCCAGTCATTCAGGATGAAAAAAGGAGGTTAAACAGGACTGGGTCATTTATAGCTTGAAAACTGAAACATGAGTCACCTCATAATAGCTGGTAGGATACTGAGTATATTCTAGACTTTCTGGATAGTTGAAGAATTTAAGGCCTTTAATTTTATTTCTGGGGTGCCTTCTGCGTGGAGTCTGCATGCCCTCCCTGTGGTTGTGTGGGTTTCCTCCAGGTGCTCCGGTTTCCTCCCACATCCCAAAGACATGCATCAGGTGGATTGGACATTCTAAATCGGCCCTAGGTGTGTGTGTGTGTGTGTGTGTGTGTGTGTGTGTGTGTGTGTGTGTGTGTGTGTGTGTGTGTGTGTGTGTGTGTGTGTGTGTGTGTGTGCCTTCTGTGGATGGTTGGGCGCCGGAATGGCAACTCGACACCGTAAAACTCCACTGCCAATCATGAGCAGACAGACGATCCGCTGTGGCAACCCCTAACTGGGAAAAAGCCGAAAGAATAAGAAGAAAAAAAGAAGAAATCTTTGGGACATTTCTAATTGGGTGATATGCTTGGATTTGAACTGCACAGTTGCATAACTCCTACTTACCTGTATCAGTGGAATTTTGAATTCAGAAGAAGTGGTCTGTGGGCCAGGTAGTGGCCTTGACAGAATCATTAACTGTAATCTGAGACATATTTTGATTTTTTTTCTTTTTAAGTGTAACTGAATTAATGGGGGGTACAAGAGTTAGGATTTATCAAGTCAGGGGAGAGAACACCAGCCAGAAAAATAAATTGACAGTACTAGATAATGTATTGCAACAAGCACTTCAAGTTTCTAGTAATAAGTGTATCCACAGACAATTAAATTCTGCCACATTGTGCTATTATCACAAAGAAACTGAAATGTGTTCAGAATTCTTTAATAACTGATGGAATTTAAAGAATTTCCAGTACACAAAGTCCAAGCATCAAAGCAACTAATGTGCCAAACCAATCTTAATAATAGCTCCACATACTTTAACAATGTTAAACCATTATAAAATAACATTTATTAACAATTTAGACTATATTTTCTTGCATGAAAGAGTAAAGTATCCACAGTACTTTCAAATATGTGTAGTTGATGCTACTCTTTAATAATTACCTCTATTGCTTTTGGTTAGAGTTCGCTCCTAAACAGGGTAACCAGCAGCCTAACATCATACCCCTACATTTTGCCCGTTCTCTATACCTGTCCTTTCACTAACCCTATTCCTAGTTGCAAGGTCCTTATGACTGTACCTTTCCCTGTCTCCAGGGATCTTCCATAATATTCCTTCCTCCCTCTGACTTAACATCTCAGCTTTCTCTCTAACTTTTGTCCTGGACTGTAGTGAATCTCCTTCTCCATTTTCTTAGCTACCTTACCTACTTATCTTGTTTCCTCTTTCTTTTACCTTCTATAAGCTATCCTCATAGCCTGACCCCTCCCCCATCTACTGTTCTTTCTTCACCAATGACTGACTGACTACTTTGTCATTGTAGCTTGGGGCTAGCCCCGCTTCATTCACCCTTGCTACGCTTGGGCTCACTTCACTCCTCTGCCCACCCCCATATAATTTCCTTTACACTTATCCCTAGGCATACCCCTTCCTGTTCTGTTCGCAAATCACTGCACTGATCTCTTAACTCTCACTGTTTACACCGGTATTTCTTATAGATCCCAATTCTCTTTAAACTCTCTTCAATTCCCTCTACTGGCTAACCTAAATCCTACATTGTAATCTTTTTTATATGCTACTACCTAAACCAACTGCTACTGACTTCTCTTAACTCCCAATATGACTTTCTCACCTTTTATCATTTTCTATCGGCCTCCTTTATTTCTCCTCTCAAGTTTGACTGCCTTCCATCCTTATTTAACACCAGTCTTCAGTAGCCCTACAAATTTTCAGGGTTATGTTTTCTCTTCTCTGCAACAATCCATAGATATTACCTCATCTATACTCCCCCCTAGATACTCCTCTTCCAAGGATCAGAATATCTCCTTCCAGCATTATACATACTAAATACAAAGTCAAATACCTCTGTTGCTATCTACACAAACTAAAACCTCCCTTTCTTCCTATCTACCTACTCCCATCAGGAGATATTAACCCCAATCCTGGTCCTCTCTCACCCTCCCTCCCCAAAACATCTATTCCTCCAAACCAACATGTTCCCATCTTACATAAAAAAACACATCTCATTTTTCTCAATGAATATCAGAAGTATACTCAATAAAACAAGTGATTTTGATGCCTGGGTTGCTAACCATAACCCTGATGTCATTGCCCTGACCGAAACCTGGCTGAAACCTTCTATCCTAGATAGAGACATTCTTCCCCAAGGGTACAATATATTTCGCTTTGATCGCCCAAAAAAGGGGGAGGAGTTGCTCTTATCTACTCTAACCATCTGACCTTTACTCATCTTGATAAACCCATCCCATCTTTCTCTTCTGCAGAAATCATGGCAGCTAACTTAAAACTAAACAACTTCACTAGTATCACTGTAGTAGCCATTTATATTCCTCCAGGGGAGAATACTCCTCTATTAGAAAACTTACTCTCTTATCTTACAGAACACTACTCAAATTAAATTATCGTCCTTGGTGATGTAAATATAAATTGGATAGCTCTAAATGACCCTAACTTGAACTCTCACATTAACTTATATGGCTTTACACAACTTATATCAGAACCTATACACTTTAACAACTCTCAAATTCCTAGTACTCTAATTGACTGGATACTAGTCTCAGACCCTACCATATATCACAACCCTGAAACCTTATCAACTCCCTTAGTGATCACTCGCCTATAAAAGTTACTAGATTCACCCCTCACTTCACCAGACTTCATAGATACATTACCCGTCGAAACTATCCAACTTTTCTCCTGAAACTTTTAACACCCTTCTCTCCAGAATTAACTGGAGCCACCTTAAAGAACTTACTCTAGATGAAGCAGTCCAATCTTTTAACACTATCTTTCTTGACATATTAAACTCCCTTGCACCTCTTCGCACTGTTAGAATAAAATCCCAAATATCTCCATGGCTCTCTAAAACAACCCACTCCCTAATGAAAAACAGGGACTGGTTGTGGAAAACCTGGAAAAAGTATTAGCTCTCTTCTGACTGGGAAAAGTATACAGAACTTAGAAACCACACAAAAAAGCAAATTGCTAAGGATAAAAAAGAATTTTATTTCAACCCTCCTACAGCCCTAAGATCTAATCCCAGAAAATTCTGGAATTCAGTCAACCAAATGTTGCACCCTGATAACCCTTCCTCCCCCCAATCCCTACCCAAACAACACACCTGAAGGCACTGGCACTATCTTTAATACCTTCTTTATAGAAACTGTTGCTAAGATGGTCAAAACAGATCCCCTCTTAGCAAATGACTCCAATCACTCTGTCCTACCCTCAAGTCCCAACCTCGCTAATCCCATTTCTTTCCAACCTGTATCCACTACTTATACTAAATCCTTACTCTCCAAATTAAAATCATGCTCCATGTCTGCTGGTAATATTCCTTCCTTCTTTCTCCAGCTTGCAGCAGATACTCTTGCCCTTCCTGTTTCTATCCTCATTAACCGCTCTGTTACTGAATCTAAAGTTCCATCTATCTGGAAAGAATTCTACTCACTACCCATCCACAAAGGAGGTAACTCACATGAAATCTCTAATTTTAGACCTATAGCCATCCTGTCTCCCCTCTCAAAAATAATTGAAAAATGCATACACAAGCAGACACTTCAATTTTACTACAAGAAACTCTACTGACTCCTACCCAGCATGGATTCTACCACAAACACGCCACTGCACTGATCTCCTGTATTAACACTATATCCCTTGCTTGTGATAGCAACAGACTTGTCTCCTGCCTATTCTTAGACCTTTCTAAAGCCTTTGATACTGTTTCCCACTCTCTACTTCTGACTAAACTAGCTAATCTTAATTTCTCCTCTGATACTAGCACCTAATTTTCCAGCTATCTCACTGACCGATCACAATCAGTGAAGTGGCTCTCTGCACTATCCCCTTCTCTGCCTATAACAATGGGTGTACCCCAAGGATGCACCCTTGATTCACTGCTATTTAATATTTTTACAAATCTACTCTATACTTCTTGCTCCCAGTCATCTCTTGTACAATATGCAGATGACTCCACAGTAATTACTATTTCTGACTCTCCCTCCGATCTCATCTTTCAGACTCAAGCTGCTTTCACATCAGTGGAATCCTGGCTTACCACCAACCAACTTATCCTAAATCCTAAAAAAAAAAAAACTCCTTCTCTTGCTCCCAAAAACTCTTACTCATCTCATATCTACATTTACTATAATGTATCTCAGCAAAACTACAATAGCAGCTGAAACCAGTACCAAACTCTTAGGTGTCACTAAAGATGACCAATTTAAATTTGATTTGCACATCAATAACCGCATCAGGAAGACTCATCAAAAATTAGGCCTCGTTTATAGAAACAGAAATTTTCTCACCTACAAATCTAAAGTAACCCTATCTCATATCTATTACCCAGTCTTCTCTATGGCTCTCAAATACTTACAAACCTCAACACCACACTTCTAGCAAAATCTAACTGAGCTTATAACAAGATAGCTAGATTCTCTGCCCAAGATACTTATAAAACTCATCAATGTGTCTCACTTAGACACTTAAACTGGCTGCAACTACCCAATGTGCTTCTTCTTTCTCATTTCCAGATTATACATTCTATATTATATCAACCTTTCTACTGCCCTAACCTATCCTCCTGTATATCCCACTACCCCCCCCCCACTCAATCACTTCGCAGCTCTGACCAAGGCTTACTATTTATCCACAAACCTAGGACAAAAATGGGTAGTAACCTCTATAGCTATCCATCCTACCATTGCCTGGAACAAGCTTCCACTCCAAATCAGACAAATAACTCAACCCCAAAAACTATCAGCTACAAAGGAATACTTAAAGGTCCTGTCACTGCATAATCCCCCATAAACTGTCCTTGCCCATATAAACTGCCCCTTAGTTGACCACTATCCCTTACTTTGGCTTTCACTCTGCTCAGCTTTTCCTGTCCTTTAGCTTAACTCCTACTAACCTCCCCTCAATCAGCTTGAGTAAGTAACTAAAGTTTATACTGAACTAACACTCTTTTTACTATAAGAATACAATTATATCTTACATTACCTGCATTAGAAATGATTACCTTTAAATATCTGTAACTTGCACAATGTTGTTAATACCAGCAAATATTGTAATTATCTCTGTAATTGCCTTTGTTGTGTTTGTATATTTCTCTGGAGCTTTTCTCCCCGGGCCTCTGCTGAAAAGTGCTATTTGTAGCTCAGACAGACTACTCCTGGTCACAAATGTAAAATAAATCAATAAAATCAATAAAATAAAATAACTCAATTCATGGTAAAATTGAAGTCCAATGTTAAAAACACACAGAATAGTCATACATACAGTAAATATATTTACTTATTTAATTGCATTTGTTTTCCATGGTAGAGCACTAATCTCTATGAACCTTTTTCAGACCCAGCCTGGGAATGTTGTCTGGTTAAGTCACTTGCTCAGAGTCACACAGTTAGACAATGGAAGCTGAGGGAATCAAACCTTGCACTGCTGGACCATAGTTAACAGCTTCTTAATAGCTTCTTAATCCTCTATGCTAACTGCCAGGCATAAATAAATAATTAATAGGTAATAATGAATGAACTAACTAAATAAATAATGTATAAATGCTGAAAAATCCAAGTTATGCAATCTTTTCATGTCAAAATATGAAAATAGAGTAACAATAGTAAAGACAGGCTTCTGGTGTCTAACAGCAGAAATATACACTGCTAACAGAAATGCTAAACCATCCATCTATCCATCCATCCACAACTCCTTTTCCCATTTTTGCACATGGGGAAGCAGTGTCACTGAAACAGTGACAATTATCTATAGGCAAGGTTCACACTGCTGGGTGGCTAGCCCTGCCACGGAAGATCTTCCACACCACAAACTTAGATGCATACTCACACCTATGACCACTTTAGAGTGCCCAGTACACCTACTACATTTCTTTGGAATGTGGAAGGAAATCAGAGCACCCAGAGGAAACCCACACGACCACAGGGAGGACATGTAGACTCCACAGAGAACGCTCCCCAGCTGAGAAGCAAAACAGAGAATCTCTTGCTGTGAGGCAAGAATGGCAACTGCTGTGTGCTGCCTATGAGAATTGCTAAACATTTCCTCAGAAACAGTAAAATGAAACATTTGTCAAATACAGAAGCTAAATTTATTTATTTGACATTTGTTGACCGGGAATGTCTGACTGAGCTTCTGCCCTTTTTTAGCACAGGCCTGGGGAGAAAAGCTCCACAAAGTATTGCATACACCATAAAATGTTTACAAACAGTACAGTATACATGAGGTAATATAAACACCATTATAATGCTTGGATTCACACTTGTAGCATGAGAGTTTCAAAGGTGTTATTTACAAAAAAGGCAATAAAACAATATGCTAAAGTCATTCATACATCTATAATACATAAGGACTTCACTATTTTGAGGGAAAGTAATGACAATTAACTCAGAGTTTAAGATAAGAGTACAGAAAGTACTATATATCAAATCTTAGTTCTTACAGGCAACAGCATGTACATCAGTAATCAGAAGCAGAGGGGAAGTTGATAGAGAGAGCAGGTGATAGAAAAAGGTTAAGTGTCAAGAAAAAAAAGGGGGTGGCTATGGGTAAAAGAGGAAAAACTAGAGATTTTATTTTTAATTTATAAATAAGAGAGGTGAGTAGTAGTAGTTAGAATCAAGTGAAATCTGAGAAAAGGGAGTAAGCGAAGAGGGAAAAGATGGGAGGGACGTAAATATGAGTATGGAGAAATTACTGTTAACATGAGAAATAAAATATTAAAAATATATTTTTTGAATAAACATATAAATAGAAAGAGAATAATAAATCTAATAATAAATGAGATGAAGGTGGTCCCTAAATATGGTTTATCTCAGCAGTAGGCTGCAAAAGTCAACACTGGATCCTGTGAAGAGTTAGAGGACCTTCTTCTTTAGATTGCAGACAAAGACTGAACATGCACTTCATATGGCAGCTGTGGGCTTCCCAGTTAGGATATGCTCAGCCAATTAATTGTCACAGGAAGAGAGACACAGAGGAGTCTGAGCTTTTGAAAGCTGGCCAGCACAGTGTTATCTTGGAATATAACTTATCACTGTCATAACCTAAATCTACTAGGATGGCTTAAACTGCCTAACCTGCGTCAGGTTAACCAACTAATAGTTGCACACAAGATTCTGTACCAACCAGATAATACACCCGTACTTGAAAACCTCATCACCCCCTACAGTAACCTTAGTGCACTTTGTTCATATGAAAGACTACTAGTTCAAACTCTCAAATCCAACAACACAGCCGGTAAACCTCTATTTGCTAATTCTGTTGGCAAAACTTGGAATTTTCTTCCTGCTAATCTTACATCTGAATTCTCTACCTCAATTCAAGAAAAGTCTGATTCAGTACTTTAAAAAACGATGGCTATGTCCTTGTCCTAATCCAGACTAACTCTAACCATCACTCGTGCACATGGAGGACTTCTGCCTGCACTTTATTGTTTCTTAACTTATAAATCCTATGATCTCCTTGGATCTACTACTAGGTTAGCCTACTAAGCATTCAATACCCTATTATTCTTAAAAACCCTGTATGGGGGATTTCCATCTGAGTAAAAATGTAATAATTTGTTTGTGTATCTGTTTTTGTGTTTATTTACATCTGTGTAAAAATCCTTTCATTTGTGTTTTATTTTATGTTTTAAACTGTAAAAATTTAACAGTTTGCTGAATGTCTTTTTGGAGCTTTTCTCCTTTGGCCTCTGCTGAAAATGACCATGCATCCAGTTGGACTATTCTGGTAAACAAATGTAAAAAAAATAAGTAAAATAAATAAATAATCCAACATGCCACTAAGGCAGTGTAATGATGAACAGATACCAAAGGGGCACTGTATTCAATAATGTGTCTGATATGGGAATAATACAATGGTAAGATGACATCTTTGAATCTTGAAGATATTCTTTTGGAAATTAACTGGTCCAGAGAGATAGATATATTTCATAACTATACTGGAAAGATGATAAGTTAATGAAAAACAGCTGTCTGCATTGGTACCCAGGTGTCTTATCACTGTATGTGTTTGAATAGGAGTACCATGCGTAACATAAGAGGTGGGAGCAGCTTTTTGGTGAATGCCATTATGCTATACTTTTTTGCATTTACTTTGAGACCATTTTCAGTACACTAGGTAAGTGCACATTCCAGATCTTTCTGGAACATTTTTTTTTACTTAGGATGAGCATATGAGTGCCAATCTTGAAGTCATCTACAAACTTGGTCAACCACACTTCTCGGGTATTGGTACAGATGTCTGCAAAATAAATGCCAAACAAGAGGTGGACCAGCACTGGTATCCCACTAGTTATAATTTTATGATCAGACAGGGTACTTGCATCGTTCAAAACATGGAATATGTTGAACTTTCAATTTGCAATCCAGAACACATTGTCGGAGTTTACATTAATTTTGTCTTATTTTGCAATAAAGCCAGTAATGGGGTTAGTGTCAAAAACTGTTAACAGATTGAGATAAGTAGCATACCTAGAATGACCACTGTCCATAGAATCACCACTGTCCTCAGCCTCTGTAACCTTTCTAAAGATGCTTACTAGGTTCAGAAGGCAGGACCTGCCCTTCACAAAGTTAAACTTAATGTGGTCTAGATGTGCGATTTGCTATATGTTCCATGGGTTTGCATATAAGACTGGATAAAATTACCTAAAATTAACCCTATTTGTAGAGGGGCCACCCTTGGGTTGGGGTGTCACAGTGGCTGTTCTGCAGGCATCAGGCACAAACCATGGGGATAGGCTGCTGTTGAGCTACATCTGTAGCATGCTGTGTTGTCCGGTCCCATGGAAGTATTTTTTAGCCTTTGACAGGCATTCTTTGACTTGTTGCAAGGTGATTCCAGCGGAAAATAAATTTTCAGGGATATGGGGGAAACAGTGTGGGTAAGCAGGGAAGAGTTAGTAAATGATGTTTGCTAAAATATTGGGTATATTCTTTGGATATGAATGTGTGATATTATTATGGATGAGCTCATTGCATTGTTTTTTTAACAAGACACATCTTTATTAAAGTATCTCTTATGAAATAGGCAATCGTACATTTATATAAATAAAAGCAAATCATACTGACATTTTTTCAGTTGTACATCACTTATATAATCTTCTGTACAGTCATTGTCTGGCAAACATTAAATAGCTCATTCAATTCCTGCCTTCACTTAAACCTCATTCCTCCCCCAAAACATTATTCTGCTGCATTATTCCCAAAATTCCCATTTTTTCCATGTAATTTGGTCATACCCTTTTTTAAAGATCCCACATCCAGTACTTTATTTTTGTTACGATATTAACTACTTTTAGTAAGGCTGGCTTAGACTTTGAATTCCATTTTGTAGTAATTGTTTTTTGGCAGCTACAAGAAATAAACTCAGCAATGCCTTACTATGTCTAGGCAATTCTGATTCTGTATCACAAAAAAAATAATTTCCTTAGTTACACCAATTTGCTCACCCAGTATTTCTGACAGAGTAGGCTGCAGGGAATTTTTAAAGTCTGCCAACTCATTACACTCCCAAAAATATGTTCCTGTTTACCTCTTTCTTCCCCATCACACTTCCAACATTTGCGGTCTACCTGAGGAAAAATTCTTTGGAGTCTGCTTGGGGTATAAAAATAGCTATGCAAGCACTTCCATGAAAAATGCTAAATCTTCTAGACTTTGTTGCATATTTGGGAGCCATACATATATCCTCCCATTGTTTCTTTGTGAATTGCTTATTCAGTCTCTCTTCCCAGTCCTTTCTAACCTCCTCTGATTGATTACTATAGTCATCACGCAATATTTTATACACCCTACTAATTATCTCTTTTTTAACAGCAACTTCTATGCTAGATTCTACTAAAAATTCTACCAGTGCTAATCTTTCATTTAGGATCCCCCTATTCCTACCACTTTGACTTTACTCTGATATCAGTCTTTGATAGGGAATGCAATCTCTAGCTTATAGTCCAAATGACTTCTTGGCCTCTTCCCATTTTACTACCTCTCTAATTATTTGCTCCCAATACCTTGGTTCCTTTGCCAGCTTTTTCCAGTAAATTCCTGCCCTTCTTGTCTATTCTCCGTACCTCTAATTGCAATCATCCCTATTGGTGAAATCTCCTTTCTTCCTTCCCACATTGGTTTAGATCTCAGAATACTTTCAGCTAATTTATAAATATAATATTCTCTATGGTTATTGTATTTCTCCTTAATGATCTGCATCGAAAATCCCAGTTTCTTCCCCCTATTTCATCATCATCCCTTTCCACTTTGAATTATTGCTTTCTGCTTGTATTATATATAGGAGTCTTAACTGTGAAGTTCAGAAATACCCCTTAAAATCAGATAATACCAAACCACATTGCTCTATGAGAAGGGTCAACTTATCCCAGCTGAATCTTGTCTCTTTCCCTTCCAGATAATATTCTTCAACTCTTTACTAATTGCTGTCTAGAACCTCCCCTCTGGTTGGTAAAAATATGCCTGACCTGTGTATAAAACTAAAGAGACTGAAAACGTTTTTACTGCTTGTATTTTTGCTATTCATATCAATACAATTTTTAATCTGAGGCACTTAAAATGTTCATAGTGCACAGGGTAAGAATCATGATGCACTTTCTGAACTATAAGAAAAATTTAATTTTACTGTTTGACATTTTTGACTGAGACTCCATGATTTATAAAGGCAGGGACAAAACTAAGAGAATACATCTGGGACATTCCGACAACTCAAGTAGAGGTAAACGTTATGGCAGAGAGTGTGTGTGTGTGTGTGTGTGTGTGTGTGTGTGTGTGTGTGTGTGCATGTGTGCGTGTGTGCGTGTGTGTGTGTGTGTGTGTGTGTGTGTGTGTGTGTGTGTGTGTGTGTGCATGTGTGTGTGTGTGTGTGTGTGTGTGTGTGTGTATGAGTGTTTGAATGTATGCATGTGGGTAAAACCATGAATGGGGGATGCCTGTGCCAAGTTGATGCATGGGTTGCCCTGAATTCTTGTTGCAGAATAGTCCTGGTTTGCACTTGTAGTAATTGCAAGTGGTTCAGAGACATGAAGATCAGCTGATAATGAGGCATTTCTTCATTGCAGCTAACATGTGTCTGAATTGTATTTTCCATGTTCATCATAACAGTCCCTTTTGGGCATAGCTCTTTCTGCCTGCAGTGCTTTTTTTTTAAATCCAGGTCAAATGAATATAAAATGCATATTTAAAGCAAAGCAGACATTTGACTAAATTTATGATTTCACGTCTTTAAATATTCATTACTTTTAAAATTGTATTTATTGTTTTATTGTGTTGTTATTGCTTCATTATAGAATGATTAATTACTTTAAAGTTTGTTATACATATCTATCATCTTATTTAAATTAATGTGAGATAGTTTGGAACACATTTCTGAGGAAGGCATAATATATGATGAAAGTTTTTAGAAGAGTGTTTCAGTAAACTTCACATTTATACCTTAAACATAAACTTTCTTGTGGTGCCTTCCAAATGTACTCTTGTTTTCTCAAGTGTGTTTTTGTAGTTGATTTGATTTTTATATTAATTCCAGCTGGCTAACTAGATTACCCGAGTCATTTAAATTATTGTGATTTAACTTAAAAATACTTAAATATTACCTACTTAATGTAATATATTAGGATATATAGATTCTCTTCTAGGCTCCTATATTTTCTTGCATATGCACCAAAACATGTCAAAGAAATACAATCACTGCACTCTCTTATGATGGCCTGTGAACTTCAGAACGAAGTATATTGCAAGCAAAAATTGATACAGTATCCTGCAGAAATTCCAATGGAGGCAGTGAGTACAATAAATGCATATTCTTCTAATACAATTACTCAATTTTTTTCATAATGTGACTCCGTTTTACCATTGAAGATATTTAGCTTATGCATCTAAGTTTATTCATTTGTTTATTTAGACTACGATTTAATTTCAAGCTTTCAACATTTTTTTTTGTTTTCACATCCTACTGCTGCTATCTTTTATTCTTGTTCAAATCAGACAATTCTAGCCCTTCAGGTTTTGAATTCTCATGTGAAAGTGGCATTTATATGTACTTTTCTCATAGAAGACTAATTTGACCTTGCAGATATTGAGCTATGGAATGTACCGAACAATCATTTTTACTTACTGCAATATTTTCAGAGTGAATCATTGAGACTCAATCTCATACACATAACTGCCTATTTAGTAGGAAACTTCATCTGCTTGTGTACCATTAGTAGGTAGACTTTAAATGTTACAAAGTAATCAAATGTCTAAACGCATTTCAGTATTACATTTTTGCAGGATTTCACCTGATGCCACCATTACCTTTACCCAATTGGGCCATTCACTCTAGAGGGATTCCCGTGCTAGGCCCTATGGCCCATTAATTCCTACCCTGGAATCTCATTTGGCCATTCATTCCTTAGTAAGAGTTGTGTAGAAGGAGCAGAACAACTTACTGGTGTTTCAAGCAATCTTACCATTGCCCTCTGGGAATAATGCTTCCTCCCCAGCTGTTCCTTTGAACCCCATTATTGCTGTCTTCCAAGGGAAAGCATGCCTTCACATGCTGAGCTCCCCTCAGCTTACACATAAGAACACACTCAAATAGCACAGGTTTGCTAACCTCAAACTCCAGTGGGTATACCACTTAGTATGCCCACCAAACATCATCTCTAAGATGATCCAGAATAGTCCTCCCACCCAGGATGCATGTGCTGGTAGCGGGTGCTCACTCTCTTCTTCCATAGCCAACTTCTACAGCCACCATGGTTGCTGATTAAGAGGTTTTATTTTTAAAATCACATATTAACATGATTTTATTTTAATACTTTCATACACTACTACTAGGGTAACTGACCTTGTGGACTATTTCAAGCTTAGCCAATTACCCCATGCGATAATCAAACCCTACACCTTGTGTTTGTAAGATAAACACCTTAACCATTATGCCAACATGTGCTGGTGTCTTAACAGCTGGCTTTACCTATATCCAAACCTTTAACTTAGAATTGTTGTGCCATAATTCTGTAACATAGTTCATATAGATATATTCTCCCTTTTTAAGAGTTCCAATGTATCAGTAACTCATAGTCAGTACACATCTATATATCTTGTATATAGTAAGGTTGCACTGGTCGTCTCTGGGACTCAGACAATTACTGTATTACCTGAACTGAACTCTTAGCTTAAATTTAAACCTCACAAGTAAAATTACTGTTATTCCATTTTGTACATACTTTTAAGGTAGGGCACTGTCTCTTATGAATGTCTACTTCAGCACAGCATTTATACTAACATTTTTAACTTTGTCTCTTGGCATTCAAGACTTTCCAAACCAAGAAAATTTAGGTACAGAAAATTCAACCAATTTGCCATTCAACCATTTTGCAGCAAAACGTAACAGTCTAATAACCAACCTCTTTTTTATTCTAAGCAGCCAGATGTAAGCGAAAGGTGGTCCTTCTTGGGATAATTCTCTCGTTATGAAGCCAGATTGTCTTACTGCTGTACCTTACTCATACTTCTCTCTCACAGACGAGTTAAATAAAGTTAAATCCTTACTTCTTTCATAAAAAGCAAGTTTGTTAAACAATCTGAGTCTCATGCAAAGCTAGAAGCTGCTTTACTAAACAGATCCATACATTTTGATCAACTGCCTATTGATCATAATATTTTGAAATCACCCTTTCATGAAATCCAAGACAAACTTTTAAATTCAGAAAAGACAGCACAAAAATTAACTCTGTGAACATTTGGTATACCTAAAAATTTAGATAACATGCACGCTTTATCAGCATCTCTATAAATAATATTTAAGGCACTGTGCAAGTCAACAAAACTGCATACTTGGGAATTGATTACAACATATCAACAAGTAATTATGAGTTTTTTTTCTCAGTGACTGACAGGAATCTGATTTCCACAGCATTCAAATTCAGAAAATTTTTGCTTAATCAAACACCAGCTACTGTTTTTCAAGGTTTTTCTGCTGAGATAGCAGAAAAAAGAATAATCTTCTCAAAACATAGGAAACAGCTCTGACAAAAGAGCATTTCAACAAGATTTACTTTTCCAGCTGTATTAAAAATTAATTACAAAGCTTATCATAAAGTTTTACTAAACCTGAGGAAGAGTTTAAGGAACTCCTTGCATTACACATTCTGCCATTGACCTCCACTGGATGGGGAAGATCAGACTCTTTTGGCAGGGGACGAGTTATGGTCATGCTAAACAGATATTGTATTTTAAAGATTCTTCACAGCCTATGAATGTAGTTTCATTAAATACTAAAGGTTTAAACCACTGAATTAAAATAATCTTATGGCATTTCTCTCATAAATCAAAGGAGTTTTAATTTGTTTACAAAAATACATTCAACAGCTTTAAAATCACATGTATTATCACATGTAAAAGCATTTAAGAACATTTATATAAATTCCCAACAATAAGACTAGAGGGGTAGTAATTATCTGAATGTCTGAAGATTATGGAAATCTGGATATTTTTCAAGATAGAAATAATAAAATTTTACTAATCAATGTTAAATGTGGATCATTTTAAATTATCCAATCCTCTATTTATGATAATTTTTTTACCATGATTTTTGTCAGAATTAGAAGAATGCAAAATTACAAAACTTATATGCCCATTTATTTCTTTAGCAGGAGCCTACACCATTGTCTTTACTTCTGGGACCAAAGACTCTAAAAGAAAACTATTTCTGAAAATGTAAACTGCCAACCTAGAAAGCCTATAGTCATTTGGAACATACATACAAAAATGGCCATGTTAGATGTCTTCTGGGTCTCAAACAATAGTCTCAATATTTTTTTCAGAAATACTACTTTTTCCACATGTTGTATTGTATCATGTTCCATTACTACCACATTTCTCATCTTTAAGAAAAAAAATCTTTTTAGACTTGTAGATTAATAAAGATATATTTTTATGAATTTGAAATCAGGAATGGTATGGTTTGTTTTTGGAAAGAAAATGCACCCAGAACCAAAATATTGAAATCCAATGTGTTTCCTTTAAAATATATATACTGTAAGTATTCTCGCACTTAACATTAAGAGAAAAAGAAAAAAATGACCACTCAGAGCTATTAGACATGTTAGCTGGAATAAATTATTTAAACATATACAGCAAAGAGGAATGATGTTCTTCTATGGTGGCTAACCATTTTAAAAAGACATGGGAGGAAATCTAAACACATGCAGCTGGTAAAGGAATATAGTATACAACACAGAGTCATGGTCCCCTTTTTAAAGAACATTAAAGAAAGTAAGGATTACGACTTCATTAAAATGATAAGGACCTCACCTGGAGAATTTAATAAAACAGGACAATCATTCAACAATTCACTAAGTATTTTGAAAATATAATTTATCTTTCCTTATTCAAAAAGGAAACTATATACAGATTTGTTGGACAAAATGCTTCTTTATAGAAAAATTTGAGATATTTATTTTTAATATTTCCTTTGTTAACTTATTTAGTTCCACTAAGGTATTAGCTTCTTTTCATGGGAAAACCCAAGTGGCATTTATACTACTAGGGAAAATTTAGCCAGGGCATGGGGAACTTCCCCTGTTGTTATGACACTTGTAGTGCATGCGACTTATGGGTCTGAGCATGCTTTCCGTTCCTAGTGCAGTGGCAGCTGGGAGAATGGTACGCAAACATGAAGGATGATTGGAAGGGAATAGAGGTGAATGCTGGCTCCATACAGTTGTTTGATGAGAAAGGAGGAGAAATGTTTGTGAAGGAAAAAGGAGAAGGAGATTTGTACTGAAGATATGGAGGATTTATTTCAAAAGGAGCTGTTTGAGGAGTCGAAACTAGAAGTCCAAGACAAAGGGATTTTAATTACAACCCTCCAGTCAGGAGAGTTGCAGGATGATAAATTAATAGACATAGTGGAGCAGAATGAGCCTGAAACAGAGAAAGAACCATTCTGGAGTGAAATTATGAAAAAAATACACCAGGAGGAAGGAAAGAAAATAAAAAAATAGATATTTTGCAGAGGTGGTCAGAGAATAAAAAGAAATTATAAGGGCGAAGAAGACTAGAGAAGAAGCAGAAAAGAAGAGGGTTGTAGTAAGAACTGAAAGTAAGGAAGAGACAAACATGGACAGGTATAAAGTATGGGACAAAGTTGTTGTGCCTACAGGGATAAGTGCAGAGGAGATAAGAGCCTTCTTTTTAATAAAGAAAGACACTTGCTGTAAATTGTTTTTGTGACAGCTGAAATTTTGTAAATAAACTGTTTTGGCTAAATATGAAAAGAAAAAAGTTAACCATGGAATAAATATGTTGTTTAGATTTTTTTTTTCTGAGAGACACAAAAAGTTAATATTCAGTTCTGAAATGAAACTGAAAGAGAGACTGTTAAGAAGTACTTGCTAAAGAATTACTGTAATGGAGTAAGGACATTTCTAAAGTTAGAGATAAAAGTGAACCATGGACAGGGTCTTGTAACATGATTTTAAAAATGGAAAATTGTAAAATAATGTACATTTCGAGCATGATAATATGGATGGTAATATGGCTGTGGTTAAATACTGGGGACAACCAAAAACATGTTTTTTCTGTGGGATGGAGGGGTATTTTGTAAATAATTGTGATAAAAATTTTATTCATGTGGGAAAACTGGTCATGAGGCTAAAAACTGTGAAAAAATATGCTATAAATGTAAACAAACAGGACATGTATGGATGGATTGTGAAAAAAAAAGAAGACCAGAAAGTGATGTAAATGAGAAAGAACAATTACAGCAGGAAGAAGTACAAGCAGGGATAATAGAAAATAATGAATTAGATTAAGAAGAAATAGTTAATACACAAAAATTGGATGGGGAAGAGATAGTGGGGCAGAAAATGATAGAGAAGAAATACATTGGAGAATGGTTAAAAAGAAAAGCTGATTTGGAAAAACAGTTAAAGATTAAAAAAGAAAGTTCCAGGATGTAGGAATGAAAGTTAAAAAGAAAGGGAATGAATAGATAAATAATTTACTATAAATTAAGGAGAAGGACAACAAATGATCTTAGGATCTTATCTATTAATGTTAATAGTATAAAGAACATAATAAGGAAAATAAGAGTGCCGGAGTGGTGTAAAATGTGTAAGGTGGATTTGAAAATACTGGAAGCTATTAGACTATTAAGCAAAAAAGAACGAGAAAAGGCAGAAACATTATGGATGTGAGGTATAATATTGAATTTGGGAAATGAAAAATGTTCAGGAATTGCTAGATTATATATGAAGGGAATATAAATATTAGATTATATTTAATTAAATGAGGAAGATTAATAGCAGTTGATTTTAGGTGGGAAAGGAACGTGTATAGATTATATTATAGTAAATATGGATATAATAATAAAGGAAGACTTTAACTGTGACATAAGACATAAAAACAAAAAATAGATCAGACATGAAAGTAATTAGAAAGATAATATATGGGGATTTAGAGCTCGCTCATATAACACCAATACACAAAGGCAGCAATTCCACTGAACTATCAAACTACTGTACAATTGCCATACTATCTTCCTGTCAAAAATCCTTGAAAGATGCGTACATTCCCAAATTCTAAACTATTTACTAACTAATAACCTCCTGGCTGAAACACAACATGGATTCTGCCCCAACCACAGTACCACCACTGCCCTTATCATCTTCACCAATAACATAAATTAACAGTGGAACAAAACTAATCTGGTCTCTACCATCTTTTTGGATCTCTTCAAAACATTCAATGGAGTCTCTCATTCCAAACTACAAACTGACTTCTCTGCACTCAAAATATACAACTCCACACTATCATGGTTCAAAGATGATCTCTCATACTGTCAACAAGCCATAAAATGGCAAAACTCCCTATCTCCCCTTCTCCTTGTAAATTTAGATGTTTCACAGGGTTCCATTCTTGGACTTCTTCTCTTCACCATATTCACCAACAACCTCCATAAAGCCACCCTCCATGCCAACCTGGTCCAATATGCTGATGATTCAACCCTAGTCTGCTCTGGACCCTCACTCTAATACTACAACAAATCATCCAAGAATCCTTTACAGCAATAGAAAACTGACTATCTGATTCACAACTAATATTCGACCTCAAAAAAAAAAAAAAAAAAACAACTAATGCTATTCAATCCCTCCAAAGCTACTGACCCAATCCCATTATTTAAAAAAAACTCATCCAACGATAGCCCTATCATACCAGTCATACAAACTAAACTACTAGGAGTATCATAGGTCACAGCATGAAATTTGACAAACATGTAGCTCAAACCATAACAAAAGTTCACAAAAAATAGATACCCTCTATAGATGCAAAAATGACCTAACCTGCAATAGTAAAGTCACCATTTCAAAAACCCATCTACTCTCCACACTACTCTATGCCTCCCGAGTTCTAATCAATCTAAACAAAGGTGAACTAAACAAATTAACTATCTGCTACAACAAAATAGCAGAATTCACCACTAACTCATCCCACAGATCCCACCACTGCCAATCCCTCAAACAATTATCCTGGCTAGAATTACCAACTCTATTAACTTTTAACCAGCTTACAATAGCCCACCAAATCTTCTTTCACCCAAAAAAGACCCTAGCCCTACAAGGTTTACTAAACCACTATACCAGGAATCATCCACTAAGAATCACCAACAAAGCACTGGTTGAAATTTCTAAAAGTAAATATAATTTTGGGGCCTCCCTTTACTCTAATGCTGTCACACAAACATGGAATGCACTTCCTGTAGATATTCGAACACCGGATAGCAAACATTACTTTAAGAACCTTCTTAAGTCCTACTTATCCAACTCATGGATATGTTCCTGCTCTAGCCCTCTGTAAAATCCTTACTCCCACTCCTCTCATGCATCTCAAAGCCACCTCACAGAGGTCTGCTAGCCCCTCTAATATCAGATGGAATGCATATTAAAATAATTTCTTCTGGATACTCTTATATTTGCTGTGTGTGACTATTAATGTATTTATTATACATCTACGACTACAGTATGCAGAGTCTTGAGTTTTTTTTAATTCTTACTGTATGTATAACTTTGAACAGCCACTACTGTGTGGTACGAATATTACTGTCACTTGAAAATTTTGTATTGCCTGTATAACTTTGTACAATTATTATTGTGTGGTGCAAATATTACTGCTTTACATGTATCTTCTTTTCTTTTCCTGTTGTATTACTGTGTGGAGCTTTTCTCCCCAGGCCTCCATTGAAAATGGGCAGCACTGCCCTCTCAGACCTTTCCCTGTAAACAAATATAAAATAAATAAATAAATAGACAAATAAATAAATAAATAAAGCACTTGAATAAAAACACATATCAGAGATGTGAATTAAAAACTGAGATAGATTACTTTTTCCTTATCAGGAACTATGAAGATGGTGATAGAGGAAGCAGTGGAAATGTTTTTTTTTCCGATCATTTGGCTATATGGATTGAGATAGATGAAAATAAAGAATATATTATAATAGGAAAAGGAAGAGAGTTAATGAAAAGGAATGGAATGATAAAAGCTGAGAAGTTATAATACAGCTTTGTAAGGACCATGTAGCAATGAGAGATTTTTTTCAAAGATTGGTCTGAATGGTGGATAATTTTTAAATAAAAATATAAAAGTATTTACTCAATACTGGAAAAAAGTAAAAAGAAAAAAGGAGTATAAAGAAATGCAAAAAGCTATTTTAATGGAGTATTGGTAGGAAAAAACGATAATATTTTAGAAAAGAAGAAGAGAGATATTAGAAAAATCAAGAAAAGGTTAACGAGTTATTATATAAGCAAAAATATTTTTACAAGGAAAAAAAAGTCTCACCATATTTAAGTAGAGGATTTAAAGAAGACAGTGGCATAATGAGAGAACTGAAAAATTAATTAGGAAAAATTGAAAGAAAACAGACAAATATAATGAATACAGTAATAAGGTATGGGAAAGAGGAATAAAAAGGAGAGAAGAGTATAAAGTAAAACTGTTTACAGAAGAAATAAATAAAGAAACAGAAATCCTCTTCTTCTTCTTCTTTTGACTTTTTCCCGGTTAGGGGTCACCACATCAGATCACCTGTCTGCTCATGATTGGCAGTGGAGTTTTACGATGTTGAGTTACCAGCCCTGCGCCCAACCTTCCACTGAAGGCACACACATGCACACACTCACACCTAGGGCCAATTTAGAGTAGCCAATCCACCTACAGCATGTCTTTGGGATGTGGGAGGAAACTGGAGCACCTGGAGGAAACCCACATGACCACAGGGAGGAAATGCAGACTCCGCACAGAAGGCACCCCAGCCGAGGATCGAACTGGAGAACCTCTTGCTGTGAGGTGGCAACACTAACTGCTGCACCACCACAGCTGCCCATAAATAAAGAAACAGAAATAAATTACAATCATAGAATCAGAAAAGGTGATGAAGAAAGTAAATGTAAATTCAGCAGCTGGACTAGATGGTATAGAATATTTAATGTATAAGGATTAAATACAATGGGAAAAATACATTTTAATTAAAATATTTAATTAATGGTTAAATGATATTAATTATGAAGAAATATGTCCAGGTGTTATGAGGTTTATATGGAAGAAAGGGGAAAAGAATGACTTTAAAAACTGGAGACTAGTAATGTTGAATAATAGGAATTAAAATTATTTATGAAAACATTACAAAGAAGATTAAAAAATAAGTTGAACTATATAATGGGAGAGGAAATTTATGGAGTTAATAATAGCAATTAGAGAAAGAGATAACATTAAGAAAAGAAAAATGAAGTGAAACTAATTGTTGCTGGTATTGATAAAGTATGTGATTCAACAGAACATTATATTTATGGCAAATAATGGGAAAAATAATTTTAGTATAAAGATAAAGAAAGTTTGTGTATTGGTGTATTAAAACACTAAAATAAATATTTTAGTAAATGATTGGTTAAGTGAAGAAAATAGATAAATAGAGGTATAAAACAAGGATGTCCGATGAATAATATTTTGTTTGGGATGGTAATGAAGAGTATAATAAAAAGAATAAACTAAGGAAGGAAAGAGAATAAATATGTACAAGAAATGGGGGTGAGATATCCTATTATTATGACTTATGCTGATGATATAATTTTAACAGCTAAAAATGGAGCAGAAATGAAAAGGGTAGTTATGAATGTGAATGATAGATTGCCAGAAATTGGATTAAAAATTAACAAAAGAGAAATGTCAGGGTTTGGAGATGACAAGGATGGAAGCAATACAATTTGAAAAGAAGAAGATATCTGTATTAGGAACTGATTTTGGAGAAGATAATATATTGAAGGAACAAAAGGAGAAATTTTTGAGGGGCTTAAACTGATTAGGCATCATGTAGAATAGGTATAGACTGTCCTTTAATAGAAGAGTACATTTGATAGAAGTCTAAACCTCAAAATGCACTCTCTCGAGGCACTCCTAAAAATGGAGAATATCGATATCTGTGCAGTAACTGAGACCTGGTTCAAGGCTCCAGACAGCACCCCTGCAATACCAGGCTACAACTCTTACCACACTTTTTGGCCACCAAACCAGGACCGAAACACTAAAGATGGAGGAGTGTCCATATTCACCAAGGATATTCACACCACCAGGCTAGTTGCCCAACACAATGCATCTGAAATTCTCCAGGTGCAACTAAGACTAGGTAAGACTGCAGTCCAAACTGTAGTTTGCTACAGATCCCCCACCATGCCCCAAGATTCTCACTACACCTTTCTAAACATACTGGAAAATATTAAGATACAACCAAACACCCTAATACTGGGTGATTTCAACTACCCTGCCATTAACTGGGAAAACTATTTGTGTACCAACATCTTTGCCCAATGGTTCTTGGAATTCATAAATTCCAATGCCCTGGATCAACTAATCAATAGTCCCACCAGGGGCCCCAATATCCTAGACCTGGTCATTACCAACATGGAAAATTGAAGCTCCACATCTCTGGTCACCCCCTCGTTGGTCAGGTCTGACCATGAGCTAATCACCCTTGACATCCACATCCCACCCCATCCCCCAAGTAAGGAAACATCTGTAAAAAATTTCTCCAAAGCCAACTTCATGCTACTCAAGTCAGAAGTGACAAACTTCATGACACCCATGCAGATGTGAACTGAAATTTTGACTGCTGAAGCCTACACTAAGGCACTGTACAAGCACATCCACTCATGCATGAATCATGTCATCCCAAATAGAACCAAGACGCTCTCCTCCAAAAAAAGGAAGCCGATCTGGTGGTCCCGTGCCATAAACAAACTTTACAATAAAAGGAAGAAACTGTTGCAGAAAAGAGGAAAATCCCAGGATGCAAAAAACTCCCTTACCAGCCTCAGTAAGAAGCTGAGATCCCTCCTAAAATCCTCCAAAGCTAGTTACAAAAATAAAATTGCCAAAGATTCCAAAGACAGCCACAAGGCATTCTATAGCTGTGTCAAGAATCTAAATGTCAATGCTCGGATCTGCTCTGAGCTACAACAGAATGGCATTAAATATACTGATCCCATGGATATTGCCAGTATCCTGGCAGATTGATTCAGTGCCAACTTCACCCCCATCTCACCCCCTAAAGGGCCCATCTCAATACCAAAAGATTGCCAAATTCCGGTAATAATGGCCACACAGGTAAAAAACGCACTCTCCAAAGCTAAGAATACAGCATCCATGGGACCAGATGACATCCTGGGCTGTGTACTACATGAACTACAAAATTAATTGGCACCTCACCTAAGTGTCATGTTTAATCATAGCCTTACCTCAGGCTTCATGCCCACTGAGTGGTGCACAGCTACAGTTATCCCATTCCACAAGGGGGGATCCACCTTGGATCCTGGGAACTACCGCCATATCAGTCTGACGAGCCTGATCTGCAAGGCCATGAAACGTATCATCATGGAACTTATAAACAAAGACATTGGCAACCTTCAAACACTGGACCCCACCCAGTTTGGGTTCGTGAAGGGCCAGTCTTGTCTCCTGAACGTGATTGACTTCTTCAATTAGTCTCCAGAGCTGTGGACAAGGGTAAGGCAGTCCACACTGCTTATCTGGACCTCACCAAGGCCTTTGACTCCATCCCCCATACTGGAATCATAGATAAACTTATTAAGCTGGGCATTAATCCCTACATCACTCGATGGGTTGCCAACTGGCTTACTGACAGAACCCATACTGTAAATGTAGCCAACTCCAAATCCAGCTCCAGACAAGTGACAAGTGGAGTATCTCAGGGTTCAGTGCTGGGACTACTCTTGTTTGGCATCTACTTCTCTAAAGTATGGGTCAACACTAAGTGACTTTGGCTAACAAAGTTCACAGATGACTGCAAACTGGGAGCCATTATTGAATCCCCAAATGATGTGGATATTCTCCAAAAAGGCCTTACAGAAATAGATGCTTGGTGCCAGAGCCATGGGCTCAAGCTCAATGCCAAGAAATGTATAGTTATCCCCTATGGAAAAACATTCACCCATGAATTACCACATAGATGGCAGTACACTAAGCACCAAAAGTGTGATAAGAGACTTAGGAACACAGGTGGACAGTGGTCTCACCTTCAATAACCACATCACCACAACAGCCAGGAAATCCTTCTATGTGGCACATCTCATCGCTAAGGGCTTTTCATCCAGAAAAAAGGAGGTCATTGTCCCACTGTACTCATCCCTCATTAGACCCATTACAGAATACAATGCCCCGTTTGGTATGTACCTCTCAAAACATCTGCAACAACTGGAAAGGCCACAGAAATACCTCACTAAAAGAATCATAGGCCTAAAGCAGATGCCCTATGCTGACCATCTTAAAAAACTCCAGCTATACTCTGTCACATATCGTCTACCTAGAGGCAATCTCTGCTTAACATACAAGGCCATGTCAAATCCAGAACTGTTGGACATGCTACACTTAAAGAAATCCCAATCCCTCAGAGCCACACGTTCTGGGGATCTAAACCTTGTCATCACAATGAACAAAACATGCTGGAGGGATAGGTTCTTGACCCAGAGACTCGCCAGACTCTGGAATAGACTGCCCATACATGTCAAGCAGAGCACCTCTTTGGCCTCTTCAAAAGGAGCATTGACGATTGGATGGGAGATAGGAAATTCACCCCAGGGATCATGTCCATCACCCTGCTTGACATGGGTCCAGGGAAGTAAATATTGTGGGAAGCAATAGCCAGGGAGTTGTTATGGCTAGGCTTGTGTAGGCCCTAGGGCCAATAGCCTAGTACCAACCTATGAACCTATGATAAACAAAATATAAATGGGAAAATTGTCATATATAACTAGTGTATATATGATATCAAAAGATCTGGAGAAAAAGTTTATTGAAATTATATTTCAGTTTACCTGGGGTCTAGATTAAATCCATTGAAAAGAAGAGTGTTGTATATGGAAAAGGAGAAGGGGGGGGTTAGGTTTAATAAATCCAATAGTATATGGAGCTTCACTCAATTTGTATAGGTTCTTGGTATGGATAAACGGGAAGGGAGATAAGTTGATCACAAGTATAATTAAGGAGAAATACCAAAAAGAGTGGGTGAAAGTGAAATGAAAACAAGAGAGAGAGAATAGAGAAATGAAGCTATAAGAATGTATCAAGAAAATAAAATGATGGAAATTAAAGATAAAAGGAATAGAAGAAAATAGGAAATCTGATACAAAATATAATGTTGCAAAATTATTGTGTAAATCCATGGGAACATTTAATGGGAGAAAAAAAATTAAAGGTGTAAGACAAATATTGAATGTCAATATTTCTTATGGAGGTTGCAAACTAATAAGTTGCCTGTAAATGGAAATCTGTCCTATAAAATATGATTTTTTCATTTTTTCATATGTAAAGAGTTAAAAATGCATAGGAAAAGTTAATAGAAATCAATATAGTTAAAAAATTTCAAGAGTATAATCAGATACATTTGGATATGATTGAATATGTTTTTTATGGAAAATACAGTAAAGAATATATTAATAATTTAGATAAAAAGTGTTTTGTATTATATGGATAATTTGGAGTGAGAAACTGAAGAAAATAATGTTTAAGGGAAGGTGGATATTACCAAATGTAATAAGAAATATTAAGTGCTGGTTGTAGAAAAAAGAGTCGGGGGTTTCATGTAAAGAGATGTTTATAAATGAAGGAAAAATAATATATAATGTAAGCTTATTTTCTTGTAAATATGTAAATGTATAAATTGTAAATTGTTGTACAAATAAAGAACTCCTGTTCTTTTCAATAGGTGCCATGGAATCTTTTACATACATCTGAGCAATCACCAACTCAGGCAGATGGGGCCTCAGTTTAACATCTCATCCACTGGACGTCACACTCAAGAGTGCAGCACCCCCTTATGCTGCACTGCAATGTCAGCAATCCATCTACCTGGCATGGGAATAGAATCCACAGCCTTCTGCATTAAAAGTGAGTGTGCCACCTGGTGTGCCATTGAAGAAATCATTAATGGGAGGATTTGAGAAGGTACCGTGACATGTACACCTCCATGTAGACATTCCAGTATTTGTATGCTATAAAGCAACCACAGTAACATAGTACTGCATATTGCTATAGCACAAAGAGGTTCAGTAATGCATAGGGCTGGTCTTGTTGCCATGCTAAATGCTAATGAGCCAGACCTGGGAAGAGGCATATGCTAATTAACCATGTGCTGTCTCCCTTGGAACTGCCTATAAAAAGGCATCTACATGCAAAGCAATTCAATAAATAACTTAGCCGTTAGAATCAGCATGGCTGTGCCCACCATTTCTTTGTATTTTACATTTTGTTGGCATGGATGTGGGCTCTCTGATACCTGGCATTACATTTGGTGATCATGCCCTAGAATGTTTCCCTGGTGGCTGAAAACATAAGAATTATTTAAAACCATAAGTTGTAAAAAAAATTAACTGTAACTTTTCAGTCTGACTTGTATGTATCTGTAGACAATTCTTCTGCAAGTGTTATTAAACTTATATTGTTGGCAAATTTCATTTTTAAAAGAAGTGACTCTTGAAGTTTGGAATCAACCATGTGCAACAAGAACAGTTTTTTTTTTTTTTTTTTTAGGTAAAAGATGTTTTTTATTCAATCAATTTAAGAATTATATAGAGAAAGGCTGCATGTAAGGTTAATGAATATTTATTATCTTTTTTTGTCTCCATTATGTAAGTGTAGAGGGAAGGAGGGGAGGTAGAAGAATAACTTGTTCATGTCAATTGCATTATTTATCTCTGTGTATATATTTCCATGATGACTAATAATTAATATGCGTATCACTTATGGTGCAAACAATAAAACAGATATGAAATAAGAGTAAGCTACCCTTTGACAAGTACTGTAATACTTTAGAATCATCTCTTTTCCAATTTATTATAGTTCTCATTCACTGTTTCAGTTTTTATTTCATAACACATTCACCCATGATATTCACTCTTGAGCTTCCCCTTTTTGGACTGTACCTTATTCACTAAGTTCCACCTTTGCAATCATCTCCTAGCTGTTATTCAACTTGAAAGCCTGCATATGCCTCAAAAATCCTCATTGTATCATTTATTACCCATTTGCTCTACTGGGAATTCACAGCCATCTGAAGACATCAGTTTTATCTGATTAGCAATCTGTTCATCTTTCATTGCATTCCTGATGCATTCTTTCTGTGCCTCCCTACCAGTCCATATATTGTCCATGTACTTTTCATTAATTATTCACCCTGAAATTTGCTACTCAATCTTAACTCCAAAAACTGCAAAATAAAGTCTCTAAAATAGAATAAAACTGGTTTCTACTATCAAACAAAGCATTATCCATCCTTTTACTCTTTTTCTCTCCATAAACATCCTACAATGACAATGGTCTATCTATGATCTGCATCCTACTGACAACACCTTTCTAACATACTGACTAGATTTTTGCCACCATCTTATCCACAGTCATCAGGGTACTAGTTTATGATTCTTGGCTATATCTCACATTTGCCATGACATAATCCCTGGTAGCAGGGGAAATCATCTGAAAAAAGCAGAAATCCTCTGCTGTATTAAGACTTAGACCATATCTCTTCCTTTCCTGCTTATAGTGACACTTTTTGCAAGGCCCAATAATATTGATGCAGTCTTGTCTCTGGCCTTCATTTGTTAGTATAGCAATAACCCACACCTGGGTGTGGGTAATGCTGGATTTACCCACGGTTGGTGTGGTTTGGTCACAAGGGTGAAGCCCGAGTGGCCAAAGAAAGGCAACTGTGGGTAAATCCGGCATTACTCACACCCAGAAGTGGGTTATTGCTATTATACAATGACATTATTTAAGAAAAAAAAAAATTACTTTTCTTAAATAATGGCATTGTATAATGCCTCCTTGCTGCCCTTCCGCAGCTGTCTGGTATTCTGCAGCAGTTCTGATGTACTGCGCATGCGTATGCTTATTCAGTACATCAGAGCTGCAGGCGGAAGCAACAGAGAAAGCAAGATCTCCATTGCTTTTTCCAAACTGTCTCGCTATGTTAAAGGAGTTTAACATAGCGAGACAGCTTTAAAAAAAGCAACGGATATAGGAAGATCTCCGTTACTTTTTTTAAAGTTGTCTCGCTATGTTAAACTCGTTTAACATAGCGAGACAGTGTGTAAAAAGCAAAGGAGATCTTGCGTTCTCCGTTGCTGTAAAAAAAGAGTTATACTAATGGAAAAAGTCCAGGTGACTGGACCTTTTTCCATTAGTATAACTCTGATTTACAACGTGCACACTGACCAATCAGCGTGCACGTTTTGGAATATTAATGGGGGTGTCATTGTATAATCACACATAGCGCACAATTTCATATACATTACTTTTATAAAAAGATTCTGCTGTAGTTCTAATTTTGGTTTAGTATGACTACAACTTTAGCTTACATGTATTACCTCATCAGTCAGTTATTCTATCTGAGCACTAGTAATTTCATTTTTTCTGCATACATCCACAACTTTTGATGAGGTCAGTTCTTTACATCCCATATTATTATATCTCTTATTAAAGAGAATCATGCAGCTCATTAATCACACAGTTTTTGTCTCTGTTCCTCAGATCAGTAACATATGCATCTATAACTTCCATAACATTTTGTGCTCTTGTAAAGCATGAATATCTAATAAAAACTTCTTTCTGAGCTGGTGATAGGCTAAATTTGTCTCTAAATGCTGATATATTACCTTCTACTTCATCAAGTAAAGCCCTTCTGTCTTCAAACTGATGCTATGGCACTTTATAGATCCAACTTAGATCTCTCCCCATTGCCTTTCTAGCTAGAAAACAATATTTTCCAAAAAAACTACCAAAACGAAGGTAATAATATTTTGGATACCTTATATGTTCTAAAGTCTGCTCTGTGACTGGCACATAATCACAAAGAAGAATAATCCTTTAGAAACCACCTAGAATTTCATATGGCACAAACTAATGCTAAGATAAATACGCCTCTCTTTTGCCCACAAAAGTCTCACTTCTTTGCTTCAGAATCCACATGTAAAGATATATTCCTCCTTTAGATAGAATACACATTTAGTGTATTAGCAGATTTCTTCCAAAAAATCAAGACTCACTACAAATAATCTCAAATAGTATTTGGCACTTCATCCCCACTGATCACAGTAGTCAATATCAGTGTTCTGTCCTTACAAAGGCAAAATGGCTCCTAGTAAAACAACCATGTGACCTATTCTTTAAAAGTGAAAACCTTCCCTTCTCTTCCTAGCTAGCAACCTTTCAGAAAGACAGTCACACTACATCCTGAGATCTATACTCTCAAACCCACCCTCACTTCATACTCCATTTACTAAATGCCACCATTTTGATAATCCAGCAAACATATTAACACCCTAAATTCAGAACATCCCTTAAATGTCACCTCACGAAAACTGTCAATTATAAATGCCCCTAAAAGAAATCATCCAACATAAACTTCACAAACCACTCAACTCTTGTCATTTAAGTGTCATGAACCTCCAGACTTCTGACCTTTTTCTCTATCTTTTTAATCATTAACCTGTAACATCATTCATCCTTCTCACAACAGCCTCCTACTGTCCTCTGTCTTTTATAATTCCTCCCTTCCCTTAATCATTTCCCTTTATGCCCCATAGCATATAAAATGTAAATACCACAGAATTTTTCTTCTTAAACATGTTTTGGACTTTAGTATCTGAGTGCTGGATTTGCAAAAACATCCCTCAGGATCAATGCCCAACCTCATAATAATAAAAAATAAATGAAGAAAGGAATGAAAGAATGGATTAATAAATAAATAAAATAAACAAACAACTTTTACAGCCTTATTGCTTTTCTTCCTTAACAACATGGAGGAATGTTGCCCGCTGAACTTCTTCATTTTGTAAACTAATCCACTTGGATTAGATAAAGTAACTTTCTAGAATACATTCTTCCAGTTCTAGGCACGTTTATTTCTAATAAAAGATTTCTAGGGGCTACAGAGCAATTTTTCCACTGTGAATTGTTCTTGTATAGCTCCAAAACATAGAAACTTATGGCTGCAAATATATTTGTTCCTTTCTGGCAGATATATTATCACTTTGACACTCTTAAAAATAGTACAGACACAGCAGATTAGGAGTAACCTTCAGGAGATCTATATCACAAACTGAATTATCTGGAAATTTTGTGAGAAACAAAACATACTAATCACTATGTCTAACTCATTAATGCCTAAAGGTACATTCCCCATAGCTAACACTTTCTTTTTATCTGCCTTCCCGCCAGATCACCCTCCTTTTATCCACATCCCACAAGATGACCTCCATTCTCTGCTCTTAGATGCCTTTGTTGTGGAATTCTTTTTTTCAGTACCTCACAATGAATCTCCAGTTACTTTTTTCTCTCTTCCTCTTTACTATTGTCACCCAGCCTTTTCTGGAGGCTGACTAAGTCCTTATCACCTTACTTGGCTCCTCCTTCAGTGACTTGCATAGGATTCATACCTTTGGTCCCAGCCCCTTCCACCAAATTGCTTTCACTACATACAGTTACTGTACTCACTTGTCCTCATTTTCCTCTTGGTTATTCTCATTATCCCAAGTCATGCCCAATTTTGGCTTCTGTCCATTATCTTTATTCCACCTGCTCATCATTCTTGCCTTCTCCATACTTGCCAGACACCAGTCTACAGTCACTATTTCATGATTAGGAAAGCACTCATCACTCATACTCAACTCCCCTGTTTTTTCTTTCTTACTCCTTTTTATGAGCAAACTTGTCAACCGGCTTATCTCTTTTGATTCATCTTTGGTGAATGAAAATGTATGTCCTTGCCTCTCTGTCTCTATTTTCATATTCACCCAGTCTATGGGGTCAGTTAAAATGTTTGGTGCACTTCTGTCCCCCAAAATTTACTCTTTCCTCCATTGCAACCTGTCTACCTCTGAACTGTCACAATGGAGTTTCTTCCTGCAACATTGTATTCAGATTCACCCTCTGTCCTTTTCCATTCATACAAAAAACTCACATACAAATCTATACAGATGTACTTAAATTGTGTTTTTCAAATGAGGCATCTTCCCTCCATTCTCCTTACCACTGACCTTTTCCCAATTTCACAACAAGATTACCAGCCTCCCTTGTCTTTCTGCTTACAAAGCCTGCTTTCCCCTTACTACCAAGCCCATAGGTTATGTGCCTGTGAGTCTCTCTGGTTAAGCTTCTACACTGGCAACATTATAGTATACCCTCATATCCTCAAGTGCAACTTTTCTCTTTTAATTAAAGTCATAATCACCCCTTTGTTTGATGACATTGTATGTGGCCTTACTGTCTACATGCAGCTACCATCCTTTTTCCATGCTTTTGGTCAATCTAGGTAGTCCCTCATTCTGTAATGCCCGTAGGCATCAGTGATGCCAATTCTTGACTTTTCCTGGCAAAGAAAGATCTCATTGTTACCTGACTTGCATGGCAACCTCCTATTTCTTTTTTTTTGTTTAAGACTTTATTTTAAAATATTCAAAGACAGCATCAGACTAACAGTCATAGCAGAGGAATCTTACAGAATATATATTACATCTCCAATTATTTACAAAGAAACAGAAAATAAAAATGAACAAAAAAATGGCAGGGAAGTAACTATAGTCCACTGCCTAAAACTAAACTGCCAGACCAAATTTTATTTATTTATATTTGATTACCAGGAAAGTCTGACTGGGTAGGTGCCCATTTTCAGTGGACCCCTGGGGAGAAAAGCTAAACTATTACTGTGTCTATTTTCTGTATTCCACATCTTGACATTACCATTCCTGCACTGAAATTATCCCTCACTCTGTTTTACTAGAGTATTTATCTCAACTTCTAATGTAGTCTATATGACTCCATACTGACCATCTCCTGCAAGAGCTTATGGACATTTTCTATTGTTGGCAGTGTTGAGTAATTTCACGTTCTTGTGATTGCTTTTCTTTAGCTTACAATAAAATCAATGAGAGGCCAGTCAGACCTAATCCAATTCACTTTTAATGATGTTTTCAGGAAAGAAAAGCCTGATCAAAATCTATTGGTTATAGTTTGGATTTCCCTGCTGGCCTCCTTAACTGTGCCTTGATTTGCTCCAACTTATGGCATTCCCAAAATATATAACCCTAGGCTCTCACCTTTCCTATATTGCATTTCCAACAGGCAGTAAGGATTCTAGGGAACCTGATACTTAACCTCCTGGGGTATAATAGTGCTTATGGAAGCACTTCTAACCAAATATTTGACATTCATTTGAATAAGTGGCCCCTCTACACTGTTTCACATACCCTTTGCTACTCCCTTTGGGACATCAAAAACTCCAAGTACACAAACCAGTCTTGCCTGAGTGTACCTTCTTGCTCTCCATACCACTCCCAGCTTCCTGCTGCTAAGAATATATTTTAAGTGCATGCACACAATCCCACCCTTCCATTGTCCTCTTTCAAAGGAGCATGGCCTGTTGAGGCATGATGTAATCTTCTTAAGTTCTCACTAAATGTATGAATCAACCCCTTATAAGTTTAAATAGTTTCCCAAATGGAAACTCAAATTTGCTATAGTGTTATCCCAAGGTAAGATTCCTGATTTGTCTTGCAATTGCTCCTAATATACTTTTTGAGACATCACCTTCCTGTAGGAATACACTAACTGGCTCATTCTTGCCACTCAGTTCTATTGGCATCAAAACCACTCTCAGTCTTCAGTGTCTAATATCCATTTTAAGCCCCCTGTCATTGCTCCCAGGTTATATATTCCGATGCAAAATTTTCAAATGCGGGTTGCTCTCCAATCTTTAAAAAAATATACAGTGTCAAGTTTGACAGGGTCAGATTGTCCTATACAACAATGGCTTTGCTTCTTCTCAAGAGAAGCTTAGTGGCTTGTCCTTTTATCCTTGGATGAAACAGCAGCCCCTAAAAAAACATTAAGAACCTGAGAGAGTACCAACAACTGCTGCAAAGAAGAACACTTGTAAAATCCTTATATAATAAATGCCATTTCTGTAACAGGGCCTGACATGGATTCCTAGTCATTTAGAACTATATGTATCGCTTAAGAAAGAATATCATGTATGCAGAGTTTCACAGGAAATGAAATTCAGTGTCAGGATCTAATTTTGGCAATGTTTATTTCATAAAGTGAAAACTGGAGAAAACCCTCTAATACTGTGAACAACTTTTCCAGATTCTCCTCTGCATTCACCAGATAAATCAATTGGTCATCAGCATGTAGTCAATTTTAACTCTCATTAAAAATGAGAAGCAAAATACTACTGCTAAAGGCTTAAAGCAGAATTCAAATATAAGAGGAGTGAGCAGAGATATCCCTGCCTAATTTCCCTCTTTAAAATGCACTTATTTGACAGATCTGTATTTACTTTTACCCTAGCCTTCATAATTTTCCTTAAAAGATGAAGATAACTATTCTTCACAAATATAAACACAACTCTAAAAAAGAATTAGACTGATGTTATAACAAAATCACAAATCTGGCTATTAAGGTACTGAATTCTACACATCATTAAAACAAAAACAACTGGCAACTTTACTGAAGACTGAATCCACAAAGTTTAATGAAGCGCTTTTCGTCCAAATACTTATTTGAACTTCATCAGATACTAACATTTACAAAAATCAAGTTTAAATAGTCATGTTTAACCATGATTAAAATCAGCTGGTTGCTCCATAATTAAAATCAGCTGGTCTCTCCATCTTAAAATTTAAAGGAACAGTAGTTAAAATAGCATTGTGAACATAATATGCATTTTCCTGTTCTTTAAAACTGCCTTATTTAACAAGCAAATTAATACATTTATCACAGCAGCAATATGGCGAAAATCATATACAAAAATTGTGTAAAAATGTAAAGAGTCTCCTCATTTATCTAACCTTACTTTATAAAATTTTCAAGTAAAAAATTAATAAGTAAAACATAATTTCTATAATGTTGTTACTACAGTATTTCATCTCATTAAGCTTTTCAGTTTTAAACAGCATGTGATAGAACACGTTCAGTCCTCGAAAGTTATAAGCATTGAGACGAATTTGCCAGAGCAATTCCAACTTTTCTAATAATAAGGTGAATGGACCCCCTCTTGGATTACTGTCCACTTGATCAAATATCCAGAATTTAAATGCATGTTCTGGATATTGTTCTATATGCTTTGCTAAAGCATTGTCCAGTTTGTGTTTATTAATACAATACATATGTTCGTATACGCGGTCTCTCATTCTATGCTCGGTTTTACTGACGTAGAATGAATCACAATTTTGACATTTAGCCACATATACATTCATTTTGGAGTTGCAATTAACTTTTCTTCTGTTACTTAAATGTGTGTTGTTTATGTGCAGTGATGCACCTACATGAATGTATTTGCAATAGGGGCAACTACCACATTGTTTCATCTCTATTGCATATGATTGGATCCTGCACTCACCTTCAAATATATTCTTGAGTGTTCTACCCTACCTAGTAATTAATCTTGGTTCTGTACCCAGTTTGTCCACTATTAGTTTGTCCTCTAACAGAATATTCTGATTTATTATCAGTATGTTTTTTATGTGATGATAATCAAGGTTAAATTGGTGGTGCTGCGGTAGCGTTGTTGCCTCACAGTAAGACGCTGTCCGGTTCGATTCTCAGCTAGAGCGTCTTCTGTGTGGAGACATGCGTGAATGGGTGTACCTTCATTGAAGGTTATACATCTGGGCTGGCAACTCGGCATGTAAAAATCTACTGCCAATCATTAGCGGACCGGAGTTCCGCTGTGGTAACCCCTAACCAGGAAAAGCCGAAAGACACAACAACACAACAACAATCAAGGTTAAAAGTTGTAATATAGCTCATTGTGAAATCAGTCTAGTTCGTACCTGTCCCAATGATTGTGTCCTGGACCTGATTTTCCATAGCAACCTGACTATCATTCATTGAATAGTCATTCAACCCAGTAGGGTGTTGTATACTCAGAATGGGTATGTACACACCATTAATTCTTTTCTCCACAACTTCTTCTATTAGTTTGTCAATCAAAGTACTCGGGTATGCTCTTTTTGTGAATAATTTCTTCAAGAACTGGCACTCATTATGGAAGTCCTCATCTGTAGACACCATTCTGGCAGTCCTTACTAATTGGCCCTTTACCACTGATCTTTTTTGGTGGTAAGGGTGTGTACTTGTATAGTGCAAGAATGAGTTTGAATATGATGGTTTCCTATAAATATTTGCTTGGTATCTCTTTTCAACATAATTTTTGGTAAGTTGGACATCTAAGAATGCTATTTCATTTGGGTCAAAATTATATGTAAACACTAAGAAGTCTGTAGTCTCATTAAAATAATCAATGAGATTTTTTGCCTCTTCATGTTTCCCTTTTATTAGTAAAAAGATGTCATCCAAATAGCATGTAAAATAAATTATTTCTGAGGCTATTCCTTCCTTATTGAGTACAAATTGATGTTCCCAGTAACTCATAACCAAATTCACGAAGCTAGAGCCACAGGGGAACCCATGGCTACTCCGCTTTTTTGCAGGTAATACTTTCCTTTAAAATAAATGTAATTGTGGGATAGAACTATGTCTAGAAGTTCTTCCACTAGACTGATGTCATTCTGGGGAGCCCCTTTCTTCCTTAGTAATTGACTAACCCACTCTATGCCCAATGCTTGTGGTATTGATGTATATAAGTCCTTTACGTCGACTGTAAGGAAGTTGTACTGTTCGTCATACTTCAATTCATTAATTTTTTGCAGGAATGACCATGAATCTTTACATATTATTTCTTCTGTTGTTACATATTTTCTAAGTTTATTGTCTATGACTTTAGCACATGCATATGTGACAGAATTCCTGCCATCAACTATAGGTCTAAGTGGAGGGTCAAATAAACATTTATAGATTTTGGGGACCCCAAACATTGTGGGTGCCACTGGTGTTAACACTATCATGCAGTTGTACATGTCTATATCTACCTTTCCCTCTATGAATAAATCATTAATGTAGATTTTGATACGTTCATTAGCTGTGTTGTATTCATTAAGAGATACTTTCTGATATGAACTAGAAGCTAACATTGATTGTAATTTAGTTTCATAGTCATCCAAATCCATAAATACAAGGCCTCCACCTTTGTCGGGCCCAGGACACAATCACTGGGACAGGTACGAACCAAACTGATTTCACAGTGAACTATATTACAACTTTTAACCTTAATTATCGTCACATAAAAACATACTGATAAAAATTGTTATATTCTGTTAGAGGACAAACTAATACTGGGCAAATTGGGTACAGAACCAAGATTCATTACTAGGAAGGGTAGAACACTCAAGCATATATTTGAAGGTGAGTGCAGGATCCAGTCATATGCAATAGGGATGAAACAATGTGGTAGTTGCCCCTATTGCAAATACATTCATGTAGGTGCATCAATGCACATAAACAACACACATCTGAGTAACAGAAGAAAAGTTAATTGCAACTCCAAAATGAACGTATATGTGGCTAAATGTCAAAATTGTAATTTATTTTACGTTGGTAAAACTGACCGTAGAATGAGAGACCGCATATACGAACATATATATTGCATTAGTAAACACAAACTGGACAATGCTTTAGTAAAGCATATAGAATAATATCCAGAACATGCATTTAAATTCTGGATACTTGATCAAGTGGACAGTAATCCAAGAGGGGGTCCATTCCCCTTATTATTAGAAAAGTTGGAATTGCTCTGGCAAATTCTTCTCAGTGCTTATAACTTTCCAGGATTGAACGACATATGTTCTATCTCATGCTGTTTAAAACTGAAAAGCTTAATGAGATGAAATACTGTAGTAACAACATTATAGAAATTATGTTTTACTTATTAATTTTTTACTTGAAAATGTTTATAATGTAAGGTTAGATAAATGAGGAGACTCTTTACATGTTTACACAATTTTTGTATATGATTTTCAACATATTGCTGCTGCAATAAATGTATTCATTTGCTTGTTAAATAAGGCAGTTTTAAAGAACAGGAAAATGCATATTATGTTCACAATGCTCTACTGTTCCTTTAAATTTTAAGATGGAGTGCCCAGCTGATTTTAATCATAGTTAAACATGACTATTTAAACTTGATTTTTGTAAATGTTAGTATCTGATGAAGTTCAAATATTTGGACGAAAAGCGTTTAATTAAACTTTGTGGATTCAGTCTTCAGTGAAGTTGCCAGTTGTTTTTGTTTTAATTTCTCTGTTTTTTGTATCTTGGATTTTGAAGTTTCTATACATCATTGCTTAGCCCTGGTTGGAGTTTCCAAACTATCTTAATTTCACACAACTAAAACTTGCCTACCTTCCTTCCTTCAGTTCTCAGCTACATTGGTACTCCCCTGCTAGACCTTTTTGGAATGTAGACATATATTTAATTCTTATTAATAAATCAAATAATTCTTTCAGTGACTCGCTCCACTCCACCCACATATCAGAGATATGGAATTACATTCCCACTATAATTTTACAAAAATCTACTTACAAGGCCTTCAAAGAAAAGTTAAAATATTTCCTGATTCTTTGATCATGTTGCTTTACTACTTCCTGTCCTATTCTTCTTTCTGTTATTTCTATAGTCATTCCCTATACCAATGTATCTTTTTTTACATGTACTGTACTGTTATTATAATGACTTTTACTGTAATTATTTAATTTGTTGTCTATTATGTTTGAGCATTTTTTTGCGACCTCTGCTGAAAAAATGGCATTGCATGCACTAGTTGTACTACCATGGCTAACAAACAGAAATATAAATAAATAAAAATAAAATAAACAAGTAATCGATGTATTAATGTCTTAATTTATACATCTCAAAGGATGATTTGTATTGAGTGATGTGTCTGATAAGGGAAGAGTAAAGTGACAAATGACTTGTTTTGGGTCTTAAAGATATTAGGTTGGAAATTAAGGGAGCCAGAGAGAAGTTTGTTACTATGGTGGAAACATGATGATCCAATGAGAGAGAATAGTCTAAGTACCCAAGTCTAGTATAACCATGTGTAAATGAAGAGGAAAACTTTTTATAATGTATGAGGCAGGAACAGGTATTTCCTGAATGCTAGCACACTGCACTTTTTTATATTTAATTTGAGAACATTTTCAGTATACTAG
Organism: Protopterus annectens; assembly: GCF_019279795.1. Classification (NCBI taxonomy): domain Eukaryota; kingdom Metazoa; phylum Chordata; order Ceratodontiformes; family Protopteridae; genus Protopterus; species Protopterus annectens. The sequence goes on from NC_056746.1 coordinate 592,576,364, forward strand.
GTATGTGCATATTCCAACCGTTGCTGGAGCTGTTTAGCATTACTGGATGAGCAGATAACAGTGCACAGCTTGCAGTCATCAGTAAACTTTATAAACTACACTTGTGGGATATTGGACTAGATGTCTGCACTGGGTGTCCCATGAGTTACAATATTATGTTCAGAGACAATCCCAGCAACTTTCATAACTGGGGATATGTTGGATAATCAATTTTCACTCCTGAAGATAACAAATTTGCCACCAAGGAGAATAGTGTCAAAAGCCTTGCCCAGATTAAGGTAAGCAGTGTGCACTGAGTGACCACTGTTCTGAGCCTCTGGAACCTTTTCAAAGAAGCTTTCTAACTTCATGAGACAGGAGCCTCATTTCACAAAACCAAAGTTAAGCTGCCTGTGTTTGCATAAGTGAGTTCTCCTATGATATGTTCCATTGCTTTGCATATAATGCTGGTGAGGCTGATGGGTTTAAAATTACCTGGCTGTGTAGTAGAACCACACTTGTGCAGTGGTTATTTTCTAGACATCAGGCTCAAACCGTATTGACAGGCTGGGGTTTGAAGAGTTAAGCAGAGGCTGAAATAACACGTACTTGGCACTGATGAGAATATAGTCTTCCATGTTGTCTGGTCCCAACGGAGTACTATTTTTAATCATTCACAAGGATTTTAAAAATTATTCCAAGGTGAGTTCAGTGGGGGTGACCTAAATTTTTAGAGATATGGGCAGTATCAATGAGGGTAGGTGGAGTAAAATTTGCATTAAATTTGTTTATTAATAATGGCTATATCCCTGAGCTTTGAGCATGTGACAATGTTATAGATTGGCATAGTGCATTATTGGACATTTTTCCTTAACTTCCTGAAGAAAGATTTGTAGTTTTCTTTTGTATTTGTCATGACATTAAGCTTGTACTCCACTTTGTGTTTCATAATAGTACTCATAAATCCCTTGCTGGCATGCTTCATTTTTGTCCCTTGATAAGCAGGTGGGTATTTTATACAACTTTTGAGAATTTTCCTTCTTTTCTTGCATAGCTTCTTAATACAGGACTTCTACCAGACTGGTTTAGCCCTGAATTTACTATTATATTTAGGGAAGATAGGTACTGACTTTTCTATGTAGCTGTTTAAGTGCTGGTAAATATTGGAGGTGAATGTGGCAACCCTCTCAGTTGAGTCCATTTGCAGGGGATTATTGGTAAATTTGGATACGTCTTTTACAAGCTGAAGTGTGTTTTCTCTGGTGAAGTTCCTAAAACAGTGTTAAGACAACTGATGTATGATCAGATTAAACCAGGATGAGGAAATGTGGGGTGGGATTTGGACATGAGTTATGTCTGTAAGGACCTGATCAAGGATATTAGAATCTGTAGTGGGCAGCTTTACAATTTACTCTATCACACTGGCATTACCATTGTCTAGGAAATGTTGAGCATATCCATTTTTAGAGGTTTTAAGATGCTAATCAATATTGGGTAATTAAAAGTTCCTGTCAAGTGTTTGTTTTGATGTTTACCCCCCTCAATGGTGTTCATGCAATTTCAATGATCTTTCGGTGAAATTGATGGGAATCTATAGCTAGCAATGAAGTATTGGTTGGCTTTGTAATGGTCATTTGAATCCCCATGTTAGGGTTACTCAGAATTCTAAACGCTGATGTGAGGTGATGGTATTTTGGATAAATACATATACCCTCCCATGATCACTCAAGGGCCTGAATTCATGATAGGTACCAAATCTTGGTACAGATGAGGTGCTGTCAATGCACTGAAATGATTTCTCGGACAGATATGGATAGGTCTGAGTTGCAGAAGGGCTTAATGTTCAGGCCTCTTTCCGTTTAGACTCCTAGCATTGAGTAGTGCCACCATGCTATTGTTTGATTTGAGTGTAATATGGAAGAATGCCCAGTAGGGGGCATTTGCCTAAAAAAGGCACTATGGGGGCAGCAAAGACTTTAGTCAGTATGTAGTATTCATTATGAGAGGTTTGCATAGATTTATAGGCACGTAATAGGCTAGCTGACCTTTTGGAGAATTTTAGGCCTAGCTAATTTCCCTTTTTGTGCTCAAAATAACATATCCCATTTGATTATAGATTGGCCTTACATATCCCATGATCGATAATTATATATTACCCCTAAACAGAAAAAATGGGTTAATACCATAGATAATTTGAGGAGACCCATGCGTGGGATAAAGCATTTAGGAACTGCATCTTTCTATTAATGGTACAATGGGCATTCCTGGGTAAATTTTCTGATTCCCAGCTATAGATCTAAGTTGTACTTTAAAATGGACAGGAATGAACTTTGTTTTGTGTGGATGGGAGTTTCATAGTAGCGCTATCCTCTGTGGAAATATACCTTTCTGCTGATGTTGCAGAATAGGTTTAGATCCCTAGAATGAGTATTTCTGATGCCATTTGACTTGCTGATGTGCAGAAAATCCATCAATAATGGATCATAAGATGCCATGTATGCCAGACACAGGTTACTTCTTAGCAGTTTGTAGGATACAGAGTATAGTGACATGGTTTTGAATCACAGCATGTTGAACATGTTAAGCCCTTGTATCATTTTAGTAATATATCTCTGTAGGCATTCCAGTTGTTGCATGTGTCTGGACAGATGCATGCCAAAGGGGGCATTATATTTAATGATTGGCCTAATAAGGGAAGAGTAAAGGGGGCAATGACATCCCTAGATCTAGACACAATCTCTTTGTTTATAAGCTGTACAATAAGAGGTTTCTTGCAACAATAGACACATGATAGTCAAAAGTTAGGTCACTGTCCACATAAATTCCCAAATCCCAAACAACTGGATCAACTCTTAGGGGCGTATTGTCATTGTGGTATTTCCCCAGGGTAAATGACTTCTGAAAGATTTTTTTTTTGGCATTTAGTTTCAGACCATAATTTTGACACCAGCTATTTATTTGAGACATACTTCCCAGTAGGGGGCATTTGCCTAAAAAAGGCACTATGGGGGCAGCAAAGACTTTAGTCAGTATGTAGTTTTCATTATGAGAGGTTTGTATAGATTTATAGACACGTAATAGGCTAGCTGACCTTTTGGAGGATTTTAGGCCTAGCTAATTTCCCTTTTTGTGCTCAAAATAACATATCCCATTTGATTATAGATTGGCCTTACATATCCCATGATCGATAATTATATATTACCCCTAAACAGAAAAAATGGGTTAATACCATAGATAATTTGAGGAGACCCATGCGTGGGATAAAGCATTTAGGAACTGCATCTTTCTATTAATGGTACAATGGGCATTCCTGGGTAAATTTTCTGATTCCCGGCTATAGATCTAAGTTGTACTTTAAAATGGACAGGGATGAACTTTGTTTTGTGTGGATGGGAGTTTCATAGTAGCGCTATCCTCTGTGAAATATACCTTTCTGCTGATGTTGCAGAATAGGTTTAGATCCCTAGAATGAGTATTTCTGATGCCATTTGACTTGCTGATGTGCAGAAAATCCATCAATAATGGATCATAAGATGCCATGTATGCCAGACACAGGTCACTTCTTAGCAGTTTGTAGGATACAGAGTATAGTGACATGGTTTTGAATCACAGCATGTTGAACATGTTAAGCCCTTGTATCATTTTAGTAATATATCTCTGTGGGCATTCCAGTTGTTGCATGTGTCTGGACAGATGCATGCCAAAGGGGGCATTATATTTAATGATTGGCCTAATAAGGGAAGAGTAAAGGGGGCAATGACATCCCTAGATCTAGACACAATCTCTTTGTTTATAAGCTGTACAATAAGAGGTTTCTTGCAACAATAGACACATGATAGTCAAAAGTTAGGTCACTGTCCACATAAATTCCCAAATCCCAAACCACTGGATCAACTCTTAGGGGCGTATTGTCATTGTGGTATTTCCCCAGGGTAAATGACTTCTGAAAGATTTTTTGGCATTTAGTTTCAGACCATAATTTTGACACCAGCTATTTATTTGAGACATACTTTCCTGCAGGATGGTGAAGTCATTTGCAGATTCAATGACTGCTCCTAGCTTGCAGTCATTTGCAAACTTAGTCAGCCAGAACCCTTTGGTATTGACTTTTACTTCAGAAAAGTTGATGCCGAACAGGGGAGTTCCCAGCACAGAATCTGGTGACTAGTCTCTTTGTGGAGGTAACTTCCCCTAATTTGATTATCTGTGTCCTATCTGTGCTCCAGATGGCAATCCAGTGGATGACATAGGGTTTATTCCCAGTTTATTAAGCTTTTCTACTATACCTGAATGAGGAATTGTGTCAAAAGCTTTGACCAAGTAGAGGTATGTGGTGTATACCATTTTGCCTTAATTCATCAGTTTGGTGACCTTTTCAAAAAATCCACATAGTAGAATAAGCATGACCTGTCCTTGATGAATCCAAACTAAGATGAGTCTAGTGTTGGAATTTCCCTATGTCCTGATTGATTAATTGCACGATGTGTCTTTCCATGGCTTTGAATATGAGGCTGGTCAGACGTATGGGTCTGTAATGCCTGGGTCTATGGAAGGTCGTCCCTTATGCAGGGAAATAACTGTAGCTGCTCTCCATTCACTTGGTACAAAACCTGTATAGAGGTTGTAAGCTATCCCTGTAAAAACAGGAAGCACAATTTAGCATCTTATCCCAGGCCATCACATATTGGAACTCTTTAGAATGACACTAACTTCTTAGTCAGGTGTTAAAACCAGTCATATTGTCTTTGCATCTAGAAATCACTTGGTGAAGGCAATATACTACTCTCAACAATTATGTCTTTCTTGCCTCTAACACATGCATAGTAGATTTCATCATGTTTTTCTGCATGTCCCTCTGGATGCAGCATCTCAAGCCATACACTCCTTCATAGGCAGCCACAAGATTGTAGACATATTTGCCTAGATTAAGGGGCCCTTAAGGCCCTTATGACATCATGGATCCTGGCATCACACAAGAAGCTTAGTGATACCCTGCTCATGTCCAGTCTGGTGAGTGTGGAGTCTGTATGCCAGACTTAGTGAAGTATATAGGCTTAGGCCTGCTTTCCTAGTGATTTCTGGGTGAATTACATAGATTGGCTGTATCTATCTATTCATCTATTTTTATATTTGACTTTGATAAGTGGAAAATTCCTCTAGGACAAATCTATTTTCCAAAGCAGCAGGGGGATAAAAGCATAAAACTATGCAATTTATTGACACTACATTCTATAATAAATTTGAAGTCCAAAAATACATATTGTAAGAAGGGCTAAAATGTAGTGGGATTTATAATGTATATTTTAAGATAACCTTTGAAAAAAAAATTGTAATACTCTGATGAAGCCCATGAAATTTTGGGGATGAAAGCGCTAAAGAGTTTATTGTGTTTTACTGTTCTTACAATAAATTTCTTGTTTTTAACTATGGTGGAACATTATACTTATTTAAGTAGAGAAATGAGGTGGAAGTATGCTAGCATAACTTCTAACAACTCTGCATATTTGTTTTGTTGGTTTGTGGTTCTTTATTTCAATTGAATACCTTTGAAGAGAGATGACAACAACAGGAGATAAGAGTAACAGGGGAATAGGGAATAAGATGGAAAAGGCAGAAGATATATCAAAGCAAATTCAACTAAGAGAAGCCTATTGAGTTAAGGGAAGGATGACAGAATTAGAATTTAGGCAAAGAACAGCAGGCTACCTGCAGAAACATATAGAGAATATTTTATTACCATCTAGTGCTTTGGCATAAGCCTTTAGATGGGGCATCAAACTGATCACAACATGCCACCCTTCTTACACAAATAAGTAATTAACTTATTGGGTGGTCTTCATAATCCTGGTCTGTACTCATATGTATTTTGGGTATAAGAATCATTAGCTACAAATAATGCAAAGATGTATAAATGTTTACACATGTAAGTAATGCAAATGATCGCAAGTTCCTGAATACCTTTGTATATTTTTGACAGTGACAATGGTATGGCAAGGACTTCCCATGAGAGCTTGTGCTAACTGTGGCTCGGCACCACTGGCTAGTAGCATATAGCAATGTTTATACATTTTTATTTCACTATGAAGGTGTCCTTATATGGATTCTAGGTTTGAACTTCTAAATGTAAGGATCACGGGGATGATAGGAATGCCAGAAAATGGGGAGGGGAGACAAGAAACACACAATGGGAAGGCATTAAATGGGTTGTGCTGGAGAAGGTAGGATAAGTATTTTTTCTTGGGTATAGGCCCTCTTTTTTGGAATATTCATGTATAAGGGCAGTAAGGGTAAGAGAGAGGGAAAGAGTTAGGGAAGAGATAAGGGTATTGGCAGAAACATTAAAGACAGACAAGACAGTCAGGAACACTATGTAGGGCTTACACATGGAAGTGAAGACTGACAGAGGGCAGACAGACACAAGGTGGGGGGAACTTCTGCCATTTCAGTCTGGAGAGCCTCAGATTTCTCCTTACCTTGGTATTCCTGGTTGGGGAACCTGATGATCTGTGGGTTGAGGTCTCTGGTATCTCAGTGGCAGATTAGGACAGACAGTCTTGCAACAACTGAAGGAGACTTAGATATAGGCCCAACTACTTCTATGCAGCCCTCTCCAATACAGGCTACATTGGGTGTTGATGCTCTGGATACTGGCTTTCCAGACTGCCCTGCTATAAGGTGCCCACAGGAGGGTGGAGCCACCACTTCTACCATGTGAAGTAGGACTGGGGTGATGGTGATATATTTTTCATCTGAGTTGCATAAAGAAAATGTAACCCAAGCTTAAGTGGATCTGAAAAGTTGGCAAAAAAATGAGATAAAAAAGATTCATATATAACACAAATATTTTTATTCCACAGAAAAAGTGAGACTTGATATTTTTATTTTGTAATTATTCAATGATAGTAATGCAATATATGATAAGAAGTAGTTATCAAAGTGATATGAACTTGTATGCACAGATGCAGTTACAGACATGTTGGCAGTGCTGCATTTGATATATTTCTGATATTGCAGTACCATAATCCTCAGTATAGATCTAGTTTATATTCTTCAAATTTATTTCTGGTGTTATTTATTTTTTTAATTTTGTATTTTACTTTTTACTACAACCTATTTCTTTTTCTTGGGGGTAGCCACTACTTATAAGGTCGATTTTGTGACCTCTTGTGAAGAGATGGAAAAAAAGGGATAACAGTGAATGAATATAAACTGACTGTGTAGCCTTACTGAACATTGGTTACTGCACTTGTTATATTTTAATTTAATGTTCATCATCTTTTCTCACATTTCTGTTAATGTACTAATTAATGCGCTAGAACACACTCCACCACTCAGTTTCCTGTCTAAGCAAGTAAAACATTTAACCTTTTATCTGCAATGAAAGTGCAGCTAGCCCATTACTAGTAAGATGATAACATTTATTTAAATTTCTTTTCTTCCAGCTAAGTAGCCAGGAAATGGAACTTGCATTTCTAATGTTATGTATACCTACAGAATATGTAAAGAGTGCATTGCAGATTAAATGGAATTATAATAGACAAGTTTCAGCTTCTGCAAAGGATACATTCAGAAGCAACATGTGCCGAGGGGGGGGGGGGGGTGAAGGCAAGGGAGTTATTAATGTACTTACTGGTGAAGAAATTTTGCTGCTATGACTACTTTACTTTGTCCATTTCAGGAAGGCTAGATTCATGCAGATGTTGCTGTGGCTGAAAGAAATTAGTATCCTTATTAATAATTGGTTACAATAATTGCATGCTCCCTTATTGATATTTGCATTTAATATTTGTAATCTTAGCATATTCTTCCATCAATAACGGTACTTCTTTCAGTGGTAGCCATCCCTGCTGAGGTATTTCATTGATCAAAATAGACAAATTGTCAACTTTATCTAAGAATAAAATTCTTGTTCAGAAAGTGGTTCATTACTTCTCTCAGCGTACCCCAGAGGTATGTGGTGCATTTGTATGTATCATTTGCAGAAACTAATAAGATTTCTGGAAATTCTTAACATATTATCAATAATATGCTAGTTATCTTCAAGGAAGTTACTAAAATAGTCGTTATTTATGCTATACATAAATGTAATGCTTCGTTTACTTTTTCAGTTAATGTATTCTGCAGTTATACACATTACTTTATAAACATATTTATTAAATTCACAATATTTAGATAATGACATTGGTACACATACAATTATAGAAAAAAAGACAAACTGTTCTACACATTTTCCTTACTTTTATGCACTAATTGTAAATGTTCTCTTTTTAGCAACTACCATTAACTTCAACATTGCATAAATTGCTCAAGTCCTGCCTTTCTTTAAATTGCACTCCTCCTGAACATTTCCAGAACATGCAAATTCTTACGTATAATACCCATAGCTTTCTTATTGTCAGAGGTATAAGTTGGACATAATCTACATTCTTTTGTGCGATAACCATCCATCCTGTTAACCGGTGGCATATTCCTTTCTAAAAAATAAGGTTTACCTCTATTTTCTCATTCCCTATGGGCCATTTGTAAATGTTCATCACATTTAGCCTCAGTATATCCACTATCCCTAAACTCTTTCTTTAATAAGAACACTTGCTAGAAGATTGTACAGTCTTTGGTGGTAAGTCTATAAGTACGTAGAACCTGTCCTTTCAAAATATTTTTGAATACATATGTAGGATGCATAGCAGAATGTGATAAAAGTTTGTTCTTCCTACATTCTTTCCAATAAACCTGAGTGTGCAGAACATGCCCTTCTCTTGTTAGCTTGACATCTAAAAAGTCAATCTCATAAAGAGATCTATGTGTAGTAAACTTCAAGAAAGAGTTACTCTCATTTATAAAAAAAACAAACTGCTCAAATAGGTCTGTGGAACCTCCCCACATAAAAAATATATCATCTACAAAACGACTATAATGTAACAAATTTATACTATAAGTAACATTATTCAACACCGCAGACTCTTGCCATTGTGCCATTACAGTGTTGGCATAGGAGTTGGCACATGGTGTGCCCATGGCCACTCCATATTGTTGAATGTAAAATTTCCCTTCAAACACAAATACATTATTGGTAAGCACCAATTCCATCAACATACATATAGTCTGTATGCGTCCATTATCAAAATCACTATGACTTTGCAAGAAATCTTTCATATATTGGATGCCTACATCATTTAGTATGCATGTAAATAATGAAAATATATCCATAGTAGCTAACATATCTGTAGCACACAATGGCACCTTCTGTAACTTATCATATAGCATGATAAGAAAATGATGTCAGTCTTTTAAAATTGTGCATGACTTCATTAATATAGGATGCAGAGTTTTTTCTAAATAAATGGATATGGACTCTGTGGCCCAACCTCGCCCTGGCACAACTGGCCTATAGGGTGCATTAGATAAAGATTTATGGAATTTAGGCAAGCCCTTTATAAGGGGTATTAAAGGTTTCTCAACAATACAAAAGTCATATAACTCCTTACAAATGTACCTGGAAGACAAACAGTCAAATAACTCACAGTAAATATTATTTATAAGTTTTTGTATCTCTGCAAGATTAGTAAGTATGTAAGTACTACTATCTGACAACATTAAAATCATATTTTTTTATATAATCTTTACATTTCAGAATCACTATAGCTCCCCCTTCTATTAGATGGGGAAATAGTAATGTCCTCGGAACTTTTTAAGGGACAGAAGGCTTAGTTACATTTGCTAACCTTGTTCCCCCACCCTTTTAAATACACTCTCTTTGCCTTGGCTGTTGGATATACATCCTTTTATAGTAGTTACAGGTGTGTTTGCGTATATATATATATATATATATATATATATATATATATATATACACACACATATATATATATATATATATATATATATATATATATATATATATATATATATATATATATATATATATATATATATGTGTGGGTGTGTGCATATTCCTCATACATTATTTATTTATATATGTTTTCTGTTTTTATTGTTATATATACACATACATTTTTTATGTTAGCAGTATTTAGCTATATTGTTTAGTTTTGTTTATATTTATTTGTATATATATTTTGTTTATGTGTTTGTTTTTTGAACATCTTAGCAGATTGATGAGCGTTCATGTATCTGTTCTAGTTTTTATTTGTAAATTTCATATAAGGTGTATACTTAGTTAACTATGTGGATGGTGGGACTGTTTCAGCCTTTGTTAATGCAGTTCTGCATAACATTTTCCAAAATATCAGTATATTTTCAACAGCATGATAAGATGGTTTATATATGATGCATATTATACTGTTTAGATATCTGCAATATATGCCTTATTATATCTGAAATCTATAATATAAGTTGTGGTTGGGAGATACTAAAAATGTACTTATTTTGCTAAAGTGTTAGGTTACTTTAAATCAGTTGGTTTCCACTAATTATTTAATTGGAGGGGAAAAGGTTGCTAGCAGTGACTGGTTTAATAGTGTTTAAAATGTTTAGGCTTGTGAAGGAATTTTATGCCCAATGAAGCATAGTAGTACTATGCAAAAGTGCTTACATGTTTTTTACTAAATAAATTGTTTTATGCCGTATGTGTCATTTGCCTGCTTGGATTTCTTGCATTATATTTTTTGAGCTTGGCCTGGACTTTATCTGGTACAGTGGTTTTGTTTTGGCCTGTGGCCATATTTTTAATAAGCTCCACAGACTTTAAGTACACATTGGAGATAAAAACATATTAAATATTGCAGTAATAATGGTCGTATCATACTTACTATAGAAATCCTGCCTGCTTTCCCAGACTTCTATGACCCACTGGGCAAGCTGTTCGGATTATCTTCTTTGTAGCTCATCAAGCCACTGTCTGCACTGCTCTCCATTGTAAGGGATTCCCATTTATCACCTCAGCTCAGCACCTTGCTGCATCCAAATATCTATTTTTGAATGCTTCTTAACCCATCTGCTTAAGCCTGGCCTTGTATGATGCCTGCTAAAGGTAGAGAAAGATTTTGATTTCTTTTTCACATCAGCTTAGAGCCATACTCTGAGTTTCTGACATCAAGTTTAAGTTAGAAAGAACATATCTAGGAAAATGAGATCCATAGAGCATGTAACACCCACCGAAATGAGACAGCATCCATTCAGGCAACAGTGACACCCACTCATTGCTGAAAGGCAGGTACATACACAGACCAGCTGCACATCCATCCATTCTGCACCCAAAAAAGCAGGTAGAAGGAGTTTGTATGTACGTGCGTAGCTTGTGCACGGCAGTATGAAATTACCTACGACAATGGATACACATGTGCAAATGTATTGTAATGTGACCTGTAGAGCTAGCTGCTAACAGTCCCCATTTACATAAGAACTTTGTACCTTAAATTAATTTTTTTGAAGCTTTCTGAATGTCAATCAAAATTGACGATATTTCTGCAAATGTTGAGGGGAAAGTCAAAGCAATTTCCAATAGATCAGAACAGGTACAGTTAGGATCACAACAGTGGAAGTATGGTTCTTAACACTGGATTTTATTATAAGAATTTCAGAAATAGCTTCTGAATTTCTGGTAAGGTGGAAACTGTTTTAACAGTGGTGTTATTATGAATTGTATTGTCAATGTTTTATAAAAAGACCCGTTCTTTAAGATGCTGCAGTTTCACATTATTGCAGTTATTTAGTACAGCTTCAGATACCTAAAATGGAAATGCTCAGGACCAAAGTGAAGACAGACTTATTTTAGAATTTTTACCAGTAAACTATCAGTACATTATTGTGACAGTTTTCTCCACCTGCCTCGCATACTTCTATAGGCCTACATTGCAACGTACACATTTTTACATGTCCCAGATCAATAATTTCAGTAATTTCTTTATACAAAAATAAGCATTAACACAAAATTTAAAGTAGAAATCATCAAAACTATGACCTCTATCACTCTTTTCTTTTATGGTCTATTGTTGCAATATTTACTGAAAGACATTTACCAGTATGCATTAACTGAGTAAGGAGAGGATTGGACTACTAAGTGCGAAACTTACTATTTGTTGGGAAAAACACCAGTGATGAGAACTATATCCTCATGGATGCAGTTAAGACATATGGAAAATGTCATTTTGGAAAAGAGGGTTCTAAACAGGGGAAACTGAGCAAAGGTATAGAATTAAGTTCTATCTGACATAAATGATATAGGGAAAGAAATTGTATGTTGGCATTGTGCAGAAAGAGAGCTCATGATATGGTGTCTTGTGCAAGGATCAAAGCTAGATAGAATGCAGTTGTTATGTAGTACTACAGGTGGTAGGCCTTCTACTGTTCAGACACCTGATGAGGTGTATCTACTCTAAGGGTGGAGGGCACTGGATTCATTCAATTTGGTGTGGATGCCAGCACTTCTGTAAACCTTCATCATCCACGCACACATAAGTGGCAGAGAAGGTCAGTGTTTTCCAGTGGCAGCTGGTGACTTCAAATTAAAGGGGGGCTGCAGGAGACAGCTGAATGGGTGGGGCCAATGTGAAGGGGTGTGACCAACTAGAAAGGGGTGGAGGTATGCTCAAAACCACAACAACTGGAACTTTAATTAAATGTGCTGCCCTGGGTGCCAAACCATCATTACAAGAGTCCAATCAAGACAAAATGAAGTGTAGAAGAAAAAAAATATTTCAATGCATTGGCTACATGACAACTTACTTAATATTTAGATGAAAACACAAAGGTTGTGAGGCATGAAAAAATAAATACATTACTGGAATGCCAGTCAAAATCAAGTATATAAAAAAAAACAAGCAGCACTCAGCTCAAACCACTTCTCCTTGCACTGCAGTTCTAATTATAATTTATATTCAGCTTTATGAAATTACCAAGAAACATGCTGAAAGTAGCAATCTCTGTGATACCCCCACTTGTAAAAATGTTTCTTATCCAAAAAAATACCTGCTGCCTGACTACAACTATCTACCTGTTACATGGGGAACACATGATCAAAAAAATGAACAGCGAACAGCGAACAAGAAACAAGCTCAAGATAAATTGCTTAAAGGATTACTGCACAAGTTATGGACCACACATAATAGATTGGCATTCTGTTTAGTTTATGGGTAAAGCCTGCAAAGATAACTGCAAGTCTCCAACAAATGTAATGAGCTTCTGAAAATACTGTAATCCTGTCCTTTATTACAAATACTTCATATGCATTTTAATACCCAAGGCTTATACGTTATCTAGTTATGTAAATATTCTCTGCATGGCAACAATGAAAAGGCTTTCACTGTTGGTAATTCTTTAACAGTATGCTTATTAAAGCTTACTTGCATCTTACAATCTCCAAAAAGCTTACCTGATGGTCATTAAATCATTGCTACTTTAATACAGAGCAACAACATGCATTTTCTGAATAATAAGAAGCATAAATCAACAGTCTGACGAGCCTGATCTGCAAGGCCATGCAACGTGTTATCATGGAACTTATAAAAAAAGACACTGGCAACCTTCAAACACTGGACCCCACCCAGTTTGGTTTCGTGAATGGCTGATCTTGTCTCCTGAACATGATTGACTTCTTTGAATCAGTCTCTAGAGCCAGCCTATCGGGACCTTGCCAAGGCCTTTGACACCCTCCCCCACTCTGGAGTCCTAGATAAACTTACTAAGCTGGGCATTAATCCCTACGTCACTCGATGAGTTGCCAACTGGCTTACTGACAGAACCCACACTGAAAAGTAGCTGACTCCAAATCCAGCTCCAGACAAGTGACAAGTGGAGTACCTCAGGGTTCAGTCCTGGGACCTCTCTTGTTTGGCATCTACTTCTATGAAGTACAGGCCAACACTAAGGGACTCTGGCTAACAAAGTTAGCTGCAAACTGGGAGCCATTATTGAATCCCCAAATTATGTGGATAGTCTACAAAAGGGCCTTAAAGAAACAGATGCTTGGTGCCAGAGTCATGGGCTCAAGCTCAATGCCAAGAAATGTATAGTTATTCCCTTTGGGAAAAAAAACATGTACCCGTGAATTACCACATAGGTGGCAGTACACTAAGCACCAAAAATGTGATAAGAGACTTAGGATCACAGGTGGACAGTGGTCTCACCTTCAATAACCACATCACCACAACAGGAAATCCTTCTATGTGGCACACCTCATCACTAAGAGCTTTTCCTCCAGAAAAAAGGAGGTCATTGTCCCACTGTACTCATCCCTCATTAGACCCATTATAGAATACAATGCCCCATTTGGTATGTACCTCTCAAAACATCTGCAAGAACTGGAAAGGCCGCAGAAATACCTCACTAAAAGAATCACAGGCCTAAAGCAGATGTCCTATGCTGACCGCCTTAAAAAACTCCAGCTATACTCTGTCACATATCGTCTACTCTGAGGCGATCTCTGCTTAACATACAAGGCCATGTCAAACCCAGAGCTGTTGGACATGCTACACTTAAAGAAATCCCAATCCTTCAGCCACATGCTCCAGGGATCTAAACCTTGTCATCACAATAAACAAAACATGCTGGAGGGATAGGTTCCTGACCCAAAGACTCCCCAGACTCTGGAATAGATTGCCCATACATGTCAAGCAGAGTGCCTCTTTGGCCCTCTTCAAAAGGAACCTTGATGATTGGATGGTAGAAAGGAAATTCACCCGGGGATCACATCAGTCGCCCTGCTAGACAGGGGTCCAGGGAAGTAAATAGTGTGGGAAGACATAGCCAGGGAATTGTTATGGCTAGGCTTGTATTGACCCTATGGCCAATAGCCTAGTACCAACCTATGAACCTATGAACAGTATAAAAATATGACAGAAAACCAGAACATTCTGCAAAATCAAGGACAGATGAAAAGCCATGGTCGTTCTTGTGGTCTACCTTGGATGGGGGAATACACTGAACACTTACACTGCATAACTGCTCCTTGCCTTGCTTGGACACATCCAGAGCCACTACAATGGGGAGTGGGGTGTAACAAGTAGGTCTCAGTTTGAAATGTCTCTGGCTGATGGTGATGGCTCTGACACTCATACCTCTCAACCTCAGAGCAAGAAATCTGGACAAAGTCATACATAGAAGTGGGACACAGGCCCAAAAATAAAGACAATTTTTAAATATTGCTCTTATAAACTTAGAAAGATACTAGAATAGTAGTAGGTCTTGCATTAGTATGAATTTTTGAAGGGTATGAAACTCAAATATCTGCCATTATTTTCTAACTTCAGTCTTTAATGATTTGCTACTAATTTGCCAGAAAACCACAATTTTATGAAAAACAGACCAAAAATGTTATGCAAAAATATAAAATTGCCACAAAATACAGCTGGGAATCTGTCAAAGAAGGGTCACCTTTTTTAAAATTAGTACTGTTAACTTGAGCAGCTGACAAAATAGGGCCATCTACATGCATTTCTGAAATAAAAGTAATCTATAACTCTGATGATTACAGTTATTTATAATTGTAAACCCTCCACATTTTCTTCCAAAATTGCCATTTTGCAGCGGGATTATTGGGGGAGAGCAACATTTTGAGCCAAAATTGGGGACAGTTGAGAGGTTTGGATATTCCTAATTCTATAAAGCAATTTATTTGCATGTACGTCTCAACCTCTTAATGCAGGAAATCTGGACAAGGCCAAATATATTGGGAGAACATATAGACAGTACTAAAAATTGCTCTTGTATAAACTTAAGACAGTTGATAGAATAACAGGTCTTGCTTTAGCATGCATTTTTCTGAAGGTTATGACGTCTGAAACTCAAAGTCTGTCATTATTTAGTGACTTCATTCCTAAATGATTTTGCAAAAACCACACATTTTATGAGGAACAAACCAAAAATAAGAAGCAGAAATATATTCATTCTGCAAAATTCTGGACAGTTGAGAGGTATAGTTCAGTCGGGGCTGTCTCGAGTTTGCTGCCCTTCATCCCTCACAAAATCACAGTCGAATGCAGCCATTTTAATGTCCCATTCCTTGGTTATTTCGCCCCATTTGCCATAAACACTGTAATGTGCATACTGCTTTACTTCTGCAATGATAAGGATTTCATTTGAAAGTTTTATTTTATATTGTACAGCATAAACCCTAATAGATATCTGCTAAACAAAGCAATGCAGTCTCACAATGAAAATAGACTTGGCATTAAAACTTCTCTACTCCTGAAACTCACATTCATTGAAACAGCATGGAAACCCACATTCAAAGAATATACATTTTGCCAGTGGCAGGTAAAGATTAATTTTGGGCTGTTTTCAAATCATAGGCCCCTTGAACACGAAACATACACATGCTCTTTGATACACCTTCCTGACTGTATTAACTTATATTCCTTGTACAATACAGTATAGTTGTTAGAGGGCATTTTAAATTTATTGTTTTGAACATTTTTCCAGTAAGCAATGAAACAAAATGCATGCACCAATAATGACAAAACTGCCCATTTCAGAACATTTCCATCATAAAAGTCTACTCAGACTTCTACAGTCCACCCGTATCAGTAAATATGCACGATCTCTGAAGAAGTAGAAGTCATCTAAATAATTCTGCATTAAAGAAATCTGTTAACTAATGAAGAAGTTACTGCTAGCAAACAACTTTATATGCCATTATTTCATCTACAAATAAAGTGCCTGTTGCCCTTGAGGAATAAATTACCTATGTTGCATTAAAAAAATGATAAGCTAGTAATATTGCAATAGGGAATGGATGGCAAACTGATAATAGGTTCATAGTTACTAGGTATCTTCACCAAAGAGGACTGCAGCATCCATCCCCTTTACAACAGGGTACAGTATCAGCAATGCATCTATCTACTGTGGGAGTAGAATCCACAGCCTTCTGCATCAGAAGCAAGTACACTACCTGTTGTGCTATTAACAATGTAAGCAGACTCAGCATAAGCAGCAGTAAACTTTTGTTCCCCTGCAGCTCTCAGCTCCTTGTAAAAGTCTTCTCGACACTCAGCTGTATCTCTGAACTTTGCAGCACAAGAAATCTGGAAAAAGCCAACATTTATTTGGGGGGGAACAAAATCCCAAAAACCAGGGACATATTTTAAACATTGCTTATATAATGTTAGAACGTTGCTAAAATAAAATGCTGTGTTACTACCATACATTTCACTGCCAAGTATTGAACCCAGGACCCTGTGCAAAACAGTCAGAGCAACATACCACTATGCCAAAACATCTATTTTATGAAAGAAAGGAAGACTGGAACTTAAATGGCTACCATTTAGTGAATTCAGTTCTCAGCATAGCTGTCAACATCTTAGCACAAAACACCTGAACAAAGCCAATAATGGGGGAATACAGTCCAAAAAATAGGGGCAAATATCCATTGAGGACACCAGAGCAAGCCCACACAAACACAGGGAGGACATGCAGACTCCACACAGAAGGCACCCCAGCCAAGAATCAAACCAGACAACATGTAGCTGTCAGGCAACAATGCTACCACTGCACCACTGCACTACTAGCTGTGTTAAGTAACAAAAATACAGAAACTACAGATTTTATGAGGAACAGAACAGAACAAATATGAGGCAAAAATCTGCAAATGTTTTACAAATGGTGGTGGGTAGAGAATTCAGGCTCTTGTCAGTTGGGCCCAAGGTACAGGATTCAAGCCTTATTCTCTACCCACCACCATGTAACAACTGGGGCATTTCACACACACACACACACACACACACACACACACACACACACACACACACACACACACACACACACACACACACACACAGTCTCTGTCCTCCATAATGGCCTGTACACACACCCTACCTGCAGCTCCTGTCTCTGTCCTCCATACTGGCCTATAGCAAACCTGTACTCTGCAGAAGCTCAGCTAAGTCCTCCATAGTGATCCTGCAGCCTGATCACCTGTCTCTGTCCTCCATAATGGCCTGCGCATGCTGTTGGGTCTCCTGTGAGATGTGAGTAGGCTAAAGCCTCCAGCTTGTGGGTGATGCAGTCTGGTGACCTTGCAATTGTCACTACACAGACCTCTGGGCTGGAAGGGTGGAGTTTCCTGCCTTCCCTATCCAGACTGCCTAACAGAGCAGTCTGGAGTTCAGGAATGAAGCATGCATGTGTGCGTGAAGTTCTGGTCTGCCTAACACAGCAGTCAGGAACTAAGCACGCATGCGCAGAGTCTGGGACTACTTGTGAAATGTTTTTAATTTTATTTTTTATGTTCTACAGTGGGGGAATTTATTTTATTCATTTTATGTTCTACAGTGGGGGGAATTTATTTTATTCATTTTACAGGTGGGGGGCTGCAGTCCTGCAGTCCTATAGCATGAGCCGCCCCTGGTGTTTTCCTGGCATTTGCAGTATTAGAGCATATTAACCTTCATATGATAAATGCCTGCATATCACTGTGCATATAACTGTGAAATGTTTTTTATCAGTATTAGCTGTAGTACCATCTCAGCAGACACATGACCTACGAAAAGTGTGATTATCATAAATGTAATACTAATTCAGATGTATTTCACATAAGACATTAATCAGATAATTATCATTTTCTCACAGGTGAAGGATCCCAACCATTAGCATGCTGTGATGCACTGATCTAAATTAGTTTGCTGAAAGTTTCTTTCAACGAACATCTAATCATCAGCCCATGTTCAGTGAAAATCACTTCCTTGAGTCACTGAATTTACCAACAGCAAGGAAATACATGCCACACAGCACAATGGACCAATGTTTGACTAAATCGAACCCAGCCAAGTGGGGGGGGGGGGGTTGTACTCCCACCCCCCAGCAAATCTCGGAAGTGATTTTCGCTGAATACAGGTCAATGACTTGGTGTTCATTGAAAGAAACTTTCAGCAAACTAATATAGACCTGATTTACCACAGCAGGCAGATGTTGGCAGCAGTATTGCTGTTGCTGATGGCAACGTAACTCTCATATGCAGAGAGAACCTGCAGCCAGTAGCACACACTCACAAAGTGTACTGGCAGGGCCCCCTACCCAATATCAGGGTAATAACTTTATAGTTACTTACACAGGCTCACACTTTCAGCATAATGAAGAAATGCCATTACCAGAAGGTGGGAAAACATCTCTTTATTGTGGACAAGAAGAATCTCTGGAAGAAGGCACAACAATGTCTGAGGTTTCATTACCCAGCATGTACACAGGGGAACCAGGTGAAGGCATTCACAGCTAGCTCAAGAAACATAACAGGCCTTGTTTGCACAGCAGCAGAGATGATGTGACATAGTTCAAGCCCAGACTACTTCCACTGATAGCCTGGTAGAGTTGGTTAGACTACTACATGGTATACATGAGGAAATTGACCAATGAATTAGACTAGTGGAGGCCAGGGAGAATACCATGATGATCTTCATGAACTGTGTGGTTGCACATACATCTCAAATGTCCAGAGTTTCACAGAATCCATTTCTTGCCTCTGAGTTTGGTCTGTTCCTCATAAAAATTGTGGTTTCCTGACAAATCATTGAGGATTGCAGTCACTTAATAATGGCAGACATTTGATTATGATCCTTCAGAAAATGCAAGGTAATACATATCCTGGGATTCAAACAACTTTCTAAATTCATAAGAGCACTATTTAAAATCTGCTCCTGATTGTTTGGCTTTTTATCCCCCCATTTTTGCTTTTGTCCAGAATTTTTGACAGAGAAGTTGAGAGGTATGGTTGCACACCTGGCATCTATGACAGCCTCTATCCACATAACTAGTAAGGACTTAACAGAAAAACATTGGAGACATTTGCTGGACATGGCTGAGGGAGTGTGCACGTGTGTGGTGGACTATTAGGCCAGGCTTCATGTGTGGCCCAAGAAAGTACTGCAGACATTCATTTGGATTACTCCAAAAATAATGTACTCAGGCATCGTCAGACTTCTATATCAAAGGGTACATTTCTGACAGTAATATCATTGACATTTGCATTAACATCTGAGTGCAGCTACAGTAATGCATTAGTTCATTTATTTAGCATATATTACTATACTATCTCACATCACCTGCTACTTTTAACCAGACCCCCTCCCCTCAGTGGCTGGTATAACTAGTATTTGTGCTACTGACCACTAACTACTGAGAAAATGAAGATGAATATGACCAAATGAACAAATCACTTGTGTATAATATCAATTGCCAGCTGTGGCAATTACACATCAGACCAAAGCATAATCACTTTATACATAATGCAACAGGCTGTAAACATTATGTATGCAGTAGCAGGATCATACTGAAGGGGCCCCCCTGACTTATTATGACAATAGAGTAGACTGAATACCTGCTCAGTGACTATCCATGCCTGAGACAGAGTGGTGTTATGCACTCCTCTGCAGCTCCCTGTGGATTATGGACTGGTTTCATTGGCCATGGTTTGACTGTGTAGCTTGTGTTACCTGGAAAACATAACAGAAAGGTGACACGTAAGGAAGGGGTGAATTGTTACTACTTCTTTTTTCGCTAGATAGATAAAAAAGTATGAGCAAAGACATTGCAATTGTCTGCACTTGCCAACTAGGCGACCTTGAGGAATTATGCCATGCAGGAAGTGGAGGTACAGTGTGACCATGAAGAATTCTACCATGCAGGAAGTGAAGGTGCAGTGTGACCGTGAGGATTCCTACCATGCAGGAAGTGGAGATGCAGTGTGACTATGAGGACTCCTACCATGCAGGAAGTGGAGGTACAGTGTGACCCTGAGGAATCCTACCATGCAGGAAGTGGAGGTACAGTGTGACCATGAGAAATCTTACCATGCAGGAAGTGGAAGTACAGTGTGACCTTGAGGAATCCTACCAGCATAGTCCTTACCTCAATTACTACACCATGGCCAGGTGCCACTGTTTTGTGCTGTGCTACTTCTACCTCTTCTTCCAAGGCAAGGTATTTTGTCTAAAGGTGGTCTGTTTATGAATGTTCCTCATCGTATGTAAATGTTATGCAAGAAATACAGGAACACCTTATTGTGTAATTGGAGATATTTGAACTAGAAGATGTAATGCGTGGTGCTCATTCTTTTCAGATAAAATCCATGAGGAAATTGACAAGGTGACTGGAAAAAAGAAAAATATTAAGACTGAAGTCAGAGTGAACTTACCTTTTACGAATGCAGTTATCCATGAAGTTCTGTGATATGGTGATATTCTTCCCACTAGACTACCACGAAAGATGTTACGAGATGTAGATATTATGGGCTACTTCATTCTTAATGTATGCAGCATTCATAAATGGAATGTATGACCGATATATAAAGGTAGTTTGTAAATAGTTCATTTCCCAAGCCCATGCTTACACTTATCAAAGGTATCAGTACTTGCCAGGGATCTAGGATGCATGGCTAGGCTTAAAAAGGCCCTTGTGGTCATTAGCCTAGTAAACACCTATGAACCTATGAACCATGCAGGAAATAGAAGTGCAGTGTGACCATGAGGAATCCTACCATGCAGAACATGGAGGTACAGTGTGACCATGAGGAGGAGGTACAGTGTGACCATGAGGAATCCTACCATGCAGGACATGGAGGTACAGTGTGACCATGAGGATTCCTACCATGCAGGAAGTGGAGGTACAGTGTGACCATGAGGATTCCTACCATGCAGGAAGTGGAGGTACACTGTGACCATGAGGATTCCTACCATGCAGGAAGTGGAGGTACAGTGTGACCATGAGGAATCTGGAGGTACAGTGTGACCATGAGGATTCCTACCATGCAGGAAGTGGAGGTACACTGTGACCATGAGGATTCCTACCATGCAGGAAGTGGAGGTACAGTGTGACCATGAGGAATCCTACCATGCAGAACATGGAGGTACAGTGTGACCATGAGGATTCCTACCATGCAGGAAGTGGAGGTACAGTGTGGCACTGAGGAATCCTACAATGCAGGAAGTGAAGGTATACTGTGACCATGAGGATTCCTGCCATGTAGAAAGTGGAGGTACAGTGTGACCATGAGGAATCCTCCCATGCAGGAAGTGGAGGTACAGTGTGACCATGAGGAATCCTACCATGCAGAACATGGAGTTACAGTGTGACCATGAGGATTCCTACCATGCAGGAAGTGGAGGTGTGCTGTGACCATGAGGAATCCTACCTTGCAGGAAATGGAGGTACAGTGTGACCATAAGGAATCCTACCATGCAGGAAGTGGAGGTACAGTGCACCTGTATGCCAGATGTGGGAATCATGGGTACTGCCCGAATGTTGGGCTGATACATTGGTGATACAGCTCCGAGCATCACTCACTACCCGGCAGTGTATGAAATAGACATCCTTCCTGTTAAGGTCCCTCTCCCTATGGTCCAGATGGGGCCTTTATAGTCACATTGAGTGCAATCTATTGAACGAAGTACCTCAGGAAAGCATGCCATTCTATAGAAGGCAGTCATGATACTGATCCAGATTGTGGTGATACTGAGAAATGTATCTGCTCATCCACATGCAACCAGATTGTATATATTTACCACTTTTTATCAATGGAACAAAATATGGGCTCCTGTAGATCAGCAATATGCAAGTATTAAATGTCTTTTTTAGTTAAGAAATAATAATGTGGTAGTGTTTAGTAAAGCTAATAATTCCTCATTATATAAACAGACACTTGAATGTATACAAAAATTTGACAAACTAACAAATAGTAGAATTTTAGACCTAATGTAGAGGAATCAATGCCATCTACTAACTTACTAGTCAAATCATAACAAATATGGACAAGGGTATTTATACAGGTGCGATATTTGCAGACTTCAATCATGTCTCTAAGACAGAAGGTCATCCCCTCCTAGTGCCAAAACTTGCTAACACTGTATTCTCTGCAGATATTTTATGGTTTAGAATGTATCTCTTAAACAGAACATTCATGGTGTCATGTGAGATTAACATCTACAAATGCTGACACCACTACAAAGGTATTATCCAAGGAGCAGTGCAAGACCCACTCCTTTTCTCACTTTTCATTAACAGATTACCTTGGGATTTGCCACATATTTCATATTAAACAATGACTCACGAACTTTGCCTCAATTTGGAATCAGCTGGTAAAAAACAAGCTTAAGTCACAAAAGTTTACTGTCGGGTTGTTTGATATGGTCGAGAAAATGGACTTTTCACCCACACTGACCATTATTTACCCTATATCTCACACCAAAAATGACTTGCCATAGAATTGGGCCAAAACATTTACTTTAATCAACATTTTGAGCTCCAAATTAGGGTCTGGCATGAAAGAGCCATGAAAAGTCTCAGGGATTGCTTTGATACTACAACCTGGAATGTCTTCAGGAAGGCAGCCACAGTGAACAATCTTGAGATCATAGATAAATATACTGAGGCATCTATGGCTTACATATCCAAATGCGTGGATGATGTAATGAACATCAAAAATATTAAAGTAAGAACCAACAAAAAACTATGGCTAAACGGTGAGATGTATGAGTTGCTGAGGGTAAGAAACACTGCTTTCAGGGCAAAGGATAAGAAGGGTCTCAGTGTGACAAGGGCTAATCTAAAAAAGGGTATCAAAGAGGCCAAGAGTGAGTATGGAAAGAGGATACAAGGATGCTTCAAGGATGTGAAAGACTCAAGAAGCCTGTGGCATGATATTCAACAGCTAACTGACTACAAGACTAAGTCAGCTCAGTGTGATGATACAACTGAATTTCTGGACAATCTAAACACATTTTATGGCAGGTTTGAGGAGAAAAACAACCTGGTTGCTGAAAGCTTCTTAGTCACCAAAAGGAAGCATTACTCAACTTTAGTGCTGTGGATATAAAGAACCAACTGAGGAAAGTGAACCCCAGAAAGGTTGCTGGCCCTGATAACATTCTGGGAAAAGTATTGAAAGGTTGTGCAGCCCAACTCAGCATAGTCCTGATGAACATCTTCCATACCTCGCTTGTCCAGGTAAATGTACCAGCATGCTTCAAAGTTATCAACATAATCCCTCCGCCCAAAAAAGCCAACACCACCTTCCATCAAATGTAATGAAATGCTTCAAAAGACTGGTTAAAAGGCATTTGACTACAGTACTATCCCAGTCCTTTGACCCACTGCAGTTTGCCAACTGGGCAAACAGATCAACTGCTGATGCCATTTCGGTGGCACTTCAGCTCACATTGGAGCATCTTAAAAAGAAGAATAACTATGCCAGGCTATTGTTAATAGATTTCAGCTCAGCATTCAATACAGTGATTCCAATGCAGCTTATAGAAAAGCTAATCAACCCTGGCATAAATAAAGCACTGTGCAGCTGGATCCTCAATTTCCAGACTGGAAGACCACAAAGGACCTGTGCTGGTGACAACACTTCAGGGAGTATTGCCATCAACACCAGAGTACCCCGGGGTTGTGTGCTGAGTCCTCTACTGTTCACAATCCTTACCCATGAATGCTCTGCAAAAGCTAGCAACAACCACATCATCAAATTCACAGATGACACTACAGTGGTGGGACTCATAAGTGGTGATGATGAGAATAGGTATAGGAATGAAGTCAACTCAATAACAACAATTTGGACCTGAATGTCAATAAAACAAAATAAATTATTATTGATTTCAGAAAGAGCTCTGCCATGCACTTGCCCCTCAGGATCAATGGTGAAGAAGTGGAGAGAGTCCAAACTACAAAGTTCCTGGGGGTACATATATCAGAGGATCTTTGTTGGAGTACAAACACAGGCCAGCTAATTAAAAAAGCCCACCAGCGGCTACACTTCCTAAGAAGGCTGAGAAAAGCAAAGCTCTGTATGAATGTTCTAAATACCTTCTATAGAGGAGCCATTGAGAGCATTATCACCAGTAACTGCACTATATGGTTTAGTAACAGCCCAATGGCCGAAAGGAAGAAGCTCCAAAGAATAATAAGAACAGCAGAAAAGATCGTGGGCACTAGTCTTCCTACCTTACGGGAGCTCTTTGGAATGAGATGTAGAAAGACTGAGTGACACTTCTCATGCAGCATGTGATTGGTTTACTAAACTGGCATCTGGTAAAAGGTTACTGACTATCTACTGCAGGACCTCCAGATGCATGAACAGTTTTCATCCAACTGCAATAAGACTCATTAATGCAGACATAAATCTGGATGTATCAAAACTATACAAGATTGTTATGCCCTCAGTCTTTTTTTTCATACAGTAATTCTATTTATTTATTGCATACTAAAATTAATATATTCTCATTCAAGTGCAATTCCAGTCACTTCCTTATGTGCAATATCACCCAATCTCATCTCCGTGTATAGTGTACTTTTCTTTTCATGTGTCAGTCATCTAGTAGTCAGTATTGTCCATTGTATATAAACAGTGTACAAAATAAATTGTATGTAAATAGTGTGCCAAAGTCATGGCCTTAAACTCAGTGAAAAAAATGTATTATCATCCCTTTCGATAAGAGCAATGTTCCTGCTAACTACCACATCAGTAGCAACACCCTAAGTATGCATTCAATGGTGAGAGATCTGGGAACACAGGTTGACAGCAATCTTACCTTTGATCACCATGCGTCCACAGTAGTAAAAAGGGCATTCTATATTGCTCATCTCACAAGTAAGGGCATTGCCTCCAGAAAAAAGAAGTTATAACCTTCCTGTACTCTTCCCTCAACAGGCCAATAATTGAGTACAATACCCCTTTTAGTATGTACCTTTCCAAGCACCTGCAGCAACTGGAGAGACCACAAAGGTTCCTCACAAGTAAAATTCAAGGTCTTCAGCATCTGGCCTATGTGGATCATCTGAAATCACTATCAATTTATTCTGTTTCATACAGAGTACTCAGAGGCGATCTCTACCTTGCATATAAGGCAATCTCTGACCCTGCTTTATTGGAAATGCTGCATATCCGCAAGTTAAATGGTACATGGGTTACTAGCTTTAAAGACCTTAACCTGGTATGTGACATTAATAGAACCTGCTGGAGAGAGAGATTTGTCTCCCAGAGGCTACCACACCTTTGGGACAGACTTCCATTTCATGTCAAATGAGCACCTCATTGCCCCTCTTCAAAAGCAATCTGGACGATTGGATGGGTGACTGTAAATTCACCCCGGGGGTTCACCTGTTTCTCTCTTGGAAAGAGGCAATAGGTGCTGATCGTGGAGATAAGGGTAGAACTTGGCTTGTTCTGTAAGGGGCCTAGGGCCATTAGCCTGGTAGCTTCCTATGACCCTATGATCCTGTAAAATGATCTCTCTTTCTTTTCTCATTCTTCTGAGCATTTGATATTTGATAAAGCACACAAATACACACACACACACACACACACACACACATATATATATATATATATATATATATATATATATATATATATATATAATCAAAAGTGAACAATACGAACAATACATTTTATCTTAAATGTTTAACATACAAATGCCAAATAAAAATCAAATATTTTCACATATGGAAAGTGGGTAAGATGTGAAGGAGTGAGGGGACTAGCTAGTACTGGGACTTTGCAACATGGAATTCCATGTGAGAAAGAATAAAGTTCAATACTATAATAGGGAGGTATTACAACATGAAGATTTTGTGTAAGTAGAGTGGAGTAGAAAACAGGAGAAGAAAGGAGGGTAAAGAGGTGGATGACAAATAACAGTGTTTAGCAAGGAGTGAGATTATTAGCAGGGTAAATGTGTTTGTGTGTGTGTGTGGGGGGGGGGCAGTTGATTGTTATCCAGGGATATTAAAGTGCACTGCAAGCTTTGTTTAAGGTATTTTATGAGCTGTTCCCTGAAGCTTTGAAAATTGCAGTGATCAAATTTCCCTTAGCTTTTGTAAGGATCAATTTAATTCCTAAAAAATAGACCATATGCCTAGTAGGATTAACCTGGTAAATAAAGGTCAATAAAATAAAATATCTGCATTGATAGGTTCAGCCCTGATATTTTCTGGAATTGAGTTCCAGGCTGTTAAGTGCAAGTTTTAGTAATGAATTTTCAACCTTAGTTAAAGTGAAAGGGGATCTAGACAGAAGAGTGTCATTGTAGATTCGTACAGAATAGGATGTCCTTCTGAAAAGAAGTATTTTTTGTGGGGTGGGGAATAGTGGCTACCACTGATTAACTCAAAACTCATTGTGTAGTAGGGGAAATAGCCTGGCATGGATTGGGAGCCAATTAGATTTTGAGATGGAGAGCCAACAATGTTCATTATATGTTCATACCTCCACAATTTGTTAATAGGCTAATGACCACTAGGGCCCTTTCAAGTTTATCCCCGCACCCTAAACCATTTGGTCCCCAAGTATTATGGGACTTTATACAGGGAGAGGCATGTTAGTAGGGAGGTAACTAAGGATTTGTAGGGGGGGTGTTAGGATAAAACTTTTCTTACTGACAGCCTCTATCCATAAGGCACATGGGGGCCACACGGGGGTAACTTTACAATTTCCCATCTACTTGTCAATGTTTCATTTGAATATGGTCAGCGATATACTCTGTTCTTCATGGAGAGGCAGCCTAGTCCATAGTGTGGTAATCTTTTGGGACACATATCTGTTCCAACAACATTTTTGTTTATGTCACAAGTGAAATTCAGATCCCTAGATCTAGTATTTCTAGTGCTGTTTGTTTTGCGCATGTACAAGTGACCCAAAGTGACCCAGGTGAGAATCCCCTCTCAGCAGCTGCAAGATACTGAATACAGTGACAGAGCATTTTGGTGATCAGTGTAGTACAGGGTATTCATGCCCTGAATTCTCCTGGTCAGAAACATTTGTGGGTGTTCCAACTGTTGCAAGTGTCTGGTTAGATACATACCAATGGAGGCACTGTATTCAGTGGCAGGTCTGATAAGGGCTGAGTAGAGTGGTACTATAAATTCCTGGGACCTGGATGCCATAACGGTGCCAACTACTTGTCGATCAAAGGTCAGCTTGCTGTCTACATATGTTCCCAAATCCCTTACTATTATAGACTCTTAGGGCTGTTTTATTCATGGGGTAATTAACTTAGGTTGACAATTTCCCAAACAACATTATAGTGCATTGTTTAGCACTGAGCTTTAGGCCGTGGCTTTGCATTCAGTGATTTTTTTGTGATAAACCCTCTCGGAAGATGTTAGTGTCTTGGGGGGAATCTATAATAGCTCCCAATTTACAGTGATCTTTGAACTTGGTGAGCCAGGGAACTTGAACGTTAGCCTTGACTTCTAAGAAGTAGATGCCAAACAGGCGCAGGCCCAGCACAGAGTTCTGGGATACTCCGCTGGTGACTAGTCTCTTGGATCCTGTGAACCATCTGTCAATCCAGTGAGCTATGAAGGGATTAATGCCTACCTTAGAAACGTATCAACAATGCCTGAGTGGGGTATTCTTTCAAATGCCTTGGCCTGGTCATGATAGCAGTATGTCCTCATCCATTGCCTTGGTGACTCTCTCAAAGAAGATTATGAGAGCTGAGGTGAATAAATCTGAGGATGTTATTTTCTGTCATTTGTAGTATGCCCATACAGAGATTGGAATTGGTAGCTGTGATGGGAATGCCATATATTAGTTGTGGTAGTAGATTTTGGACAGTAGTTTTTCTGTTGTCTATTGTGAGAAGGTGAAATGTTTTATATCCTACTATGAGTTGGGTAAAGACTCTGTTGACTTGACCCTCAGGGTGTGGTAGAAAGGAGAGGGTTGGGTCAAGCATTATCCCTAAGTATTTTTGTGATGTGAATAAGGCCAAATGCAAACCCTGTGGGTTATTTACATGCTTGGAAAGAATGTTAGCATGTCTTTTGCTTGTACCAAATAACATGATGATGCCCTTTTTCTCGTGTTCATGCTTGTTAGCAAATAACAAATCACAGTGAATTTCAATGTTTGTATGTCTGTCTGTGGTGCATTTTGAAGCTACTGTCTGTTCCTGTCTCTTTGGGCTATCATGCTGGAAAATCATCAGTCCACTGCATCTGACTATAAGACAGCCTTGTCAGCAGTTGTTCCTTTTTTCCACATGGCCCATGCAAAACTCCACCATCCAAACCTCCTTTAGAAAGTAACAATATTTCAGTTTGAGATACAACTTTTTATTTTATTTTATGCATTTGTTAACTGGTCATACCATTTGGAAACAAGTGCCCTGTTATAGGGGTTGACCCCAGGGCATTGTCTGGTCTCAGCAGTATTGCTAGTTTTATTTGCTATAGGTATTACATTCTCCACTGTATTACTTAAACACCAATTTTTTACATTCTTTAAATTATTTACAGGTTATCAACCCAAAACAACTTAACTAAACATCTCTCTCTTTCTTTTATTATTTTTTTCTTTTATATTTACCATTTATCCCCTTCTTTGTTAGATATAGTATCTAGCAAGCAAAAACATCCATTTTTATTTTTTACACAATTCCACTACCACCACCACCAACAAACCTCTTATATCATTTATAATGCTACTCACATTTAATGTTAAGATTTCTGTATCATATTATTTCCTTTTTTGTAAGTGTTTTACTTTCAGATGTTATTTTTCTTTTCCTTCTCCTACGGCTCCCACCAATCTTATGTTCTTCATCTGCCTCTTCTTTTGCCTCTTCTTCCTTTACATTTTCTAAAATTGGAAATCTGTTCTTTTCCTTTTTATTAATAACCTTAATTGAACTATTTCTTCAGTAACTACTTCTTCATTATTTAACCTTTCTTCAGTATCCCCCTCTGCCATACCTCCTTCTCTTTCAAATTCTTCTGAAGTAATATTTTGTACTGTCAGTTTTTCTTCTGAGCTTTCCTCTTCATTTATTCTTTCCTTTTCTAATATGGGACAGTCAAACCAGAAGTTTTCGAATTCTTGGTAGCGTTGTCGCCTCACAGCAAGAGGTTCTCCTGTTTGATTCTTGGCTGGAGCGCCTTCTGTGTGGAGTCTGCATGTCCTCCCCGAGGTCGAGGGGTGTTCGAAAGACATGCATAAAATGGGCATGCCTTCGTTGAAGGTTGGGCATCGGGATGGCAACTTGGCACCATAAAAATCTACTGCCAGTCATTAGCGGACCGGAGTTCTGCTGTGGCGACCCCTAACTGGGAAAAGCCAAAAGAAGAAGAAGTTATATATGTTTCCAGCAAGTTAAATCTTTCAAATATCACTTCACAAAAATGTTCTTTCTCCAAATGAATTATTGCTCTAATGTCTTCACTGTTAAACGCAAGTGACAAAATAACACTATCTAGAATATCATACCTGTTCATATGCCATCACTTTTACTTTTTATTCTTACCACTGGTCATATTCTCTGTGGCTGTCGAGAGCTGCAAATATTGCCCTTAGTTCCTTCTTCCATTGTTCCTTGCCTAGCTGCAACTGTATAACTTCTTATTTGTAACAAAAAAAAACTGTTGCAGAGGTAAACCCTGAAAACTGGCTACTCCACCAGATGAGAACAACTCTATTGTTTTCCCTTTACCAGTTGTAGTTTGTAATTCCGATCTCTGTTTCTTCCTCCTGTAATACTCTCTCTCTTGCCCCATGATGTCACACCATCATGCTTCCCCTCTTTCCTTTGGTTCTGCCTGGTTCATCACATCTATCAGCACGTGTGTCTTGGGTCCTCAATTTTCCAACTCTGTAACAGTTATTTCATCTCCTTCCCCTTCCTTCTGCAAGTTTTCTTTTGCTCCTCTCTCCAGTTCTGCTGCACTCACATCCATCTTGGAATTCCTAGAACTGCAGTATCAGCCCTCCAGTGCCACCTAACAGATCCAGATAGTGCTTCACTTTCTCTCCAAAGAGCAGGGGTTCTTTATTAAATACATTATATACACAATTAACAGTGTTTACATATTATATACTATTTACAATCTTTTCCAAGAAATTTACCATTATTTACATAACTTCATATATGCATTTCTTTATTTTTGTATACATCCATTTTATGACTACCACTCTTTTTCTCATAGCCAAAATCTTATTTCTTTTTATATTTTTGCCAATATCCATTTTCCATTAAACTGTATCTCATTCAGTCTTTCATTACATACAGAGCAAAAACACAAAATGGCCAGCACAAATGGAGGAATCCAACCTTTATTGGAACACAAGGCAGACCGGTTTCGGCCCAAAAGACCTTTATCAAGGCAGAAAACAAATTCATGTAGTGGAACACCCCTTTTATATAAAATCCTCAATTGTTCCCCCAGTGAGAACAAAGAGATAATTAGGTAGTTCCAATACAAAGAACACACCTACGGCAATGTATACACTAAACACAACTGCATAAAATGAAACACAAAACAGAAATACATATACATATTAAATAAGGTATGGAATGTTAACCTAGAAAATGAGTAAAAAAATAAATAAAGCCTTGTAAAATAAAAATATACCTTACAGGAACCTATATTTAAACCTATTAAGTTGAATATTGATGTTATTTTTAGTATATAATACTAAAGATGTTCATTTAATCCAGGAGGGAACAAACCCCCCAGACGAATAATTCATGACCTTTCCTTTTTGTTTAAAAGTTCATGCCATTTCATTTTAGACAACTTGGAACATACAACCTTGTCAATGATAGTAAAATGAAACTCTGCGGTTTTGTGAACCAGGGTATGTTTATATAAAGCATCAGTAATAACTTTGTTTCTGATATTGCTCAAATGTTTTGAAATACGTAATTTGAAGGACCTAGATGTTTGACCTATATAAAATGCAGAACGGTGGCACTCAGCCAAGTAAATCACCCAACTGCTACTGCAATTCATAAAGGTCCGAATTTCAAAACCACTTGTATTTTTAGTAGAAAACTCTTTGGTTTTGAGTACATATCTACAGAAAGCACAATGTTCACAAGGAAAACAGCCAAACACTTTAGTACCATCTAAGGTGCATTGAATTTTAGCTTGGGAAGATGAATGTCTTTTGTAGAAACTTAAATGTCCCCCTAGGGTTACCCCTCTTCGATAGGAAAAGGCACATCTGTTGTTCAATATTTTAGCTAGATATTCATCAGAAAGTAAAATATCCCAGTGTTTTTGTATTAACTGAGTATGATGTTTGGTATTCCTACCAAAAGTGGTAGTAAACCTGATTTTAGATCCTTGATGTAGTTTGGAACCTTGATAGGTGAGTAATTCCTCCCTAGGCATCTTGCCAACAGTAGAACTAGTATGTATCAAGTGTTTGACAGAATAATCCCATTCCACAAATCTATGTGTTAAATCTTTATTAAAATATGCAAGATCTGTCTCTCCTGAGCATATCCGTTTTATCCTCATATATTGGGATTTCGGAATATTCCTCGTAATGTGACCTGGATGACAGCTGGATGCATGCAGTAATGAGTTTGATGAAAGGGCTTCCTATAAAGTGTGCTGGTTAAAATACCATCATGTTGTTTATTCACCAAAATATCCAAAAATGAAATCGACCTCTTATTAGAGTTAACAGTAAATTTGATGCCCCATTTATTATCATTAAGATAACAAACAAACTCTTGTAAATAAACTGCATCAGATTTCCAAATCATCCAGCAGTCATCCAGGTACCTATGCCAGATGTCCATTTCATCAATAAAGATGTTATGGCTTCTATCATAAATCATATGATGTTCCAGATAGCCCATGAAAAGATTCACATAAATGGGAGTGAAAGCCACCCCCACAGCAGTACCTTGCAACTGTAAATAGCATTTTCGATTGAACAAAAAAACATTCTTGGTTAATACATGCTCTACCAGGCAGAGAAAAAAGGTGCTGAACCCAGGACTGTATGAATCAAGTTCAGTGAGCCAAAAATCCAATGCCATTAAACCTGCCCAGTGGGGGATGCTAGTATAAAGTGATATTACATCTAAGGTACACAATAACCATTCATCTTCCACTTGAGAGTCAGCAATGATATTAAGAAACTCTGTTGTATCTTTAATCCTAGCCCTAACTCCCTTTAACAGAGGTTTCAAATATTGAGTTAGGTAGACAGAGATGGGTTCCATTAAGTAACTGCTAACTGACACAATTGGTCGCCCTGGAGGGTTATGAAGGTTTTTGTGTACCTTAGGAAGCAAATAAGGATATTGGGAAGAGGGTTCACTAACCTTGAAATGAAAACAGGTTTGTTCATCAGTGATGCCCTCACTCATAGCCATGTCAAGAAAATTATCAATTTCAATTTTAAAATGTAAAGTTGGATCAATAGGTATATTCGTATAAAATCTGGCATCATTGAGCTGTCTATTGGTCTCATTTTCATAATCGGACCAATTCATAACCACTATAGAACCCCTTTTTTATCTGCTTGTACTATAAACAGATCTTTCCTGCTCTTAAACTTCCAAAGTGCCTCCCTTTCTGTTTGATTTAAGTTGTTAGAAAGCAAACCCTCACTAGTATGTCCACCAAAATGTAACTCTTTGAGTATACTCTTCTGGAATATCTCGACATGTTTGTTCATTGGTGTCATAAAGCTAGAAGCATGAAATTTAAAGCCCAACTCGTTAGATTCAGTGTGGTTTTCTGGATCTCTGAAAAAAAAATTTAAGTTCAGAAGCCTACAAAAAGACAACAGATCCTGTACAAAATCACTTTCTGAGATAAAAAAATGGGTATGAAGTTCAATCCTTTATTTAATAAATCATATTCAATGGCTGATAAAATAACAGAAGAAATATTTGTGACATTGTTGGTAGTTGTTTCGGCTCCAAAAGTTGCAACATAGTATCTATTGTTAGGCTGGGAGTGAGCTCTGCATTTGTGTTTTCTATCCCCCCATTTCGTATGCCCCCTAAATGGATTTTGTCATTACCTAAAAGACCATCATGAGACAAACAGCACTTATGTGCTGTTGATGTCTGAGAAACCTCATTTTTGGTATCAGTATGGGAAGATAAATCATCTCCTGAACCATCACTCATGGTCTTTTTCAGGATAGATGTTCTTTTTCTTTTTTGTCTAGGAGTCTGGTCCTTAATTCTAGAAAACTTAACATTTTTTGTTTGTTCAAAGGGATGGCCCTGGTTATAGTCATGCTGATCCCTATTAAATTTGCTAACCTTCCTAGCTTTCAAATCATTTTCAAAATGTAACAAATCACCCCTTAACTTCTTTAAACATTCCTTATATTGAGGTTGATGTTCAAATTGCTTAGCTTTATGACACATTTTAGAAACATCTATAGTCAAAATTTCAATTCTACGTTCATGAAAGGCATGTAGAGCCTTAACAAATTTCATGCAGTAATTTTCTTGGATGCTGGACCAGGTTGAGAGTAAAACCTCATCAGGTTGCCCCACTAAAGGCTTCAACCAAATTCTTAAACCCCTTGGGGTGATGCCCTTCTGGATGTAAGCTTTAAATAGCCAAGCATGCCAGACACCAGATCTAAGAGCCTCCATATTTTTGAAAATATCATGAAAAAGAGAGTGACAACCATCATCTTGGATTGATTCCAAACTATTGTTTGGTAAACTAGTTCCATGAAATTCAAAAATGATAATATCCTCCTTGTCTATCGATAAACCTTTCAAAATCATTAAAAGATCCATATTTATAAGAAGAAAGGCCACTGCCTTAGTATATTATATAACACCAAGCAAAAACATGGTAACAAATACTTGTGATTTAGTTTTAAAACTGTGTATAATATTTGCAACTAACCTCCACTACCTGAACAGCCAAAAGCAATGACTAACCCAGTGCAAATACAACCAAATTAATGCAGAATTAAGCCAAAAAATCATAGCTATGTGTTGAAACCCAGATGTTAAACACTTATAATGCCCTGTAGTATACTTGGTTAACAATATCAGATCTTTTAAATAAACAAGGCAAACATAAACAGTATTGGCACATTGTAGACCCCCATTCTCTATTACAGCAAGTCACTATAACTCATTTTTTTTTGTTATTAATGTGAAAAGATACAATGAAAAATATTAGCAGTGTTCAAAAAAAAAAAAAATAAAGCTGTATGTCTGCAAATGTCCCAAAGTACAAATATCACACTGAAAACCAAATCCAGTATGAAATGCCAATCCCAACTTGTTGTAAAATAAGCGCCCAAACGAATAATATAGTATCAAAGAAACTGTATTGTTCGTGGAAAAAATTTTTTTGTCACTGATACCCTCCTCACAAAGTCATATAGACCCCATAATCAAGTATGTAGGAACAAAATCAGTACTTGGTAGAGGCCAAAAATAACCTTCTTCCCATAAGGAGAGAAATGTATTCCCTTATAGAATCGTACATTTCCATAACTGCTTCAAATAACTCAATTATAACAGACAATGTCAAATTTTGTCCTTACAAACTAACATGACTAGTGATTTGCTTCCATGAACACAATTAGACCCAAAAAAAGACATAAATCCAAAGTTTAATGTAGAATGAGCACAGAACCCTTCACTTGTAAATCCAAGACCTGGATGAAAAAATAACACCATGACCCTCCTTCAAGTATGAACGGCCTTGAAACACTTCCAATACACCAGCTGTAAAAAATGATGGCCAATATTGTCCGTTAGATAAATCCACTGTCTGATACAAAACAAGCATGAACAAAAGCTATCATCAACCACAAATACGTTCCTGGACCCAAAGGTGACTCCCCTGTAAAAATATTCATTGTTACCATGAAAAGGCGGTCCCAAAACAAACATAGTAGAAATAGAATAAACCCGAAGTTAAAAATATGAATCCAAAGAATATAACAAACTCCAAATAAAACCCGATTCAGGGGACTGTGATGATTGCCAATCTAGATTTTCAAAATAACCATTATTCCTTGTCCAAAAAGTCCATAAGGGATATCACCAAACCGACGATAAGTCAGCAATCTCTTGAAGGCACACCACCATCCAGCACCGATAATGTTAGAACATGTGCCAGCCGAACTTGACCTTCCATAAACCCATAGAATATGAAGACAAACTTCAAATAGTTAACTGTGAAAACAGTGAAGGCCTATGTAACAAAATAATCCAAGAACGAACGGCTACTGAAATATATCCGTTTATTAACTGAAACCAAACCAACGTATTGTGAGCACTTTCATACAATCAAATGTTGTACTTCATCAGACAAAGTTGCAAACACAATCTATTCAATTTAAACTAAAAACAGTTAGTGTCACGATGATGTCATTTCCTTTCTTAATTAATATATTTCAAATCAAGCAGTACTTATTGCATTCACAGTGTTCCCTAACTGCTGTATACATATCTATGCCCTCAACAGCCTATCATGAACATTCACCTATGCTTATAATATTCTTAAAAATACATTTATAAAATACATGTTATAATAAATTAAATATAATAATATAATAACAATTAAATAGTTATAAATAAATATCAAATCTCTATAGGACTATACATATCTAAAATTCTAAAATAAGCATTCTAAAATATGCTTTCATATATACATTATCTTACACCTTCATGTTAATACAATACCTATAAGGAACGTGTTAAATAGGTAGCACATCTATGATTTATAAACATTTAATTCATTAGCAGATTTTATTTCTTTTAAGCGCCTTTAGTTTTAATATAGGTGCTATAGAGCTACGTTCATTAATGCCTGGCCAAGTATCTGCTTGCAGTCTTATTTGCCATTCTAATTCCTTTAGCTCTAAAAATATATTCCATGCTGTTTTATCATCTATTATAAGTTGGTCTATAATGGTATAGGCAAATGAGTGGTCTGGATGACTATTAACGTGTTTGGCTAGAGCATTATTCATGTTTGACTTCTTTATTGTGTATTCATGCTCATATATACGCTGAGACAATTTTCTTTCGGTTTTCCCTATATAATAGGCTAAGCACAGTTTACATTTGCTTAAATAAACCACAGCTTTTGATTCACAGTTATATTTACTTTGTATTTGGTATGTTTTACCTCTTACTACAAAATCTGTACCCACTTCTATTTTGTGGCACCATCTACAAAAAACACATTTTTTCATACCTAGCACTTTGTTGATGTTATGTTCCTCTTTATATTTTAATAACTCTTTCAAGTTTCTCCCTTTTCAGTACACAGTGAGTGGCTTGTCTCCTATGATATTATTCAATTCTTCATCTTGATTCAATACACACCAATTTTTCTCAAAAATCCATTTTAAAATGTTAGCTTTTTTACTATATATGATAACTAATGCTTCTGAAAATTTGTTGCTCTTATTTTGATTTTGATTAATGTTTTCAGTTATTTGAGATGCAACACTATGTCTTTCTATATTATCATTTACAATATCCATACTAGAGTTTTTATTATCTAGACTAGGTTAAAAAAACCCTCTTTCTTTTGTTTATAACTTCTTCAATTATGTCACTTAAAAAAGTAATGGGATATGATCTAGTGGAAAACATAGATTTTAAATTGGAACATTCTTCCAAAAAATGGCCTTCTCTAGTAATCATACATGTGGCTCTAACTACTTGTCCTTTGACAACAGATTTTTTATGATGTTGAGGGTGTGAGCTGCTATAATGCAATAGACTATTGGAATATGTCTCTTTCCTGTGTATGCAGGCTATATATCTATTTTCTATATAGTCTTTGATGAGCTTAATGTCTAAATATTCCATATAGTCATTATTAATATTTCATGTGAATTTAAAGAATGTTGTGGTTTGGTCTATATATAACAGGAATTCTTCAAGTATGTCTTGTGTTCCTTGCCAAATAATACTGATGTCATCTTGAAATCTAAAATAGGACTTAATAAATCTATTAAATCTACTATTGAAGCCATATTTCTTCTCCCAATAGGCCATAGTTATATTAGCATAAGCTCCCCCACATGGGGACCCCATTGCAATGCCTTTAGTTTGTAAATAATACTCTTTATTGAATTCTAAAAAATTATAATTCAAAACTATTTCTAATAGCTCTATTAATAAATTAATTTTATCTTGTTGTATATGATTGTCATGCAACATTTCGCTAGTCCATTCTAAACCTTCTTCTTGTGGAATAACTGTGTAGAGATTACACACATCAATTGTTACTAATATATCATTACTATTATATTCTATGTTATTCATATATTGTAAAAATGACCAAGAATCCCTACAAATTTGTTTTTAATTTTTAAGGATATTTTTGAACTCAAAATCTATATATTTAGCAATTGCTGATGTAATAGAGTCTCTTCCATCTACTAAGGGGCGCATGGGTGGATTAGAAATAGATTTATGCACTTTAGGGGTACCAAAGAACACAGGGACTCTGGCAGGTGATACATTCAAATAATTATACAATTATACAATTCTATACTAATGCGTTTGTCTATAAACATATCATTTAACTGCGTATAGATCATTTTATATGCACCATTGATTTCATTCATTGATACTTTTGAATATGTATCAGTATTTAAAATATCATGTAATCTTCTGTTATAATCTTGGATGTCCATAATAACTGCTCCTCCCCCTTTATCTGGTTTCCTTATACAATTTTTTTCTTTTTTTATTTGAGTTAAAACTTGCTGTTCTGAAATGCTAAGGTTATTATCTTCCCTTTTTTTATAATAATATTTTTTTAAACTTTTAATGTCTATTTCACAAATGTTTTCATATACTCCTAATTTGGGGTGGAGGGCTGGATTATAAGTACTACTGATACCAAACATACTTGTTTGTCTGATTATACTAGTCTGAAACAATATTTTCAAATTAATTTTTCTAAGATACAATTTTAAATCTAAAATGGTGTTAGTAAAATTACTGTAAGCAGAAGGCACAAAGGTCATTCCTTTTGCCAATAAATTAGCTGTTTCACCAGTACAAACTACATTTGAATAATTGTATACTTTAAAATCTTGTTTATTATTATATACTACTGTACAAATGTCATTAGTATATGATTCTGATGTATCACTTTCAGATGATATACTATGTTCCATAGTGTTTAAGTCCTCCATTGTTTCATTTTGGGTCTCGCTCCTTGAAACCCTGCTGCTTGTTGACTGTTTACAAAAACGACATTGCCTCTATTTTTAAGTCTTTCAGATCTCCTTGGCTCAGGAAAATTATGATTATATATTTCTTGACTATCATTATATTCATGAACTTTTCCTTGTTCGTCTGTATTTACATGATTAAATTTCTTCTGCCCTTGGAGCTTAGGATAGGCAACACCATTAGCATAGTCTCGAAGATCATGTTCAAGCTTATTGATCTTTCCTTTTTTCAAGAATTCAATCTGCTGTTCAACACTATTGTAAATACGTGACTATTCATATGTGCTTGTTCATACGAGTTATGCTCTTGAATAATTTTATCTAATATACTTAATTCATTACTGAGTTCATCTATATTTTCTTGATTATGTTTAACCAAAAGCTCGAGTAATTCCTGTCCTGTTCTATCAAACAGTTTCTGTAATTCTATATGTAATGCTGAATTTTCTGTTAATCCTGAAGGGAAACGGCACATGCGTAACCCTTTTGGAATTACCTTGCTTCGTAAACATTTTGAAAGGTAAGCGTTTTCAAGCTGTAATTTTTTACAGCGCATCAGTTTATAATGAAACTCAGATAACTTACTGCTCAGTGTGTTGTCTGTTCCTTGTGAGGCTCTAAAAGAAAATGCTGTAGTCAGCCATTCATTAAGTATAGGCACCTATTATTACTGTTCAAATTAGTTCTCATTGCACTTGCTCCTGTTTCGCTATTCAAGCGGTTAGTGCTATCTACATTGCACCCGGAACTAGGATTAAAGTCCGGTCTAAGGCACTGAGGTGTAAGACAAAAACCAGTTCCTGCATTCATATTATTACTGTTATTAACTTGCTGAATGGGTATAGCATTAGCATTGTTGTTATTTGGATGAGCAGCTGCTATGGTCGGAAACTCTTTACCTATATTCCATCCAATGCGCTCATACAAGTTGTCCATGCATTTAGAAAGCTGTATAACGAGGGCTAAAAGTTGTGCAACAGACCCTTTGGTCTCTCCTTGTCCATTAGTTGAATTAACTTCAGTTGGCCCATGATTCTCTCCTTAGATGTTAGGCAACGCAGCACCTTCCATATCACCAACAAACAGTAAAAATCCAAGAAACGAACTGTGAAAACAGTGAAGGGCTATGTAAAAAAATAATCCAAAAATGAATGGCTACTGAAATATATCCGTTTATAACTGAAACCAAACCAACGTATTGTGAGCGCTTTCATACAATCAAATGTTGTACTTCATCAGACAAAGTTGCAAACACAATCTATTTAATTTAAACTAAAAACAGTTAGTGTCACAATGATGTCATTTCCTTTCTTAATTAATATATTTCAAATCAAGCAGTACTTATTGCATTCACAGTGCTCCCTAACCGTTGTATACATATCTATGCCCTCAACAGCCTATCTATCATAAACATTCACCTATGCTTATAATATTCTTAAAAATACATTTATAAAATACATGTTATAATAAATTAAATATAACAATATAATAACAATTAAATAGTTATAAATAAATATCAAATCTTTATATGACTATACATATCTAAAATTCACTTCAAATAGTTGCCAAACGATGAGAAATAATTCCCAAATGATGAAAAACTGCAGCAATGTTGAAAAAACAACTAAGAATAGCAAAAAGGCTGCACCAATAATGCTTGAAAGCACGGAGACACCCAATACCAAAATGGATTCCTCAGACGCCACCAGCGAAGTCAGAAAATCTGCAACAGTCCAAGGAAATCCACGCACGGACGGCAAGTGCAAAGGCCAAAAATATCCAAAGCAAAAACACAAAATGGCCAGCACAAATGGAGGAATCCAACATTTACTGGAACACAAGGCAGACCAGTTTCAGCCCAAAAGACCTTTATCAATGCAGAAAACAAATCCATGCAGTGGAACACTCCTTTTATATAAAATCCTCAATTGTTCCCCCAATGAGAACAAAGAGATAATTAGGTAGTTCCAATACAAAGAACACACCTACAGCAATGTATACACTAAACACAGCTGCATAAAATGAAACACAAAACAGAAATACATATACATATTAAATAAGGTATGGAATGTTAACCTAGAAAATGAGTAAAAAAGGAAACAGACATTGTCATTACATATAGCCCATATTATGCAAAATATCTTTTTTTTTATAAATTTCCTTCTTTTACTTTTATAATATCCATATTCCAACATATCCATGTTAATAATTTCCACTTTCTTATTTCTGTCCAGGTAACCATTTTCACAAAACTTTTTCCATAATTCCTTTACCCTTTTACATTTAAAAAAAAGCATGTTCTGTTGTTTCATTTTCACCACAATAACTGCATATTCTTTCTTTTAATTTTTATAGAGTATGTTCATTTTTGATGGTAATTTTTTATTGATAATCTCCATAAAAATATCTACATTTTACTTATTTTTTACACTATTCTATTCTCATTTTTTATCAATTTTTACTTTTTCTACTTCAATTCTTTCCCATGGATAAACACAATAATACTTGTTCATTGTGTTCTAATAACATAGTTTCCTTTTTTTTACTGTATCCCTTTGTGACAGTCCCTACTCTAGGCCAGTAATCAAGGTGCCTCAATCCTCACCACAGACACTGTTGAGGGACAGCACTAGGAACAAAAAAATAGATACACACAGTATTTTCAGATGCAGCTCTCTGCACCAAGCACAGTTTCCCTTAAGAGCAGACAGGGAACACACCCCAGACCTGGGGCTGGACTCTCTTTTTTTCTTCAGGCCCTAAACAAGACTCCACACTAGCTGTGCCCATACAGCAACTCAAAGGGTGAAAAACCTGTGGATTCCTGGAGTGCATCTCTGTATGCAAGCAGCAGATGGGGAAAATAAACCAGTCTGCAAATGCCTGTAGTACGGTCTTTAGTGTAGAGTTTAACCTCTCTACTAGACTGTCTGGATCTCCGCCAGGCTACCAGACCCACGTCTATCTCCAAGACTGACTGCATGTAACTGCATGCAGACAAGGTACTGCATTATTAAAATCATTCTCTATCAATACATCTGCAGGGATATCCTCAAACACACCTACTTGCTTGTTTCCTTTTCCACCCTCCCAGTCAAGGTGAATGCTGGCCAAAGGCCTTTGGAATGGGGTTTCTCCTAAAGCTCTGGCTGGAGTGGACTGGCCAAGCATGTACTGCTCCTCTTTAACCATTGCAGGCTTTACAATGGATATGTCAGAGGCTGTGTCTCTCTCTTAGTAGTGGCCTGTCTTCCATCCACTAAGATGGCATACAAACTCTGGTGATAGTTTTGTACCCCTGTTGTCTCCAGACAACTTACCACTGGCATGCTGTTATTTCCACTTGCTGGATCCCTCGCCTTTTCTTCTGCATCTTGCTTCAATATGTATGCTACATGGCCCCTCTGGTTACATTTAAAACATCTAACCCTTGATCCTGGCCATGCACCTGAAATAGTGGTTTCCCCTGTTACTGGTGGACTCTGTTGGGGTGGTTTAGGCTGCCCACCCTGGGTTCCCTTATATCCATATGCAGCACTGGGTATCGCCTTCTTGTGTAGTGGTGCCTGGCTTGCTAAGTCGAGATCCCCTTTTCTCCCCAGCTCATCTGCAGAGTTACAGTCCTAGTCTGCCAACGAGATTCTCATATCCTCAGGCAAAGTGCTAAGGGCTTGCTCCCTCATCAAAAGGTCTTCCAGCCTTTCAAAAGTGGTGACCTGAAACCTGCTCACCCACCTATGAAAATAAGTGCTTAACTCAGCAATATAATCACACACACACTTTCATTTGTCTTGTGTCCATGCTCATGAAACTTTTTTCTGTAAGCTTCAGGTATTAACTTAAAACATGCCAATAAACATTGTTTAACTTTATCATAGGTTAAACAATCAGTATCAGATAATTCAGAAACAACACTAACAGCTTTGCCATGGAGTAAGGGGGTCAGGAACTGTAACAAGAGCCGGTGGTCAACATTATTCTGGTTACATACTCTTTCAAATATATGAATAAAACTATCAAAATTATCACCCTCTGTAAACTGTGAAAGAAGTGTACTGATCTTTATTGCTGCTGGGGTTCAGTTATTCCCTTTCTGATCACTTCCATGACCCTGACAAAGAGTCAGCATCTCCCTCTCATGTTGGCACTGTTTCTCCTTTTCTTCAGCCTCTAAATGCAGCAGTCTCTCTGCTGATTCTAATTCAAAACATTTGGCCTGCAGTTCAAGTCTCTTTAGCTCCAAACATTTCTTTAAGTCTTCTGAGGAAAAGGTGAACTGTGCTGTTTCTGAAGGCTGCACATCCCTGTCACCAGACTGGTTGTCTTCCTGGTTGCTGATCTGTGCTGCAGCTGCAAATAAGGTTGATATAATTTCTTCTTCAGTCAGGTTAGCATGCACCATTCCCTTTGCTTTGCACAATTTGGCCAGCTGTTTCTTTGTCAGCTTGCCATAATCCTCTGCTGACTTCTTTGCCTGCCTTCCCTGACTAAACTAAACTAACAAAAATAAATAAAACTGTTGCGAAAATGAAACTCTGTATGCTTACCTTGTGGCTGCTGAGAGTACACATATCTTCAGTGACAACTGCCCACAGGCTACTGAAGTTCAATTAATATCCCACCCAGCTGCCAGTCCCTAATCCAGGTGAGTAATCAAGGAGCCTCAATCCCCATCACTGACACCAGTGAAGGA
Organism: Protopterus annectens; assembly: GCF_019279795.1. Taxonomy (NCBI): domain Eukaryota; kingdom Metazoa; phylum Chordata; order Ceratodontiformes; family Protopteridae; genus Protopterus; species Protopterus annectens. The sequence goes on from NC_056746.1 coordinate 592,619,914, forward strand.
TGACCACTAGGAAGACAAAATGGATACACATAGTATTTTCAGATGCAGGTCTCTGCACCAAGCACAGTTTCCATTAAGAGCACACAGGGAGCACACTCCAGACCTGGGGATGGACTCTTTCTCTTTTACCAGGCCCCAAACAAGACTCCACACTGAACACTTTGAAGCTCTGCATCCCTGTCCCAAGTAGCTGACACACACACTTGGATATTTGATTATTTGATTTTCACACACGTATACACACACACACACACACACACACACACACACACACACACACACACACACACACACACACACACACACACACACACACACACACTTGGGAAAGGCTGGCACAGATTTACCAGCTGTATCCCCTCTGCCCAGACTATAACATAATTATGTTGCCACCAGTCAGCTACTCTAAGGCTCTTACAAGGGTACTCAATTGTACTAAGTAAAATTAATGCTAATGCAAATGATAGAGTTTGACAAATGCAGCAGGCTTTCAGGGACAACCACAATGTCACTAAAATAAGCATAAGTCCTCTTAAGTTGTTGAAAGTGCTCTCTAAAAATGAGCCACAATGAAAGTTATAGAAAGGAGATGTAAAAAATAACACAGTTGAATAGATTCACACAGATGCAGAAAAACAATACTTAACTAATCTTACTATATTTTCCTGACTGACTAAATAATTACTGTTCCCTAGTTAAGTTACTTATTACAGGAAGGCAAGATGATGAATGTTGAGTTGCTTACTACAGGAAGGCAAGATTAGGTGTGAGGTTGTGTGAGATATCTGTGAGAGGTCTTTCCTGTCAGGTTCTGAAAAGCAAAGTGCTGCTGTGAGAGTTCCATCATATCTCTCACTAATATCTAATGAATCATTTCAGTGCTAGTTATAGAATGACATCACATCTGGTCACTTGACTGGTACAATACACACACAGAGCTTTGCTAAGATCTGTTGTATCATCTGAAAGTTGCAAAACAATTTCAAAAACTTCCACCCTTCCAGGGTAGCAATTAATTCACCCCAAAGGACAATACAGTAAGATTCCTAGTCCTGGTTTTCCCAGACTTTTTGTCTCTGGCTGCAATCAGAGGGTACAATCAGACCTGTAAGATAAAGTCTATATGGCCTAAATCAATCCATTTAATTTTCAACCTATTTTTCAAAATTAGCTGGACTGAGATTAACCTCTTCCCCTCCAGAATTCCCTGTTCATAGGTTCATAGGTTCATAGGTTCATACTAGGCTATCTGCCCAAGGGCATTTACAAGCCTAGCCCATCGTTTTGTGGCTTACGCCACCCCTTTAGTATGGGGAACTATACCCATTATTTTGCTGTGCCTCTGTCGAGCAGTGACACTGGGGTAATCCCTGGGGTATATCTGCGATCTCCCATCCATTGGTCAAGATTTCTCTTGAACAAGGCCAGCGAGGTGCTCTGCCTCACATGTACCGGGATTTTGTTCCACAGCATAGGGAGTCTTTGGGTGATGAATCTATCCCTCCAGCACGTCCTATTAATAGCCGTGTCGAGGTTTAAGTCTCCCACCCTTGTGGCTCTGATGGATCTAGATTTTTTGAGGTGAAGCATATTCAGCAAAGCTGCGTTTCACATGGCCTTGTATGTTACGCAACGCTCACCTCTGGGCAAGCGTGGCGACTGAATAGAGCTGGAGTTCTTTCAGTCGGGCAGCATAGGACAGATTTTGAGACCCTTTATCCTTTTGGTGAGGAACTTTGTGGCCTCTCCAGCTGCTGCAAGTGTCGGGTCAGATACATTCTGAATGGGGCATTGTACTCAATCATTGGTCTGATGAGTGATGAGTAAAGGGAGACTATGACCTCCCTTGATCTAGATGAGAATCCCTTCATGATAAGGTGGGCAATGTAGAAGGTCTTCCTAACTACTTTAGCTACATGGGTGTCGAATGACAGACTACTATCAACCTGGGTCCCCAGGTCCCTGATAACTTCTTCTGTGCTCAGTGGATTGCCACCTATTTGGTAGCTAGGGGTAACCTTGTTTTTCCTGAAGGGTATGACTATGCATCTTTTGGCATTTAACTTTAGGCCGTGGCTCTGGCACCAGTTATCCATTTCTGTGAGACCCTTCTGAAGGATATCTGTGTCAGATGTGTTTTCTACTATGGCGCCCAGTTTGCAGTCATCTGCAAACTTTGTCAGCCATAACCCTCCTGTGTTTGCTTGTACTTCGGAAAAGTAGATGCCAAACAAGAGTGGGCCCAGGACTGAGCCCTGTGGGACACCACTTGTGACAGGCTTTGAGTCTGACATGGCGCCAGCAACTCTGACCCTGTGGGTTCTGTCACTCAGCCAGTTTGCAACCCATCTTGTGATGTATGGGTTAACATTTAAGCTGATGAGTTTTTCAATGATACCCGAGTGGGGTATTGTATCGAAGGCCTTAGCCAGATCGAGGTAGGCTGTATGGGCTGCCTTTCCCTCATCAATGGCTTTGGTGACTGTTTCGAAAAAGTCAACCAAGTTTAAAAGGCATGATCTGCCTTTGACAAAGCCAAACTGGGTTGGATCCAAAGTCTGCAAATTCCCTATGTCTTTATTTATGAGGTCCATTATGATCCTCTCCATGGCTTTGCAGATAAGGCTTGTCAAGCTAATGGGCCGGTAATTTCCAGGGTCGGTGGAGGCACCGCCTTTCTGAAGTGGGACCACAGTTGCAGTGCGCCACTCCCTGGGTACGTATCCAGAGGTAAGACTTTGATTAAACAGCTGTCCTAGCTGTGGGTTTAATTCCTCATTGAGTTCGTGGAGCACACAGCCGGGGACACCATCAGGTCCCATGGATGCTGTGTTTTTTGCTTTGGAGAGAGCAGTTCTCACTTGGGCGCTGGAGATGTTTGGGGGGCTGCAATCGTTTGGTATAGATATCTCTCCTTTGGCGGGGGAGGGGAGAAGTTTGCACTGAACCTGTCAGCCAGTATGTTGGCAATGTCTGTAGGATCAGTAATCTTCACATCATTTTGAACTAGTTCTGAGCATATCTGGGAGTTTCCTCCCAGGTTTCTAACATAGCTAAAGAAGGCCTTATGATTGTCTTTTGAGTCTTTAGCTATTTTTCTCTCGAAATTTGCTTTGAATGATTTTATGAGAGCTCTTAGTTTTTTACTTATAGTGATCAAGGGTGACTTACCTTTTAAGGATTTTGCTCTATCTTGTAGTAGCTTCCTCCTTTTGTTGTAGAGTTTGTTTATGGCTGGGGTCCACCAGACTGGACGCTTGCCTTTGGTACAAAGAGTCTTTGTTTTGCTTGGGATTGCCTTATCCATGCAGTCCTGCAGGTGCTGGTAGAAGGCATTTGTAAGTGATTCAGCGGCTTGAGTACTGTTTTCCGCCGGCTCGGGGCCTTAAAGGAGACCACACTAGACTTTAGAAGTGTGAAGTCGGCTTTTGAGAAGTTCTTTACTGTGGTCTTTTTATTTCAGGTGGGGGGGTGGGATGAGGACCTCCAGCGAGATTAGTTTGTGATCTGATCTCACCAGTGAGGGGTATACTTCCGGTGTTGAACATTGTGCTCCCATGTTTGTGATGATGAGATCAAGTATGTTATCTCCTCTTGTGGGGATGGTGACTAGTTGTTCCATGGCATTTGAGTTTATGAATTCCAGGAACTTTTGGGCTAGGGTGTTTGGGCTTGAGTAGTGTTCCCAGTCTATATTAGGGTAATTGAAGTCACCTAGTATGATGGTGTTTGGTGATACATTTATCCCTCTAGTGTTTTCAGGAAGGCCATGTGAGGTTCCTGAGTTTGTGAGGGTGGCCTGTAACATGCTACAATTTGCAGAGCAGTCTTGCCTATGGTTAATTGCACCTGGATGGTCTCCGATGCATCGTGCGTTGCCACCAGTCTTGAGGTGTGGGTGTCCTTGATGAATATGGATACCCCTCCTTTCTTGGTATTGTCCGGATTTTGGGGCCGAACGCATGATATGAGGTAAAACCTGATAGCGCTGGGGTGCTCTCAGGAGCCTTGAACCAGGTTTCTGTCACAGCACAGACATCGATGTTCTCCATACTGAGAAGGGCCTCGAGTCGTGCATTTGGAGACTTGGACTGCTGGTATTGGGCAGCATTACCCTTAGTTTTTTTCCTTTTTGTGTTCTAGGGTGGGAGGTTTAGAATTTGAGCCTTGCCTAAAAAGGCACTATGGGGTGGCAAGAGCCTTTGCCAATATCCGGAATCCCAGGGGTGACAGGTGCAAGCCATCCCTTGAAGCAGTGTGGCTTGTCCAGCATGTCATCCCAGGCAGACAGATACTGGATCCCCTTTGAATGACACCAGTGTTTAAGCCAATTGTTAAAGCTGATCATCTTATCTCTGTATTGTGGCATCATTCTTGGTGAAGGTAGGATACTGCTCAAGGTCAGGGTCATACCTGCCTGGGCTACATAATCAGAGAGCTCCTCAATGTCTCTTTTCATGTAGTCCAAGGAGGTACGTCTCAGGTCGTTTACACCAGCGTGGACAATGACTGAGGCATATTTGTACCTGCTGTTGAGAGACCTGAGTGCTTGCGTTATGTGGCGGATTCTAGCACCCGACAGGCAGCTTACTGTGACCTTCTCCTTACTCAGTCTGGTGAGCGGGACGTCAGTGTGTCTGACTATGGAGTCACCAATGACTAGTGTGTCTGGCATTGTGTTTGGCCTTAAGGGCTGTGACTGTTTGACACTCTGACTGTGAGGTCTATGTGTTGCAGGTGTTGTGTTCTGAGGTGGTGGTTGTTTGGGTGTCTGCTTTGGTGGCCTCTGCTGTTTTGGTAGATTTTTGATCAGAGCCTCCGAGTATGTCTTTGTGTGTTTATGTGTATGATTTGAGGTTGTAATGGTACTATGTGAGACTGGGTCTATAGTGTGTGTGGTAACCTTCTCCTCCTGACTGGTCTTGCCAGTCCTATGTTGAGAGAGCTCAGCCTCCAGTTTGGCCGTATAGTTGCATCTCTCGCATGTATTTGTGTTTTGTGGGAGGAGGAGAGGGTTGTCTGTGTACATGAGGCAATTGTAACATTGCCTCAATATTCCCAGGTTCACCAGCTGAGCAGGAGAGGACACTAGCAACTGATCCCTCGACATGCTAGAAGGATAGACAAAAAAAACTTTAAAAAAGATTCCGGGGGACGTGGGTGACCGAGAAATGGGGGGTTGCCTTTTTGGGGTACTATCTATGACAAGAGTGCCATATCAAGGTAATAAGTACTGTAGGAGCAAGTGCTAGGTTTAACAGATAGAGAATAGTCTACTTGGAGTCAAGTAGAGATGATCTTTTTAGTTATAGGATACGCTGATTAGATCAGTAGTATAGTTCGAGGAAGGTAGTTTTAAGGGAAAATTTGAAGAGTGGACTTTAGGTAGCCCGAATAGTTTAAACCTGCTTAACCGGCGCTGCCCTAAATCGCGCTAATTCGCGCTAATTAGCGCCAATTCGCGCTAAAGCGCGCTTTATAGCAGGGGGCTGGAAAAGACAGGAAATGACCCAAAATGGCCAATAAACTACAAGTTACTGCCTTAAACCACTCCTCTGAGGACAAACAGGCAGCTCAGTACTCCCTACTCCCACTAGTGAGTAAAGAAACTACCCCTTGACCAAACAAGGAAAATGGAGAAAACAGGAACCAAGACAAAGCCCAGGGATCAGCAAAATCTGATCACTGGAACAAACTATTAGAAAAGTATGGAAAACAAGAGTATTTTTTGTTTTTTTCAAGTTTTTTTCAGATAGGCAGAAAATACAATAAATGCTGTGTTTTTCGACTAAATGCTATCAAAAGCTAGTACACTTGAGTGTATTAGCCTGTTGTTTAACTTTTAAGCAAAACTTAAACAAGCAAGTGCAATAAACAATTCAAGCTATTAAAAACAGTAAAAACAGGTAATAGCAGAATAAAACAGGCAGAAATAGCAATCGAAAGGCTTAAAAAGTCGAAAATGCAGAAAAAATACTTAGAATCTGGAAAGTTTGTCTTTTCTGGTCTCTGCTGCTCTAGGAACTCTGCTGGACACCACGAGGAGCTGTGCTGAGTTCTCTATAGCCAGAAAAGCCCGCAAAAGCGTGCTTTATAGCAGGGGGCTGGAAAAGACAGGAAATGACCCAAAATGGCCAATAAACTACAAGTTACTGCCTTAAACCACTCCTCTGAGGACAAACAGGCAGCTCAGTACTCCCTACTCCCACTAGTGAGTAAAGAAACTACCCCTTGACCAAACAAGGAAAATGGAGAAAACAGGAACCAAGACAAAGCCCAGGGATCAGCAAAATCTGATCACTGGAACAAACTATTAGAAAAGTATGGAAAACAAGAGTATTTTTTTTGTTAAAACATATACATTTGATTAGTTATAATAATACTGTCTGACATATATGTATATCTCTTTTCAGTCCAGCAGGACCCACTGTTGATACATTTTTAACACAAGCAATGTTACAAATACATTTTAACACAAGCACCTGTACAAAACAGTGTGATAGTCAAATGACATAAAATTCTTTACAAAACTCCAGCTAGTTATGCTGGCATATGTTATCCACACACTTCCCTACTGTCCCTGGCATAGATGGCACTACTTCATATCATCACACCCTTATCTTCATCTTCCATAATATTATTTTTTATTCTTTCATTTCCCCAGTCAAACTTGTTTTCTCTCTTAAATTTATGCATCATACACCATTCATTTTTTTATATTTTTCTTTCATTACTACACTTAACAATGACATATTTTCCTCTTTCATCCATCTCAACACTTTCTATAAATTTAATGACACTGCATATGCCACTGGATTTATCAACACAACCCCACTTCTTATTTTTCAACATATAATATTCTTCTTTTTACTGAATTCAATCTGGATCCCCATAAAAGTAAGACATAATTGTTTTTAGTTCTTTCTCACATTTTGTAGGGATCACAAAAATGTTTGTTAGGCATGCAATTTTCCAAATAATACAGAATTTATCAAATATACATTTTTTTAACAACTTGTATGTTCTCCAAAATATACATATATTTCTTAAATTTTTATCATATCTTCACATTGTTGTATTTCAATATCTAGTTTCCAAATGTTATATCTAATATTTTTACTTCCTTCATGTTAAACTAAATATTCCCTATCTTACTTTCTTCCTGTCATCTTATTCACTTATCTCCATTTATGCTTATGCCTATGGCCCTTAGATATTTATTATGTATCTTCATCCATTCCTTGTTACTAATAATATATCATAATAACAAAATGTGGTGTAGAATTAAAAAATCAAATAAACCTTACACAATTCGACAAAAGCAATCATGCAAGGAGCCCCAGACACAAGTTTTAACTACTGAGTGCTTTTATTCTTTTTATACACCAGAACTTCATTAGAGTTAAAACTAAGTACACAAACCAAGTTTAAAAGAATATAATTGTTCTAGAATGAAAACATATTTTTATAAAATGAGAGAATATGACAGTACTTAAAATAACTTTAAAAATCAGTATTTAGCATTTAGAGTCTTTGTTCCATCAAAAAACATTTAATGTTTACTGTCTCATTAAGACCGGGTAACTTATCTGCCTGCAGTCTTATTTGCCACCAGGATTCATAGCATTCAAGTAGGACACTATAATTGTCAACAGAGTCTTTCATACTGACAGCATCTAATGCAAAAAATGGATTTTTTAATTAGTACACATTAGGAGTGTTTGGCTAAAGAATTACTAGTGTCTTTTTTCTTTATAGCCAAGTTGGTTCATAAATTCTTCTTGACAACTTCCTCACAGGTTTTCCAACATGAAAGCCGGGGCAGGAATCACAAGATGACAAATAAACCACTCCCTGTTAATCACAATTATATGTGTTTCTAGCCCAAAGATTTAAATTCAGTGCGTTAATGTGAACATAGGAAGTGTTGGTAATAAATTGCCATTGCTTATATCCACCACATTTGTAAGTACCAAATGTATTTGTTTCTAATGGTGTAGTTGGATGGTGTTCTAATATGGCACACACACACACACACACACACACACACACACACATATATATATATATATATATATATATATATATATATATATATATATATATATATATACACACACACACACACACACACACACACACACACACACACACACACACACACACACACACACACACACACACACACAGTCACCTATTTATATATATATATTCTAAACCTACCACCCTAGAACACAAAAAAGGAAAAAAAAACAAGGATAATGCTGCTCAATGCCAGAAGTCTCAATCTCAAGATGCACACACTCGAGGCCCTTCTCAGTATGGAGAACATCGATGTCTGTGCTGTGACAGAAACCTGGTTCAAGGCTCCTGAGAGCACCCCAGCACTATTAGGTTTCACCTCATATCATGCGTTCCGGCCCCAAAATCCGGACAACACCAAGAAAGGAGGGGGGGGTGTCCATATTCATAAAGGACACCCACACCTCAAGGTTGGTGGCAATGCACGATGCATCGGAGACCATCCAGGTGCAATCAATCATAGGCAAGACTGCTCTGCAATTTGTAGCATGTTACAGGCCACCCTCTCAGACTCAGGAACCTCACATGGCCTTCCTGAAAACATTGGAGGGGATAAATGTATCTCCAAACACCATCATACTAGGTGACTTCAACTACCCTAATATAGACTGGGAACACTACTCAAGCCCAAACACTCTAGCCCAAAGGTTCCTGGAGTTCATAAACTCAAATGCCATGGAACAACTAGTCACCATCCCCACAAGAGGAGAAAACATACTTGATCTCATCATCACGAATATGGGATCACAATGTTCAACACCGGAAGTATACTCCTCACTGGTGAAATCAGATCATAAACTAATCTCGCTGGAGGTCCTCATCCCGCCCCCACCTGAAATAAAAAAGACCACAGTGAAAAACTTCTCAAAAGCCGACTTCACACTTCTAAAGACTAGTGTGGTCTCCTTTAAGGCCCCTGAGCCAGTGGTAAACATTACTCAAACCGCTGAATCACTTACAAATGCCTTCTACCAGCACCTACAGGACTGCATGGATCAGGCAATCCCAAACAAAACTAAGACTCTTTGTACCAAAGGCAAGCATCCAGTCTGGTGGACCCCAGCAATAAACAAGCTCTACAACAAAGGGAGGAAGCTATTACAAGATAGAGCAAAATCCTTGAAAGGTAAGACACCTTTGATCATTATAAGTAAAAAACTAAGAGCTCTCATAAAATCATCCAAGGCAAATTTTGAGAGAAAAATCGCCAAGGACTCAAAAGACAATCATAAGGCCTTCTTTAGCTATGTTAGAAACCTAGGAGGAAACTCCCAGATATGCTCAGAATTAGTTCAAAATGATGTGAAGATTACTGAACCTACACACATTGTCAACATACTGGCTGACAGGTTCAGTGCAAACTTCTCCCCCCAAAAGGAGAGATATCTGTACCAGAGGATTGTAGCCCCCCAAACATCTCCAACGCCCAGGTAAGAACTGCTCTCTCCAAGGCAAAAAACACAGCATCCATGGGACCGAATGGTGTTCCCGGCTGTGTGCTCCACGAACTCAATGAGGAATTAAACCTGCAGTTAGGACAGCTGTTTAATCTTAGCCTCACCTCAGGATACGTACCCAAGGAGTGGCGCACGGTGACTGTGGTCCCACTTCACAAGGGTGGTGCCTCCACCGACCCTGGAAATTACCGTCCCATTAGCTTGACAAGCCTTATCTGCAAAGCCATGGAGAGGATCATAATGGAACTCATAAATAAAGACATAGGGAACTTGCAGACTTTGGATCCAACCCAGTTTGGCTTTGTCAAAGGCAGATCATGCCTTTTAAACTTGGTTGACTTTTTCGAGACAGTCACCAAAGCCATTGATGAGGGAAAGGCAGTCCATACAGCCTACCTCGACCTGGCAAAGGCCTTCAACACAATACCCCACTCAGGTATCATCGAAAAACTCATCAGCTTGAATGTAAACCCATACATCACAAGATGGGTTGCAAACTGGCTAAGTGACTGAACCCACAGGGTCAGAGTTGCTGGAGCCATGTCAGACTCAAAGCCTGTCACAAGTGGTGTCCCACAGGGCTCAGTCCTGGGTCTACTCTTGTTCGGCATCTGCTTTTCTGAAGTACAAGCAAACACAGGAGGGTTATGGCTGACAAAGTTTGCAGATGACTGCAAACTGGGCGCCATAGTCGAAAACACATCTGACACAGATATCCTTCAGAAGGGTCTCACAGAAACGGATAACTGGTGCCAGAGCCATGGCCTAAAGTTAAACGCCAAGAAATGCATAGTCATACCCTTCGGGAAAAACAAGGTTACCCCTAGCTACCATATAGGTGGCAATCCACTGAGCACAGAAGAAGTCATCAGGGATCTGGGGACCCAGGTTGACAGTAGCCTTTCATTTGACACTCATGTTGCTAAAGTAGTTAGGAAAACCTTCTACATTGCCCACCTGATCATGAAGGGATTCACATCTAGATCAAGGGAGGTCATCGTCCCCTGTACTCATCACTCATTAGACCTATGATTGAGTACAATGCCCCATTCGAATGTATCTGACCCGACACCTGCAGCAGCTGGAAAGGCCCCAAAAGTTCCTCACCAAAAGGATAAAGGGTCTCAAAAATATGTCTTATGCTGCCCGACTGAAAGAACTCCAGCTCTATTCAGTCTCATACCGCTTGCTCAGAGGTGACCTGTGCCTGACATATAAGGCCATGTCAAACCCAGATTTGATGAATATGCTTCACCTCAAAAAATCTAGATCCCTCAGAACCACAAGGGCGGGAGACTTAAACCTTGACACGGTTATTAATAGAACGTGCTGGAGGGACAGATTCATCACCCAGAGACTCCCTATGCTGTGGAACAAAATCCCGGTACATGTGAGGCAGAGCACCTCGCTGGCCTTGTTCAAGAGGAATCTTGACCAATGGATGGGAGATCGCAGATATACCCCAGGGATTACTTCAGTGTCACTGCTTGACAGAGGCACAGCAAAATAATAGGCATAGTTTTATTCAAACTAAAGGGGTGGCGAAAGCCATATAACTATGGGCTAGGCCTATAAATGCCCTTGGGCAGATAGCCTAGTATGAACCTATGAACCTATATATATATATATATATATATATAGATATATATAGATATATATATATATATATATATATATATATATATATATATACACACTCACACACCTATATATATATATATATATATATATATATATATATATATATATATATATATATATATATATATGTGTGTATGTATATTATATTATTTCATTATATCCCATAACATTTCCTGTTGTACGTTGTCAAATGCTTTATTCAAGTCATCTGCCATGATTTTAACTTCTGTTTTCCTATTCTTTATGTCATATACAGTTTCTCTTACTATCATTAATAACTTTTGAATTCCTTTTCACTTTCTTCCAAATATCGTAGCTTCTAATTTTTTTAATTTATTTTCCAATCGCATTTCTATTATTTTCATAAAAATCTTGTAGACAGAATTAAGTACTAACAGATTTCATTTTTTTATGTCTTCTTTTTCCCTTTCTTTTATTTAAATTTCATGGTTTCAATACATATTTCTTTCTGTCCAAAGCCTTCTTCTAGCCATTCATTTAACACTTGCACAAAAAACTTCTGCCAATATAACATATCGCTATACATATGATATTCTATCCTATCCAGTCCAGTTTTCATGTCCAGATTTACCAATCTTAATATATTATTCACTTATTCTGTTGTTTCTTTTTCTACATCTTTGTTTCTTTTTCTGTTTTCTTTTTATCTTATTTCTTTAAATGTTTTTACATTGCATTCTTTTACTACATTCATTATTTCTTGTTGACTTCTCATACTTTCTCATTTCTTATTTGCCTCATTATACTTTTGTTTTCCTTTACTATATTACTAAAATAAGGTGCCACCTTTTCTTTTTTCCCCTTGTAAAAATACATTTGTTTAAAAAATGCTTTTTGATCTTCTCTTGGTTCATCTCATATATTTATTTCTCTCTATCAAACACAAAATTCTTGTTTCTTACTAAATCTGCTAATTCATCTTTCCTTACTTTTTTTATATTTTTCTTTCCATCTTTTCTTTTTATACCTTGCCATTCCAAGTAACATTTTCATATTTATCTTTAAAACTTATCTGCCATGACATGCAATTTTTATAAAATTCTCTTATTCCCACATGATCTTTCCACAGTTGCTTGAGCATTTCTGCACCTTCTTTATCTAACTCTTTTTCATTTACTCTCTTAATACCCTTGCCTATTTTTATATATCCATTTCTTTCTTGAATCTCTATCCAAATTGCCAAATGATCTAAAAACCCTGTACATTTTGTCCCTCCTTGAATTATTTTTAAACTTTCAGAAATAATAAAATAATCTGCTTTTGTTCTTAAATTACTTATTTTATATGTCCACTTTTTATTGTTCCAAATATATAACATTCCACTTTTAATCACTTCGAACATTGCTTTTACATCACCACACCCTTTGTTTTCTTCTTAAGTCACACTTCATATCATCCGCTAATATCAAGTCGATGTTTACACTTACATAATCTAGAATTTTTTGAACATATCTTCTCATACACTGTTGGAAACTCCTGGTGTTCTGGCTGAAGTGTGATTCTCAAACAATCTTGAAATGTATCACTGATTGATAAGTATATTTCTTAGCATTTAACCTTTCAAAGTTTTGCATTGTCTTAATTTTGCCTGACTGAATTATTTTTTTGCCTGACTGAATTATTTTATCTATTTTCTGGCATTGTTTTCTGTTTCTCATCCGTCCTGAAACTGTTTTTCCTTCCCTCCCACCCTATTCCTGTGGTGTTATAGTTGGTGGCTTTGCAGTTGCCTGCCCCTACTGTAAATTTGATCTGGGACACCCCTCCCAATCTAGTCTTCACTCTACTTAATACAGAGAGAACATGTACACATTTGAGAAGGCCAACCACTGTGGTCTTTACTGTTGTGGCAGAACAGGTAGCTTACATCCTTCTAAGTTGGGAATTGCTGATTGAAGGCTCAGTGTCTTTTATTCTAAAAGTGTATTCATTCTGGTTTAAGCACTTGGGCTTCGGCACAGTTGTTTTACATTAAGAAGGTGTGGTCTGCACTCTTGTGGGAGGAGACGGTAGATTCTTCTGAGCTGGGAATTTCTGGTTAAAGGCTAATTGTGCCTGCTTATTTGAACTGTTTCTTTCTGAAATTGGTACGCCTTGTTTGCTGTAGCATAGATTAGATTCAGACCTGCTGAATCTTGCTTTGTTTGTATAACTTGAGCACTAATCCAGGCCATCTTTTTTGGAGAAGGTTCCCCTGCACCTTAGTGGCAGGAGTGTGCAGTTACAACGTGTCTGATCGAAGACTGCTGGAATGGGGCTCAGTTTTTAGCTTTTTACTGGTTAATTGGTTAATTTGTTTAAATCAGTTTTCTCATTTGCTACTGTTATATTAAAAATAAAAATACACTTTATGCATCGCCGCTTAGCTAGGGTTAAACTATTCCCGGCGCCATAAAGTCTGCTCTTCAGATTTTCCCTTAGAACTAGCCAGTTTTTTAGTTTTAGTATCAAATCTGTTTCTTTGAGCTCAGCACTTGTTCAGAACTCCTTGTAAGCACTAAATAAGCTACAAATTACTACAGCACTCAACTTTCCTCACTTGTCTAGAGGAAAACAGTTTTTAGTACTTTATAAATAAGCACCTATCCAGGCATGTCTAAGGGTCAACTCCCAGCATTTTCTCCTGTCTACCTGATGATTCTGGACATCTTGGGGCAATGCAGCAATTGCCTCATGTACACAGACAACCCCCTCCTCCTACCACCCAACACTACAACCTGTGAGAGATGCACTTATATAGCCAAACTGGAAGCAAAGCTCTCTTCACACAAGACTGGAATTGACAGTCAAGAGGAGAAGGTAAACTCTTGCACCACACCACACTTATCACATAGTTCCTCAAAACCTACACCACCAAAGCACACACACAAAAACACAAAACACACAGCTACATTCGGGAGACTCTCAATAAAAAATCTGCTCAAGCAACAGAGACCTCCAAAGCAGAAACGCAAGCAACCTCCACCCCCCCAACACAACCCAAATGACACATAGCCCACAAACTCAGTGTGCCACTCAACCACAGCCTATAAGGCATAACAGCATACCCAACACTCTAATCATAGGTGACTCTATAGTCAAGCACACTGATGTTCCACCAGGCTAAACAAGGAGAAAGTTACTGTCAGCTGCCTGTCGGGTGCCAGGATCCACCACATAATGCACGCACTCCGTTCACTCCACAACAAGTTCAAATATGAGTCTGTCATTTTCCATGTTGGTGTGAATGAATCCTGCCATCACCCAGAATGATACCACAGTACAAGGACAAAATGATTGACTTCAACAATTGGCTAAGCTTCTGGTGTCATTCTAAGGGGATCCAGTATCTGTCTGCCTGGGATGACATGATCGACAGACCACGATACGTTGCCAGAGATTGGCTGCACCTGTCACCCTTGGAATTCTGGGTGCTGGTTAAGGCTCTTGCCACCCCTATACTGCCTTTTTTAGGCAAGGTTCAAATGACAAATTCACCACCGTAACAGGTACAAGCAAGCAAAATCTGAGGGTAATGCTACTTAATGCTAGAAGTCTAAACTTAAAAATGCACTCACTCGAGGTATTCCTTAAAATGGAGAACATTGACATCTGTGCAGTGACAGAGACCTGGTTCAAGGCTTCAGAGAGCACCCCTGCATTACCAGGCTATAATTCATACCACACCTTTCGGGCACCTAACTTGGACTGAAACACTAAAGGCAGAGGTGTGTCCATATTCATTAAGGATATCCACACCTTCAGGTTAGTTGCTCAGCATAATGCATCTGAGATTATCCAAGTGCAACTAACTGGGCAAGACCGCGATCCAAATTGTAGCTTGCTACATATCACCCACCATGCCCCAGGATTCCCAATCATCATTTCTTGATACACTGGAAAATATTAGGATACAACCCAACACCCTAATAGTGGGTGATTTCAACTACCCCACCATTAACTGGGAAAACTTCTCATATACCAACTCTTTTGCTCAATGTTGTCTGGAATTCATAAATTCCAATGCCTTGGATCAGCTTATCCACACCCCCACCTGGGGCAGCAGTATCCTAGACCTGGTCATTACCAACATGGGCGACCGGTGTTCCACACCAAAGGTCAATTCCTCGTTGGTAAAATCTGACCACAAGCTAATCATCCTAGACATGCACATCCCACCCCCACCCCCCATTAGGGAAACCACCGTAAAAAATTTCCAAGTTAAGACAGAAGTGGCAAACGTCACAACACCCATGCAGACGGAAAATAGAGGTACAACTGTTGAATCCTACACAAATGCATTTTATAAGCACTTACATGAGAGCATGGATCATGCTATCCCTAACAAAACCAAGATGTTATCCTCCAAAAAAAAGGAAGCCAATCTGGTGGTCTCTTGCCATAAACAAACTCTACAACAGAAGAAAGAAACTGCTGCAAAAAGATTGAAATCCCATTATTGGAGGAACTTCCTGGTCAGCCTCAGTAAGAAGCTGAGATCCCTCATAAAATCCTCCAAAGCTAGTTACAAAAACAAAATTGCCACTGATTCTAAAGGCAACAATAAAGCACTCTATAACTATGTCAAGAATTTCAATGGCAACACTCAGATCTGCACTGAGTTACAGCACAATGACACTAAATATACAGAACCAACTGATATTGCTAACATCCTGGCAGATAGGTTCAGTGCTAACTTTACCCCCCTCTCACCCCATAAATGGCCCATCTCTATACCGGAAGAATGCAAAGTTCCTGTTATCATGGCTAAACAGGTAAAAACCACACTCTCCAAAGCCAAGAACATAGCATCCATGGGACCTGACAACATCCCAGGCTGTGTTTTACATGAACTACAGAATGAACTGGCACCCCACCTAAGTACCATGTTCAGTCATAGCCTCACCTCAGGCTTTGTGCCCACTGAATGGCACACAGCGGTGGTTATCCCACTCCACAAAGGGGGAGCCACCACAGACCCTGGGAACTACCACCCCATTAGCCTGATGAGCCTGGTCTGCAAGGGCATGGACTGTATCATCATGGAACTTATAAACAAAGACATTGGTAATCTCCAGACTCTGGAGCACATCCAGTTCAGGTTTGTAAAAGGCAGATCATGTCTTCTAAATCTGATAGACTTCTTTGAAGCAGTCACCAAAGTCATAGACGAGGGTAAGGTGGTTCACACAGCCTATGTAGATCTCAACAAGGCTTTTGACACCATCCCCCATGCTGGAATTATAGATAAACTCACTAAACTAGGTATTAATCCCTATGCCACAGGATGGGTTGACAACTGGCTCACTGACAGAACCCACACTTTGAAAGTAGCAGACTCCAAATCTGACTTCAGACCAGTGACAAGTGGAGTACCACAGGGTTCAGTCCTGGGTCCTCTTTTGTTTGGTATCTACTTCTCTAAAGTACAGGCTAACACCAAAGGTCTTTGGCTAATGAAGTATACAGATGACTGCAAACTAGGAGCCATAATCAAAACTCCTAACGATGTGGACATTCTACAAAAGGGCCTCACTGAGACAGATGCCTGTTGTCAAAGCCATGGCCTCAACCTCAATGCCAAAAAGTGCATTGTCATCCCCTTTGGTAAAAACTCTGTACCCATGAACTACCACATAGGTATTGGTCTACTTAACACTGAAAGTATGATAAGAGACCTTGGGACACAGGTGGACAGTAGTCTCTCCTTCGATAATCACATTGCCACAGTAGTCGGGAAATCCTTCTACATGGCACACCTCATCACAATAGGTTTCTCATTCAGGAAAAAAGAGGTCATTGTTCCCCTCTACTCATCACTCATTAGACCCATTATAGAGTACAACGCCCCTTTTGGTATGTACCTCACAAGACATCTACAACAATTGGAAAGGCCGCAGAAATACCTCACAAAGAGGATTACTGGCCTCAAACAGATACCCTATGCAGACTGTCTCAAAAAACTCCAGCTGTACTCCGTTGCATATTGTCTGCTCAGAGGGGATGTCTGCCTAACATACAAAGCTATGTCAAACCCAGAGCTGTTGGACATGTTCCACTTAAAGAAATCCCAGTCCCTCTGAGCTACATGCTCTAGGGACCTAAACCTTGTCACCACAATAAACAGAACATGCTGGAGGGATACATTCCTGTCCCAGAGACTTCCCATTCTCTGGAACAAACTACCTATCTATATCAAACAAAACTCCTCATTAGTATTCTTCAAGAAAAATCTTAATGATTGGATGGGAAATAGGAAATTCACCCCGGGGATCACTTCTGTGGCTCTGCTCAACAGGGGCACAGGAAAATAATTTTCTTGGGTGGCGAAAGCCAGGGTACCTTTTTGGCTAGGCTTATATAGGCTTTAGGGCTAATAGCCTAGTACCTACCTATGAACCTTCCTTTCTTTGTCACATATGCATAGATCGCTATAATTCTATAAACCTGACATTTCCACCTCAAATCTACTGTTGTTGCTCTACCCATTATCACTGAGGCAAAATCCAGAATATTTACTGACTTTTTGTATAGCATTCCTGTGCCTCAACACATTTTGTTTTCTACATTCTAAATAATCTCACCCCCCCATAACTTTTCTGTTTATAATCTCTCTTCTGCCAACATTCTTATATCTTCTAAAACAATCTTATCTGTGTAAAGTGTTGTACACCATTCTAATACCCCTATTCTTTGTTTTATGTTTTTATACTATTAACATTAATTGCTAAATCCTAAGCTCTTCATTTATTTATTTTATTTTTCTCATGTTATTGTTTCTTCTCCACCTGCTTATTATTCTTTCCCTTTCCTGTTTTCTTTTCTACCTAAGCCAATAAATTTTCTTTTCCTATCTATTAGCCTTTTCCCAATGGATTTTTATTCCTTTCATTGCTTTCCAATTCATCTCTTCTTCTCCAATTATTTCTGACTTTCCTTAATTTCCTTTTTTTCCTTTTACTATGTTTTCTTCTTTCTTGTTCTTGTTCTAGTTCTTCTTGTTCTAGTTCTTGTTCAATGCCTTGATCTCTGCTTGCTTCCTCCTTATGTTCGCCTATACTTTCCTTAAAATCCATCCATAAAAAGCCTAGTTTTTCACATTTCAAACAATTCAGTTTACATCTTTTTGCATCATGGCCCAATCTGCCACATATATAACATTTCCTTTTATAACAATCATTAATTAAATGGTTACTTTTTCCACAAAAAACAAGTTTTTTGTTGCCCTCAGTATTTCACTGTACCTATGTTCCCATCTACATTTATCATACTTGGGATGTACACATTCTTTTCATTTTCCATTTTTAATACAACACTACATTCCCAGCCCCCAATTTACAAACTTTTATTGTCATACATTTTAGTAATATCCATCACTTCTTTGCACATAGTCTTTAAATATTTGTTTAGTGTCTCTTTCTCAACTGCAGTTCAGAACTAAACAAATATTTTCTTTTTAGTTTCCCTGTTAAATACTTGGAAAACATATAAAATTCCATGGTTTACAGTTTTTCTTTAATTCGCATTGCCTCAAAAAACTTCTACATTGTTCTGATTCAAATGTAATGTCACAAAAAGTGTCTTTATTAATATGTATAAATGCTCTTACCTCTTGTGGAGAAGTACCCAACAATGTTATTATGTTGTCTAAGAACTTGCTACTAATTCTTAAAAGATTATTCTTCTTCTCAGTTCTGTCTTCTTCTCTTCGCTCCTTTCTACTTCCTTTACCTTGTCCATATATGACTTCTTTATCCTCTTTTTCTATTTCTTCTTTCTGTAGTCTGTCCATTATATCTGCCGGCAAAAAAAACTTTCTCGGTCTCTGGTTTACTCTGCAACATTAAGTCATATAATAAAACATCCTGTAACCATCCCAACTAGAGAGTTGTAATAATACATCTATTTTGGCTCTCACTCACCCTTCAATAACCTCTGCTGAAACATCATTTCAGACTTTTGTGAAGGTTTAGCTACCTTCACCTTTGCGCAAACAACTGTATCACCCTTCCCAATTCATGAAATTACATCTCCTGAAGACTCGCTTGCCTTCATAAACTCTGAGATGCTTAATATTTACACTTGCAAAGGCTCGACTGCTTTTATACTCAGTACGACCTCCATACACTCCTGCTCACTCTATTCCTCTGATGTCTCATCACCACTAAGTTGTTTATGCTCTAGCAACAACTTACCCTTGCTGCCACAACCTCCATGGAAGATTTGGTTCAGGAGCTTGGTAACTTCACTCTGAGGTTTTTGGACAGAGGATATCCAGAAAATTTGTTTCAGGAAATTACAAAGGAAGTCTTTGATCACAAGAAATATAAACCACTATTTGATACATGTTTTGACAGTGGGATTTCCCCTGATAGAGATAATAACAACTTTGAAAAAAATAATGGTAGTGGAATTTAATTATGCCTCACAAAGGGTAAAATAAATTATTACCAGGAACTAGAATATTCTTAAGTTCAGCACAGGAATTGCAGGGGTAGTGGAATTAGATCCCAAATTTATTTTTAAAACTGGTTGGAATTTAAAAAGCATGCATGAGAGGAACCCATATATGGGTACTAAAGAAGGGCAAGAAACAAGTAAATGTGGGGTTTGTAGCCAATGTTTACATATTCTTGAGGAACATAGTATTGCATTTGGAAATATTTTAAAAATAAAAGTGAAATTTAAGAAAGGAAATTGTCAGAGCATGGGTATTATTTATTTAGCAGTATATATGAAATGTAATAGTTTTTATGTTGGATAAACCGAGAGAGCATTGAGGAAACAAATATATCAGCATGCATGTAGTATAAAGAAAAAAATGCGCACAATGCTCTCCATAAGCATACTTTGCTTGATGCTTCCCATAATGAATTTAAATTTGGTATTTTGGATCAAGATGACATTAATCCCAGGGTGAGGATTGGGTGGGGTTGTGGCAATTCAAACTGAATGCCTTTGCTCCCCTTGCTTAAATGATTACATTTCGATTCAACCCATGTTAAAACTTCATACAGCTAAATTATAAGAACTAATTAATTGTAGATTTTAAATTAAGGAGTTTTTAAAAAATGTTATATACATATAGAACATTTGTTTTTTATTTGTAGAAGGGGCAATGTTTGTATTAAATGTGTAGATGTCACTTTAAGGGAATGATTAGTTGTTTAATATATCTTTTAATTGAATTATTAGGTATATAATATAAGGGGCTGATGTACATGATGAATTTATTCTGAAGAAGTGCTGGCTGTATGGGACAAAAGTGCTTGATGTATTAAAACAGTTTTGGAGTTTGGGACTCGGTCGGTGTCTGTTTATTAGGATTATTTTTGGAGCACATGGTCATGGTTTACTGCTCTCTGATACCATGTTGTCACCTTGTTTGGTTTATTTGTTTATTTTGGTGACTTTGGGCCTGTTTTTTTTCCCTAGTTTTAATTTAAGGAAAACTTCACCCAGATGACAATCCCCCAGATTCACGACTCCTCCGTGTAAGACTTAATAAGTCTTACTCAGAGGCTGCAGTTGAATGGTATGACATCAGCGTGCCATGAATATTCATGAGGGCACGCTGACTCAACTGTAAGTCTTACACGGACCGGGTAGGAAAGCAGGGGGCATGTCCGACTGCCGAGCAGTCTAAATGGCCATGCCCCTGCAAGGTTTGGAAAAGGAAAATAAAAGTACACAAGAGTGAGTCCGCTCAAATGTCCTTGCACCCAACACCACACTCCCTGACATTGTAAACCCCCATCACAGTTATGAAAAGTAAAAAATTAATTTTATTTTTTTTAAATTCCTGAAATAGCTGCCCGTATTTGCACGTGTGTGCGTGGGTGTGCCCATTGCTTAGCTGTAGTTAGCAATTCCGACATGGAAGAGCATAAGAAAGAATGTTTATGCAAATCACACGCAATAGCGTAATGGTAGAGCATTCGCACAAAGAAGAGGCATTCATGGTACGAGTCCCACCACTCCCCTTCTTATTTATGTTTTAAATCAGTACATGGAATAATACCTGACACATATGATTAAAACAACAGTAAAAAGCAGTGAAATGGCCAATGTATCAGTGAACAAAATATTAAATTTTTAAAGGATCCTGATACATAATTGCTTGCAGTTAAGCAGCGCTTTACCTAGCTCAATAGAGTTGCCCATAGTTTAATAGCGCTTTACCCAGCACAATAGAGTTGCCCAAAGTTTAAGAGCGCTTTACCCAGTGCAATAGAGGTGCCCATAGTGAAATAGCGCTTTAACCAGCGCAATGTGTTTGCGTGGACGTGTGCGCCTCGCCAACCAGCGCACCATAGGGCAACGTGGAGCAACGTAGAGCAAAGTTGCTTAAACACAGCCACACCCCCTAGCCTGTCTGGACAGTATGAAAATAAAATGAATGACAAGGTTCGAACCCAGGACTCTGTGCATCATAATCAAAGCACAGAACCACTAACCCATGACAGCTTAGGAGAAACAGTCACTGTCAACATACATATACTTAGTAATTGTAGATTAACCATTAGTAAGCAGGTCTGCAGTCAGCTGAGAATTTTCAAAAATGGCCAATCACAAAAAAGTGCGGGAAATGTGGCATATTTAAGCCCCATAGGCGGGAATACTCACCATAACTGATTGTAGCTCACATCTGCAGTTAGAATGGCTGGTGCTGGAGAGGGTGCATGCTTCCGGGCGTGACGTTGGGACATCAAGGAGTCGAAATACATGGTTTGGCTCCTTGTCCACCATCATGAGTCAAGACTCCTGCAGGGCCAGTTCCAAAGGACGGAGTACAAGGCAGAGGCTTGGAACCGGTTAGCTCATGACTTCAGCAGTGTCACAGGCATTCCTCGAACTGGTGAGCAGGTCCATCACCACCATGCAGATCTGAAGAGATGGAAGCAGGACCGCCTGAACCAATGGATACAGGAGGCCCATGAGATGCAGGATGCCCCACAACTGAGTATGTAGCCATGGAATGCAGTATGTAGGAATTGATAATTGATTCTGTATAACGGATAGGTATGTCTCAATATCCCTTAATTTACTTTACAGCTGCAGGTGACCGTGCTGCAAATCAGCAAGCCTATGCAGAGAGGCTGCTAAGGCTGTGCCACCAGGCAGGTTAGTGATTATTCTGCATGTATTGTTATATAAAATAGGGGAGAGAGCATGAAATAAAGTGTTGTAGTCCAATAATACAGCCATAAATTACCTGAATTAGTCCTCTGCATATACTGTCAGATAAAAAAGTCAGAGAGCCAGAAAAAGAGTGTAGTAACCCATTAAGAAAGGTAACATATGTCCGGAATAATATCTCTGCAGGTACTGTCATATAAAATAAGTGAGTGAGCCTGAAAAAGAGTGTTCTAATCTATTAATAAAGGTATAATATGTCTTGAATATGTCTTCCATATGCACCGTTATAACAAATAAAGGAGTGAGCCTCTGGAAAAGTATGTAATGTCATTAATAAAGGTCTAAAACCCGGAGTGTGTCTGTGTCACTTAGTTTGAAATGTTGTTGTACCCTTGCATTATACAAATAGTACTGTTTTAAAAAGTGCTGGCAACCCAGAGTTGTGCAGTCCCATATAAAGTGGGTGATGGAAGTGCTAGTAGCTGTGAAGCATATATACAGTCCTCAACAGTCAGTTACTGGCTGGCATGCATAAGTAAATCTGGTACACGAGTAGCATGTTAATTTGTTCCCCAGAAATGTGACTGTGTGTCAAAAAATGCAGGGTTCTGTACAAATAGAAGTGCAAATGTCATGTGAAAACATCCAGATATGTAGATAAAGAAATATAAACGCAATCAAGGAATATGTAGCAGTAACATCTACATCTTGGACAGTTAGTACGTCAGATATAAGTCAGGCATATATTGAACTAGCCAAACCCATTACACAACCTAATGCATGGTGGCAAGTGTAATAATACATGTAGGGGATATACACTTGCAATCATTAGGAATGTAGTGTAGACTAAAAGTAATTATAAGATGTTAATCGAGGTTTTTTTCTACACCCTACTGTATGTGCATAAACCATGCAATTCCACACCTCAATGGGTATGTGTAATCTTAAATATTTGTTGGGACATATGTCCTATTGTTCTATAAATATTTGCATTCATGTTGATGCATGTGCCCTGTTCAAACCCCACAATCATGGTGGCCTGTTGCTACCAAACATCCCTGCATGCTGTCAGAATATCCACTGTCATTCAATATATGCATGTGTTATGCTTGCTGTTCAACTGTTGGAACCTTGGTGTGTTGGGTTAATGGGAATATTACTGCATGCTGTTACAACTAATCTGGAATGCTGTTGTTTATGTTGTAATTAAACACACCTAATCACAGAACGTACGGGAAGGCCTGTCCCAGCGGACCCACCTGTCCCTCCTCAGCTGGCGAGTGCACCGGGCACCAGCAGGTCCGGTGCCCAGACCGGGTTCCCCTCCTCCATTGGTCCTGTGCCACCTTCAGGTGGAAGCGCTGTAGGGGATGGGACTCATCCCCCCCGTGCAAGCGTGGGCAGAGAAGGACCACCTGTCACCCTTCAAAGGGTCCGGGCTGTGATGCGTAGGGAGATCCAGCATTCAGTCGCTGATCCCCTACGCCAGCTCAAGGCGATAGTGGCACGTCTCACGGGTGAGCCTGCCCATCCTAAGCAGCCCCCAGCACAGCCACCCTCGGGGCTGTGAAGATGCAGTGGTGACTGCCTATGGGTGGGGATCTCAGTTCCACTGTTACCATCTGTGGGCTCATGGGCTTGCAATTTCCAAACATCCATCCTCTCAGTTGTGTTCACCCACCCCATGTGTCATACACTGCCCCTGTATGCGTCTTGTCTGTCTTGCCTGTTTACCTCCCCAACCTACCTCCCCGAACATACCTACTTCCTCTACCTCACTTTCCACTCTCACTTGAAAAAAAAAAAAAAGTGCAATCTGTACCCACAAAAAATTACGCCCCATACATAGCTGCCCATTTCACACACATGTCCACTGGACATGTAAACTGATAATTATAATTGGCAATACAACATACTTTGTTGTCCTCACCCCTCTCCCAGAGGTGGAAGGTTTCAAATTTCACTCCAAATTTATTGCATATGCACAGCTGTTGCTGGTAAAGAAATGGGCAGCTATGGACCTTCCCTACACCTGTCCTGCACATCCCAAGCTTGTTTACCTACTGTCTGTTCCTCTTTGTGTCCCCTTTTTCACCACTTTCCTCTCTCCCCATTCTCTTTTCTTTAAAAGAAATTAACGCAGGGGTTAGCGGGAGTAAGCACTTTTAAGCGGTAGTAAATGGGTTTAAGCGAGTGTGCGCATGTGTGCGCTTAGCTAAGCATCACTAAGCGTCACGCAAACCTGCGCAAACCCGCTTACAACTCCGTAAAAGTGCCTTAGTCACTCTATGGAAGGGCCCTTGTTCTGCTCAGCAGCAAAAGAAAAGACCTCTGCCAGTCTCGAACCCCAGACCATTGACACAATAGACTGCATGAATTACCACTAAGCCACAGCAGATATACAAATAACTTGGTGCTGACATAAATATATCATGCATTACAATGAGGGAATGTAAATGGAAATTATGAATGGTGTAACACAAATCCTGTTCTGTGGGTCTTTACCAGCAGTTGTTGTGGAATTTCATGACATGACTGTGAAGAGAACCAGCCATCCAAGTAGAGAATAATGTTGCAGTAGCACCTTACAAACACCACACAGTATCAGACCAGGATAAATACTGGCAAAGTTGATTAGGGCAGATGCCAGACACCCCAACTGTGACTGCTTTACAGGGATGTCCCTGATTTGTAAACAAATGTTAGCTGTGCCCCACTGAATCACTCTGGAAAGTATTAACTTTAGGCAGACAAGTGTGGAATCACACGTAATGAATAATCTCAATAGGTGAGAGTAGACACTGCTTGCACATCAGAAAAGGTGTAGGTATATATATGCTCTGATTCCCAAGAAAGTCTCAACTGCAGTATGTCTGTAATATATTGCAGGTGTATCTAACGTATATGTACCTTTCACTGAGGCCGTTCAAATATACCTGAGAGTATCTGAGGCCTGGCAGAGGCAGAAACACACAGGCATATCAGCATTACTGCTGTTACACACTCTGCAAATAGCTTTGGAAGGAGTTCCACAAGCATGCCCTTATGTAGGAGTACAACACAGAAATATCACAGGATGTAGCCATGTACTACTAGCAACCAACTGTGACAATGCCAATGTGCCAGTGCTGAAAAGACTGGTGTGGTGCACAGACAAAGTATAATAGGCTAACCTCTAGCTACCATCTGGATATGTCTACAGGTGGGAGTTACGCAGACAGAGTACTTGCCTTGATAGACTAACAGGTGCACAGCAATTCTGTATGTTCAGCAAGATAAACATCACATGATAATAAAAAATGCTCTTTGCAGTTCTGCACCCCTACCCAAAGGTACAAGACACTTGTGTATTCAGGCAAAAACCAGGGTGTAGGTTGGCATACTCAGTACTGAAATATGTCTAGCTGTGTTGAGCAGCCTGTGCTAATGTCAACCCAAACAAACCACAAACTGTTCAGAGGTGAGTAACATAATACTTACAGTATAGCAGTTCACAAACACTGCATGTGCCACAGGAATACAGTGCACTAACCACATTTGTATGGCAGTTAAATGTCTAATTCAGAAAGAAAGTACATACTCCCATGTATCCTGTGTTAGCACTTGGAGGGGTAAGTACATGTCTACACTGAGAAGTGTGTACTGGAAGCAGCAATATTCAGGTTTGAGTACAACATGCATATCACAGGCTGCAACCCTAGCTTCAGATAAGAGACATATACCAACCTTCTGACTGACACAACGGTGTCCAGGGCAAACAAGCATGGGCCCCACCTTGGAAAGCTGAAAGGGCTAGGCCTACCTAACCTAGCATTTTATAGCAGTGGGCTGCAATCACAGTGAGTAATGCAATCAGCACAGAGCAGGCTGCATGCAATTACTGAATGGTGGGCAGCAATTGGTGCAGAGGCTGTCACATGCACAAGTGCAGATACCTAGAAAAGCAGGCTGTACCTGCTGTCCACACATGCAATAATATCATTGCAGGTACAGGGAGATAGAGAGCGAGAGAGAGACACAGACAGAGACAAAGACAACAGAGAGAGAAACTGAGACAGAAACAGAGGGAGAAAAACCAAAACAACCAACCAACCAACCAAAAAAAAAAAAAAAAAAAAAAAAAAAACATACAAAACTGTAACAGACGGAGCAGGGAAATACAAAGGTAAGGTATGTAACACATATGTATGTGTTGGCATGTAGTAGATGTTCCTGAAGAGTACTCTACACACTGCAAATCATCCATGTGTGGCAGCAGTGCGTATCTATCTGTATCTGCATATGTGCATAGGGCAAGGGACATATTGCAACTGTTAGTGAAGGGTGGACAGATATCTGTTGTTGAAGGTTGTTATCTGCATATATCTATGTAGGTCATAGTGTGTGGCATAGAAAACAGCATGCAGTGCTGATATATGTCATGTGCTGGTTAAACGCTGTGGGACTGATTTGTCAGATCTGCTGTGTTACAGCCAGTGAGGCCTGCTAAAGCTACATGGGCCAAGGACACCCACATACATTCTGCACAACACTGTGCAATATAATCACATAACTGTACATCCCACACAATGTCGCACAACTGATATCCCCACCATGAATATATATATATATATATATATATATATATATATATATATATATATATATATATATATATATATATAGAGAGAGAGAGAGACATGGGGCCATATGTACTGCAACAGGTGTGTGGTGATGAAGGCATGGACTGTAGGCAAGTGTTTATACTGCAGTGCCATTCCTCCTTTCCAAAACACTGTACCCATTAACTAACACATAGGTAGAGATCTACCCAACACCGAAGGTGTGAAAAGGGAACATGTGACACAGGTGGACAGTAGCCACCTCTTTGATAAAGACAGTGCCACACTAGACCTGTAATCTGTCTGTGTGGTATGTGTCATGACAACAGGTGTGTCATCTAGGGAAATATAGGTCAGTGTTCCCCTCTACTCATCACATTGCCCTCTGTGGTATGTACCTCACATGACAACTACAGCAGGTGGAAAGGCCACAGACATACCTCACAAAGGGTAATACTGGCCGCAAACAGATGCCCTATGCAGACTGACTCACAAAACCACATCTAGACTGTATTGCATACTGGCCACACAGAGGTGACCTCTGCTGGACATACAGAGGTATGTCACACCCATAGCTGGGCGACAACCACCATGGCAACATATCACAATCCCTCTAGGATACACGTTCTAGGGCCATAAACCTTGTCAGCTCACTAAACAGCACATGCTGGAGGGATAGGTTCCTATCTCAGAGATATGCCATACACTGGAATAGACCACCTAGCAATAGCAAACAAGAGTTCTCATTAGCAGTTGTCATAAATACCCCTGATGATTGTTTGGGAGATTGGTAATACACCCCAGGAACCCCCTCTGTGGTTCTGGTTGGCACAGGCAAGTGAAATCAAAGTACATATGTGTCAAAGGCCAGGGTAGCATATGGATAGGCTGCCGTAGGCCCTAGGGCCAATAGCATATAACCTACCTATGACACTATGCACTCAAACATGTACTCAATGCAATACCTACTATGTGAGGTTGAATAAGTGTAACGCTGAATGTGTGCAAGGTCTGTAAAGGTGTAATAGGTTAGTGTGAAGTTGTATCTGACATGGTAGTGTCTATCCTAGCTGTGACGCCAGGAAAAGATGTGTATTGTACAGACATAGTAGTATGGCATACAATGTGACGTAGTTCCTTGTTGACGACCGTGGTGTCTCATTGTAGGCTAAAGCAATACATGTATGCTTAGTGAGTGGTACTGCTGGTGAATCCAACTCCCATAGGAACTGTAATACTACCTGAAGCTGTAGTCTAAACAGCACAGTATGGTGTGTGTTCACATTGCTTGGAAACACTATCCTGTGTATTTCCTGCAGTCTGCACAGAGGACAAAACTCAGGCATAAGGGTTTGTAAGTAGTGGCACACAGTACTGTATGGTACACAGGTAATGCTCATCTGTGTTGGCATACAGTGGTGCGTTGTATGTTTGTCTGATGTGTGTGTAATTATGCCTGTACCATGGCTGCAATCATATGTGTGTTACAGGGTATATGTGTGTATCCAGCAACATATATACTCTGTTACAGCAGTATGCCACCTAGAGTAACAACTGTACACATGTTAGGCAGGGCTATGGCATCAATGGCTAGGGTGGTTGACTGGTACTACTGTAACTGTACTTTACATTCATTGCAATGGATGACATCTCTGTTCGTGCATTGGCGTGATATATACCCCTGTGTCGAGGTTGTGCATTGTGTCACAAACAGTGTGCCAGGTACTGTTGTATAGTGGTGTGATATATAGAGTGTGCCAGGCACTGTTCGTCAGTTGTGGCCTGAGAACCAATAAGTGGTAGTGAAAGTGTGTAAACCCTGGCAGACAAATGAATGGTATATATGTCAGTAAAGTAATATCTTTGGTTAAAGGTTTAAAGTGTGCCACAGGACTTGCTCACACATATTGTTCATATCTTTTTCAGCCGGATGGCCCACCAATGCAACCCATCATATACAGCAGCAGAGAAAGATGAAATTGTCCAAAGCCTGGTGCAGCAGTACACAATGCTGTCTTCCCAAAGCAGCCAGCACCAGCAGGACTGCACTGTGGTAGGATTTTGTTTGTCGGGTAAATGACATAGGCATGCATAACCAGACATGTGAGCAGGTATGCCATCACTGCAGTGATTTAATTAGACATGTCCGGCAGCATGCATCTGATCGACAAAGACAACAGCTTGCCACAGGTGGTGGGGTGGCCATTCATCCCCCGCTCACCAGAGTGGAGGAGCTGCTCCTAAGCGTGGTGGCTCCTGGACAACAGCAGCAACAACCTGTGATATGTGTTGTCATGGAGGCCGGAGCCACCCAGCATGTTCACTTGGAGCGAGCAGGTAACATGCCCTATCTGTAGATTACAGTTAACTGTATTGTTAGATTATGTCTACGTGATATGTGTACTATGTGTTTAGCAGTTGTGCTGCTTAGTGTTATAAAATACTGATATTTGGAATATTATCTCTACACCTGTGACTGCTGACTGTTGTTCCACTGTAGTTTAGCATACCCACTGTAGCAATGCCACAGTTGTGGCCACAGACGAACTCTCTCATATTCTCGTAGGTCTCTCTGGTGTGACAGCAGGGCAGACGATCCATGCTGGTGAGTGTGGTATAACTGCAATGTTGGTAATGAAATGTGCATGTCATAGGTGATGTGTAGGCCATGTACACGTAACACACCTGCACATAATGCATGCCGTGCATGTTTGCTGTAAGACGTTGCACAGCTCAGTAATGTCAGTAGCTGCCTCAATGACAGGCAATACACAGAGCATCAGACACAGTTGTGGCAACACCGTACTGCACATTGGATGGGCATAGATGCTACAGCTGTACACAACATAACACGTTTAACATACACAGTACACAAAAACATGCTACATATGGCGTTACCACACACATGCTGTAAAGTCACACTTCAGTATCCCACATGTCATCCACACACACATGATGTACCTCAAGGGTAGAGGCCTATCATGGGGCTGTGCAACACTCTTCAACACATAACACAGTCGTGTTAGGCAATGCTCCCTATTGGGTACCTCACACACCCATGTACAAAGTGGCTGCGTAATTGTGAATGTAGCCACAGCACTGCAGTTCAGGTACAGCATGCTAGGCAGTGGTCTGTCACACATTAGTAGCCATGAGTGACCACAAGATGCATGATGATGATGGCACATGGTACTACACCCCATCCAGTTACAGTGACCACAGTACTACACATAGCAGTCATTGCTTTGCACCTCAATGTTGTGTGTTGCAAACATATGCACCTATACACAATATGCATAGCATGTTGTGTGTGTGCTTACATATGCCAGTATACACAATATGCACAGCAGTTGCCATCTGTACAAAGTGTCACTTATATGTCCTGGAATGCTATTGGGTGTATAGGTCACATGACACACATTGGGTATGTCTGGTGTTTAATGTTGCAGTCATGTAGCATGCCATGTCATGGCTGGCACTGACATATCTGCAATATGTCCCACACTCACCATAAACACTGTACAAGTGCCATGTTGAGCACTGAGATTCCTTCACGTCTACATGCACCATTCATCCCGTGTGTGTACATAGCATGCATGTGCTACACCTGTGCCCACTATTATCTGCTATGGACACAGACACTGTAATCACACATGGCAATCTATGTGCCACACAGATAACACATGCAGCCATGGTATGTATACTTGTGAGGGATGGTGCACAGGACATTGCAGAGCTGATAATACATGCACAGCAATGTTGTGTCCATGTAAACATTATGTTCCAGGGTGTAGCCAATCACTGAACAACTACACACATGCATCAAAGCCATGTATAATGTCATTAAATAGGGCCATCTACACTTGCACTGCATGGTCTTGAGTAACACATATTCTGCATGCTGACACGTGTGAGGTGACTGTTTGCCTTGTGATACTGGCACCCACCTTCACCAATTATTGAGTATGTGTTGGATTGCTGGTGTGTGTGTGCATGTGTGTGTGTGTATGTGCTGTCTGCATGTGTGTATTTGTGTGCATGTGTTCATGTGTGCATGTGTGCATGTGTGCATGTGTGCATGTGTTCATGTGTGCATGTGTTCATGTGTTCATGTGTGCATGTGTGCATGTGTTCATGTGTGCATGTGTGCATGTGTTCATGTGTTCATGTGTGCATGTGTGCTAACATCATGTACAGATTGTAAAGTGTGTTTCCTGTCTTCCTCTCACAGGTGCTGAGTTTGGGGTGGCTGAAAGCAGCAGGGAACCTGAAGTCACTGTCACTAATAGTGGAGATGATGAGACATGTATTTTGGCACAGGAAGGTTTGACAGGGTCTGTCGTTGGTCCACCAGTCGACAGTACACAGTGTTCAACCCCATCTATGCGCACACTCATACTGCCGATACATCCCTAATCACCAATGGCCTTAGCCGAGGGACAGCATACAGTTGGCATTGACCAGGAGAGTGTGGTACCCATGGCACTTGCATCCCCTCACAGCAGCCATAGCCGGATTCCTGGAATGGTACCACATAGGCGGATGTCCAGGGGTTCTCGGGGAGCAACACTGGTCATATTGCCTCTGGCAGACATGCCCCCAAAGGTATTACAACCTCCAGTATGTTCTGGGCTGTAATGCAGGCACAGGCATGTATGGAACGGTACACCAGACAGGGACTAAGGGCGCAGAGGGCCCATTACACCGCTATCAATGACAGCATCTGTGACCTTGCTGGTGTCATCCGGAATTTCACCAAGGTCATTGATAGACATTGGGGGGAGACAATAGACGCCCTCCACAATGTGTTTTCCATGAGCCAGGACCATGAGCGATGTGTCAGATGTTTTTCACGGACGCATGCCAGCAACAGCTGTAAGTCGACATGGATGGCACACAGATCACAGCCGCTCCCGTAATGGCAGTACCAGCCCCAGCAATGCTGGGGCTGGCCTGTCTATTGACCATCCTAGTAGACCACGTGCACGTGGCTCTGGCCAGTCCCAGCAGGGATATGGGTCCAGTCATCATACCTCTGCCTTTGATGATAGTACCCAGTCAGGGTTGGTACCCGATACTGCCCGTAGCACCCCTGCCAGGCACAGGTACTATGTCCGTGCCCAGAGACAGTGATCTGTACAGCCTAGCAGGTACAGTCTGTGGCTGTCCCACAACCTCCCGTATATGGCAGCCACATGGTGGAGCTGTGTGCATGCAGACACACACACATTAACCAAACAACTAAGGCTCACACATACACACACACACATTACATCAACATTGGCCCATGCTGTACTGTTGTCCCTCACACACACACACACACACACACACACACACACACACACACACACACACACACACACACACACACACGTCGATTGGATGGGTCAATGTCGGGCTCTGGCAAACCAGCAACACACCCTGTGCATATGATGACACCTGTGCCACCTCCTGTCATCTATAACATTGATGCAGGAACAGGCTAACATGGTTCTGATGCACAGGGTGACATTATAGCAGTGTAGCAATATTAGCAAGTTGTCAACAGGAAAGTGTAATGATATCCTTGTAGGTATATCTGAGCAGGCATTATGCATCACAGCTCTGATTGTCAATGTAGCATTGTTTACACCAGTGTTAGGTCTAAGTATGTATTGTCCACCCATGTGCCACTTGGCTGAAGTGTACAGTGTTGCCAGTATATGTTAGTGAGTGAACAGTACGTGTGTGGTGTGTGCATTACAGATTAGCAGGTGTACATCTGTGAACATGGTGGGTGCACACTGTCTGCATGTACGTGCATAGTGGACACATGGGACGTGTGACATACCCTGTTGTATACATTGTTAACATCTCATAGTATCTTTCGATGGCCAGTATGCATTCTACTACAGATATGTACTAACATGGGTACACATGTGTGTATGACATGGGTTGACAGTATGCTGTGGGTGATACTTTTGATACCTGTCAATGATTTGCAGTCTGGTAGTATACACAACCTCAACAGCATGACTATAACCAATCATTAGATGATGTCTTCACAAATGACACACAGTTGTAGGGAACTCAGTAACAGTTGGAACCTTCCGGTACTATACTATAACAGTGACCAGTGGTATTGACTGCCACCCATTCCTGGGACCACATCTGTTTGGCATATAGCCCTCTTAGGTGCAGGCAAACACACTAGGGATATGTCCATCCACATCTGGAAATGCATGCATTGGCCTACAATGCATTCCCTGGATGGGACGCATATCCTACACAAGGGTATCATACAGACAGATACCTGTTGTCCAATACATGCTGTATAGCAGTAAGCCGACTATGGCATAGTCATCCACATTTACTATACATACTATCCCGACAGTACCACATAGGTGGTAGCCCTCAACATGTATGTTGGGTAACAATGTGTACATACAGCCACGTGTTATGTCATCTGTCCCTTGGTATCCACATATCCATAGGTATTGTGGAGTCACTCGGTGTATCACATAAGACATTAGGGGCCTGAATGCATATCCACAGGGCTGTTGTACACCTATAATGACTGTGCATTATTGCCAGTCGTTGTTGTGTATGAACACATCTGACATATACCCCAGGCATGTACCCTCACTCACAGTACTCTATAGTAACGGTCATGGGTGTGTGTGGCACAGATGACCTTGGACACAGATCACTACAGTGGCCGGGCTTGTCACATACATACATATGTGACCTACGATCTGAGAAGCAGTGGCACAATCTGTCAAAGGAAACAAATGTATTCATGTAGTATGCAGGCTTCACACCTATGTACTGATTGAAGTCACATGTACACATATTTATTTGCCAAGCAGATACCTGATGTGTGCAATGCACATACTGTTTTAATCATGATATGTCATACCATAGTAAAAGTAAAACCCACACTGCATTGACCAACTGTGTCACACACACTCAGCAATTGCAGGATTCAAACCCCTACCTAACTATGTTATGACACTAGACACATATGCATTAACATGTTGAGTTATATGCTTTACTGGGAGGTTTCTATTCTCCTGCTATATTTGTAGGATGCTGACATCATCAGACTTTCCAAAGAGGAATGTACCTCTTTTAATTTGTTTTCCCAGTCTCCAAAAAGGGCACTCCTCTCAAAGGAAATTGCACACATACACACCCCCCCACACTGTCAGCGTTTGCAGGATTCAAACCCCTATCTAACTATGGTATGATACTAGAAACAAACGCATTAACACAGCACACTATATGCTTTTTTGCTTGGTTTCTATTCTCCTACTATATTTTTAGGATGCTGACATCATCAGACTTTCCAAAGAGGAATGTACCTCTTTTAATTTGTTTTCCCAGTCTCCAAAAAAGGGCACTCCTCGCAAAGGAAATTACACACGTATACACACACGCAACCAGCGTTTGGAGGATTCAAACCCCTACTTATGTTATGATACTAGAAACATATGCATTAACATAGCACGCTATATACATTAGTGGGTGGTTTCCGTTCTCATGCTATATTTTTGGGATGCTGACATCATCAGACTTTCCAAAGAGGAATGTACCTCTTTTAATGTGTTTTCCCAGTCTCCAAAAAGGGCACTCCTCTCACAGGAAATCACACACAGTGAGGGTTTGCAGGATTCAAACCCTTATCTAACTATGTTATGATACTAGAGACATATGCATTAACACGGCGCACTATATGCTTTCTTGGGTGGTTTTTATTCTCCTGCTA
Organism: Protopterus annectens; assembly: GCF_019279795.1. Taxonomy (NCBI): domain Eukaryota; kingdom Metazoa; phylum Chordata; order Ceratodontiformes; family Protopteridae; genus Protopterus; species Protopterus annectens. The sequence continues at coordinate 592,654,581 of NC_056746.1, forward strand.
TATTTGTAGGATGCTGACATCATCAGACTGGACATGGTAATGTGTGTACACTTTGTTTTATGCAATCCCAGGAATGAGCCATGTGGGTCGGCAGGGGTCAACAGCTTGAACAGGACCCCATAATCCTTACCTTGTGTGATCTATCTGTGGACACATTGACATTCCTTCATATGTCAACACATATTTATGCACAGATTGTTGGTTTTGTGGATACGACATGTGTCAGGGGTGCTGATAAAAGGCTATTCAAAGTCTATGTGGGACGTGTAGCTCTGTTAAGTGATGTATGTCCTGGGTGCCTACCTTGCAAACAGTCTAGCTTGTTTGGGAACCATGATCTGCACATGAACATACCACAGTTGGTAGGGTTGTGTGTTTGTCAGCTTTCAATAGCTCTGTGTATGACTTCAACCATGATGGACTCCATGGCCTTGCAGATCAGACTTCATAGGCTTACTGGACTATACTTCCCATGGTGTGTTGTGCACCTACACTTGTGGGGAGTGCCATATGTTGCTGTAACACATTCAATGGTTCCAGATCCTGTGGAGAGGGTGAGGCTCAACAGACTGTTCAGGTGCAGGGTCTGTTTGTTCTATAGTTCATGCATGACACATATTGGGAAACAATGTAATCCGATTGCTGCCATGCTTTTGGCTTTGGGGGGAGCTGTTTAGCCATTCTACATGTGATATCCCCTGGTATGATGACTGGGACTATGGTCAGTGGGAGGTGGGTATGTCTATATGGGCTTGTCTGACAGGATGTCAGCATTGTCAGTCAGGTAACGTTGGCCCTGACTCAGGACATATATGAGTGTACATTGCTATTTATGACATAGCTGAAGGAGGTGCCATGATTCAGTCTGGAATCCTTCTCAGCTAGTCTTTACAAAACACCAACAAACCTGAGCACTAATCCCTGTTATACTCTTTTACACACTTAACACCCTACTGATCCTTTGCGATCAGGCTATGGAGTATGTCATCATAATATCCTGGCATACCCAGGGGTCGGTTTTGTGTGTACTCTCCAGTCCAACTAGTGAATATTGTGATTTTGACACAATGTCACATCTGCCTCATGTACACAGACAACCCTCCCAACAAACTCAGATATATGTGAGAGATGCAACAATATTGACATACAGGAGGCTGAGCTCTCTCAACCCATGACTGGCATAGTCTATCAGGTGGTGAAGGTAACCACACACACCACATATCAGTCTCACATAAACCTATAGCGACAGCAATCAAACCACATTATCACACATAAACATACTCAGAGGCTCTACATAAACTCTGCCTAAGCAGCACAGACCTCCAAAGCAGACACACAAACAACTGCTACCCCACTACAATACCCACATAACACATAGTTCACAATGTCAGTGTGCCACACAGTCACTGCCGTTCGGGCTAAACAACACACCTAATACACTTGTAATAGGTGACACTTATTGTCAGACACACTGACGTCCCACTCACCAGGCCAAACAAGGGAATAGTCACTTTGAGCTGTCTCTCGGGTGGCAGGATCCACAACATAACACATGCACTTAGGTCATTCCAAAGCAAGTGCAGGACTGGCTCCATCATTGTCCATGCTGGTGCGTACACCCTCAGACATCCCTCCCTGGACCACATGACATGATAAATAGAGGAACTCTCTGATCATGTAGCCCAGGCCAGTATGACCCTGACCTTGTCTAACATCTTACACTCACCAAGTATGATGTCATAGTATACCAACAAACTGATCACGTTTAACAGTTGGCTAACAAATTGGTGTCATTCACAGGGGATACAGTGTCTGTCAGCCTGGGGTGACATGCTCGACATGCCACGTAGCTTCCCTATGGACAGCTTGCACCTGTCACCCATGGACTTTCGAATGCTGGCTAAGGCAGTTGCTACCACCATACTGCCTTTTTTAAGTGGGGCACAAAAGACAAACCCACCTCCATAGACATTACAGAGTACATGACACTGAGGGTAATGCTGCTCAACACCAGATGTGTTACCCTCAAATTGTGACCACTCAAGAATCTCCTCAGTATGGACAACAGCGATATCTGTGCTCTAACAGACACCTGGTTCAGGCTCCCAAATGCACACCAGCACTACCAGGTTATATTTCATACCATGCTTTCTGACCACAAAACTCGGAATGGCCAACACAAATAGGGGGAGTATCCATATACATCACAGATACACATACCTCTGGGTTGGTAGCACTGCACAAAGCATCACAGACCATACATATGCACCTAACATTGTGCATATCTGCCTTTTGGTTTGTTGCCTGCTACAGACCACCCTCCCAAACTCATGAACCACATTCGGCTTTCCTGGGAACACTGGACAATATGAAGGTCTCCCCAAACACCATTATATTGGGTGACTTCAAATACCCACACATTGACTGGGGATAGTACTCAGGCCCCAACACCCTTGCCCAACAGTTGCTACTATTTGTACACACATATGCTATGGCACAACTGGTCACCACACCCACAAGAGGGGACAACATATTGGACATGATCATCACCAACATGGGGACTCTGTGTTCCACATCTGAGATATACCCCTCATTGGTAAGGTCAGAACATACATTTATCTCACTGGACATCCATATCCCATCCACACACCCATCCTGGGTAATCTTGGTGAACTTCTCAAAAGCAAACGTCACACTTCTCCAAACCAAGGTGGTATCCTTCAGAGACCCTGGGATAGTGGTAAGTATGGCTCTGACTGCTGAATCCTTTACATACACATTCTATAGACACCTAGTGGACTGCATGGATCGTGCTATCCCAAATAACAACTGGACTCACTCCTCCAATGGCAGGGGACCTGTCTGGTAGACCCCAGCCATTAATAAGCTATACAATGAAAGGAGGACGCTACTACATGATAGAGCACAATCCCAGACAGGGAAGGCATCTGTGATCTGTACTAGCAGACAGCTACAATCACTCATGTATTTATGTCAGGCCCACTTCTAACGGACAATGGCACCAGGCACGTAGGACACTCTCAAGGCCTTCTTCAGTTAATTCAGGTACTTGGGTGGACACTCACTGATATGCTGTGAGTTACTGCACATTGACTAAACATACCCTGAACCCACAGACATTGCCAACATCCTGGCAAACAGGTTCAGTGCAGATGTCTCCCCCCCATCCTCCCTAAGGAACTACTGTCCATCCCAACAGAGTGTAACCTCCCTGACATCAAAAATAAACAGGTGAGTGCTGCCCTCCCCACAGCATACGACACAGCATCAATGGGACCAGACGGTGTTCCGGCCTGTGTCTTACACGGGTTTCATGACAGACGTAACCCTCACATTACGTCACTGTTCAATATCAGAGTTACTGCAGGATATGTACCCATGGAATGGCATACAGTGATAGTGGTCCTGCTCCACAGAGTTGCTGCCACAATGGACCACAGACAATATCGGCCTATAAGGCTAACTAGCCTGTTCTGCAAAGCTATGGAGCGTATTGTAATGGGACTCATGCACATAGACATCGGGAACCTACAGACACTGGGTCCTTCACATTTCAGCGTTGTTGTGGGCAGATCTTGCCTCCTGGACCTGTTCATATTCTTTAAACAGTTACCAGGTCCATCAGTGTAGGGATGGTTGTCCACACAGCCTGCCTGGACCTTGCACAACCCTTTGACACAATACCCCACTCGGCCATTATGCATAGGCTCATTGGCATTGATATCGACACATATCTCACACGATGGATTGCTAACTGGATCAGGGATAGCATCCACATGCTCAATATTGTAGGTGCCATTTCTGACTATACACCAGTTACACATGACATCACACAATGCTCAGTCCTGGGACCTCTCTTGTTCAGTATATATTTGTGTGACGTACGGCTAACACAGGAGGAATATGGCTGACCATGTTTGCAGATGACTGCAAACTGGGTGCCATAATTAACTCTCCAGCTGGCACACGCATACTCAAACGGGGTCTCACAAAGATAGGATGACTGGTGCCTGAGCCATGGACTACAGCTAAATGCCATTAGTTGCATAGTCATCCCCTTTGGGATTAACAACATGCCCACACATTACCACATAGGTAGTAATCCATTACATATGGTAGTAGTTGTTAGGGGTTTGGGGACACAACTTGTTTGTACTCTCGCCTTTGACAATCACATTGCCAAAGTGGTTAGACAGAACTTCTATATAGGCCACCTTATCCCATATGGTTTCACATGTTGATCATTGAGGTCATTGTGCCCCTATACTCATCATGACCACGCTTGGTTACAATGCCACATTTGGGATGTACCTTACCCGACACCTGCAGCAACTGTAATGGCCACAAATGTTCCACAACAAGCAGATGTAGGGACTCACATGGATGCCCTGCACAGTTCAGATACAGTAACTCCAGCTCTACTCAGTCACTTACCACCTACACGGATGTGTTGTGTGTCTGTAGTTTAAGGAAATATCCAACCCAGATTTAATGGACATGCTCCACCTCAGGATATCTGACTCCCTTGGAGCTACACACTCCAGGGACATATACCTCAGCACAGATGTTAACAAGACATGCTGGAGGGACAGATTCTTATCCCAGAGGCTCCACTCACTCCGGATTGTAATCCCGGTTTTGCATGGGCAGAGCCACCCACTGACCACCTACAGGAGACATCTTGACAAGTGGATGGGTGGTCGTATGTTTACCCATGGGATATCTTCTGGGTCCCTCCTAGACAGAGGCACAATACACTAAATGTAAATGGGCTATCTTGTGTGACCTACTATTCACAGGCACAGTGTTCTAATTTGACAGGGTTGCGAAAGCCAAGCACACTCTGGCTAGGCTTGTACATGCTCTAGGGTTGATAGGCTAGTATCAACCTCTGAACCTATGCTAATGTTTAGGATGCACAATGTTTATTGCTGATACTGTTTTCAGGTTTTATCATCTTTGCTTTCCCACTTTCTATAAACAACTTAGGTATCTGCAGAACATATTTGATTATGACAGGGTTCCACTATATTATATATGTGTCTGTTGCCCTATAATTGTGTGCACAGGGCAGATTGCTGGATAGTGAGAGGTTCCTGGGTTAACACATGCAACTGCCTGATATATGTGGCCCACTGCTGTACTCCGACATGGCCTAAGTATGTGAGCATGCCCAGTCCAGACTGTCAGTGTTCCGTTGCCTGACATTTGTCTCATTTATTCAAGTATGTGAGCATGCCCAGTGTGACCTTTCAGTATGCTACTGTCTGAGGTCCACTACATCTGTTGATGTATGTGCACATGTCCAATATTAACATTTCTACTGTGTGTGTTGAAAGTCAGGTACTATTCTTACTGCGGGACTCACCTTTGTGTCATAACTCGACAGGGATTATGCTGTGCCTGCAGGGTTTCCATGGAATACTTAGCATAGACTTATCAACATTTCTTCATACAGGCTGACCATTGCAATACTGTCATGGCTTAGTGGCTCAGTGCTATAACTATAGTGCACAGTATCCTAGGTTCAAGGCCCATCACTGCTTTTGATTTTCATACTGAGCAGACCAGACTGCTTAAGGGCCAGTAGAGCAAATATGAGCATGTTGCCTTTTGTTCAGCTATGCCCTACTTAGGTTCATAGGTTCATAGGTTCATACTAGGCTATCTGCCCTAAGGCATTTACAAGCCTAGCCAGAGTGTGTTTGGCTTTCGCCACCCTCTGAACTGATTTTACTGTGCCCTTTTTAAGGTTAGTTTACTGTGCCTCTGTCTAGTAGTGACACCAAAGTAATCCCTGTGGTAAACCTATGATCTCCCATCCACTCTTCAAGATTCCTCTTGAAGAGAGTCAGTGAGGGGCTCTGCCTAACATGAACTGGGATTCTATTCCAGAGCAAAGGGAGCCTCTGGGTTAGGCATCTGTTCCTCCAGCATGTCCAATTTATTTCTGTGCTCAGGTTCAAGTCCCTCGAGCACGTAGCTCTACAGGATTTGGATTTTCTGAGGTGGAGCATGCTCATTAATTCCGGGTTGGACATGGCTTTATACGTCAGGCATAGATCGCCTGTAAATAGGCGGTATGCAACTGAGTAGAGCTGTAGTTTCTTTAACCGAGCAGCATATGGCATCTGTTTGAGTCCCATGATCCTCTTTGTGAGGTACTTTTGGGGTCTTTCTAGTTGCTGCAGGTGTCAGGTAAGGTACATCCCAAATGGGGCATTGTATTCAATTATGGGCATGATGAGGGATGAATAAAGGGGCACAATGACTTCCCTCGATGTAGATGTGAATCCTTTCATGATAAGGTGGGCTGTATAGAAGGTCTTTCTAACCACTTTGGCAATGTGGTTGTCAAAGGAGAAATTACTGTCAACTTGGGTCCCCAGTTCCCTAATTACTTCTTCCATACTTAATGGAATCCCACCTATGTGGTAATTTGTGGGCACTTTGTTTTTGCCAAAGGGTATGACTATACACTTTTTAGTGTTTAGCTTTAGGCCATGGCTCTGGCACCTGTTATCCGTCTCTATGAGACCCTTTTGGAGGATGCTTGTGTCAGCTGGAGAGTCAATTATGGTGCCCAGTTTGCAGTCATCTGCAAACCTGGTCAGCCACAGTCCTCCCGTGTTAGCCTGTACCTCCAACAAATATATGCTGAACACAAGAGGTCCCAGGACTGAGCCTTGTGGGACGCCACTTGTAACTGGTTTAGAGTCTGACATGGCTCCAGCAATTCTGACTATGTGGGTTCTGTCCTTGAGCCAGTTTGCAACCCATCTTATGACATAGGGGTTTATATTTAAGCTGGAGAGCTTATCTATGATGCCCGAGTGGAGTATTGTGTCAAAGGCTTTTGTGAGGTCCAGGTAGGCTGTGTGGACTACCTTCCCCTCATCAATGGCCTTGGTGACTGTTTCAAAGAAATTGACCAGGTTTAAGAGGCAAGTTATGCCCTTAACAAAGCCAAATTGGGTAGGATCCAGTGTGTGTAGGTCCCCAATCTCTTTGTTTATGAGTTCCATGATGATCCTCTCCATAGCTTTGCAGACCGGGCTAGTCAGGCTTATGGGGCGATAGTTTCCAGGGTCCGTAGAGGCACCACCTTTGTGGAGTGGGACCACTGTTGCTGTACACCATTCTTTGGGTACATATCCTGTAGTAAGGCTGAGATTGAACAGCAGCTTTATGTGGGGGTTTAGCTCTTCTTGGAGTTCATGTAGAACACAGCCCGGGACACCATCTGGTCCCATTGATGCTGTGTTTTTTTGCTTTGGAGAGGGCGGCTCTCACCTGAGCATCTGAGATGTCAGGGAGGCAGCACTCTGCTGGGATAGATATTTGCTCTTTAGGGGGGAAGGAGGGGAGAAGTTTGCACTGAACCTGTTTGCAAGGATGTTGGCAATGTCTGTCTGTGGGTTCAGTGTATTTATTGTCATTTTGGACCAACTCTGAGCATATCTGGGAGTTGCCACCCAGGTTCCTAACATAACTAAAGAAGGCCGTGTGATTATCTTTAGTGTCCTGTGCAATTTTTCTCTCGAAGCTGGCCTTGGATGATTTCATGGAGGGATCATAGTTTTTTGCTTGTACTGATCTGAGATGCATTCCCTTTTAGGGATTTTGCTCTATCATGTAGTAGCATCCTCCTTCTGTTGTACAGCTTATTTATGGCTGGGGTCCACCAGGCAGGACACCTGCCTTTGGATGATTAGGTCTTGGTTTTGTTTGGGATAGCATGATCCATGCATTCCTGAAGGTGTCCATAGAATGCATTTATAAAGGATACTGCAGTTTGAGCTGTACTTTCCACTGGCCCAGGGGCCTTGAAGGATTCCACCTCGGATTTGAGAAGTGTGACATTAGCTTTTGAGAAGTTTTTCACTGTGGTTTTCTGGGCTGCGGGTGGGATCGGGATTTGGATATCCAGTGGAATTGATTTATGGTCCGATCTTACCAATGAGGGGAATACCTCTGGTATGGAACATAGAGTCCCCATGTTGGTGATGACCAGGCCCAGTATGTTATCCTCTGTTGTGGGGGTGGTGACTAGTTGTTCCATAGCATTTGAGTTTATAAATTCTAGGAACCTTTGGGCTAGGGTGTTGGGCCTTGAGTACTGCTCCCAGTCAATGTTTGGGTAGTTGAAGTCACCCAATATAATGGTGTTTGGAGAGACCTTCATATACTTAGTCCCAGCTTGTCCAACATTGCTCAGTATTAACCAACATTGCTGGACGTTGCCCAATATTACTCAACATTGACCACAGTTGTGCTAGTTGGTATGTGTGATTTTCTTTACATATACTACATGGTGGTAAATGCTGTTTAGCACTGCTTTATATTGCTTAACACATGGCAATCATGCCTCAGGTGGTGCTGCAGGGCTGGCTATGTCGGATGCACATACTACACTCCCTATACATGTTTGGAAGCAGGTGGTGTCAACTTAGGCACCCCTTTTACTATATGTGTGAGTCAGAGAGAGGTATCATTTCCAGGGTTCCTACTGAGCCAGTGTATGTGATATACGTTGCCTCTTTGCCAAGGCCAAAGCATACTGGGCATGCCTCCTTCTGTCTACTGGGGCAGGCTGAGGTTGTTCCTCCTCCGAGTCACGCTCTGCCTGTGATGGCCTTGGCAATGGTGGGGGGCTGTTTGGCCCAGGCCTATGCTGGTCCTGCTGCAGCTGTTTTCACAGGATCATATTATGTAGCATAGCACATACCATGATAATTTGGGTACATGTAGTTGGTGAGTACTGCAAGGCTCCACCAGATGTGTCCAGGCACCGGAACCATGACTTGAGCAGCCCAAACACACGCTCTATTACATTTTGTGTTTGTGCGTGTGCCTCATTATGGCGTTCCTGTTCAGGTGTGTGTGCATTTCTGATGGGTGTCATCAGCCACGGCTCCAGTGCATAGCCAGCATCCCCCACTAGGTGACCATGTGGGATGTCCCCACTGGCAAATGTCTGGTACAGCTGCGTCAGATGCCAGATATGGGAATCATGGTAGCTTCCAGGGCAGCTGGCACATACATTCAGTATTATGCCCTGGGCATCACACATGACCTGGCAGTTGATGGAGGGGAAGCCCTTGCGGTTGAAGTAGACCCTACCCCACTCACCGGCTGGTGCTTTGATGCGTATGTGCGTGCAGTCTATTGCACCCACTACCTCAGGGTATTCTGCTATTTGCTGGAAGAGACACATATTGCTGGCCAATTCCTCATGGGAATTGGGGAAATATACATGATCACCGATATGTGCTGACATGTCATCCAGGAACTGGTGCAATACCCTGGATGCTGATGCCTGTGATATCCCCATCATATCACCAGTTGGTCTCTGGAAGGTACCTGTTGCTAATATTCTTAGGCCAGCACATACCTTGGTTTCCACTGGAATGGATTCCCCTCTGTTGGTTCTGTGTGTGAGGCGTGGCCTGCACAGCTCAACAATTTGCTGCAAGAGGTCTCTGTCCACTCTCTAGCGCTCCACTATCTCCAGCTCATGTAGCCCCTGGTAGGTTACCCTGGGCCTGTACACTCTTCTCTGTCTCCTCACTGTGGGTTGTCCAGCAGCATTTGCATTATCACCACCCTCAGCATGTTGCATATGTTGTCTTATAACAGCAATGGCAGCCCCTAACATTTCTTTGTCTCAGTAAAGCTTTTTCAGTTTTCACTTCTATTAGCTTACTGCAGTGTTGCAGTGTCTCTTGAGAGAAACATAATGGACTGTTATTTGCAGAGTTTTAAGTGCTGGGATGGGCTGGGCTAGTGTACTGCCTTTGTAATTGCCTGACTCTGATTGTTTTCACCTGCTAGCTCTGCTAGTACTCCCTGGTAACTTCCTACTATTTGGTGTGCTTCCTTTTTCCTTTCTGTTTCCTCAGGGGGGAGCACCGCGCACACAAGCGCAAACACGCGCACAGCAGCTAACACGCGCGCACACATGCTTACATGGACTAAAGCTTGCTTATTCTTGTTAAAACGCATGCACACCAGCACAAAAGTGCTTACAACTGTTTACACAGCCTTACATATGCTTACTCTGGCTTACACACACGCACACATGCTAACACACACTCACACTGTCTTACTCGGGTTTACTGGCACGCACACACACGCATGAACGCTCATCAAGAAACTTTGGTGTTATCCATGGCATACACCTTCAATTTCTTTACTTTACCTAGCCTACCTGTTGACACACCTCTTTCAATGATATGTAAATGTCACCTGACACATGCCACTCAACTCCAATGAGCTTCACTTCTTTCATACATGCCCCCTCATGATGTCACCTATCTTCTACTCTGTTACTCCCCTTATCCTACTCCTACACTCCACTGACTGTGCTCATTTGCTATGTAAACTTGTGATTCACTATCCTAACCCTCATTTGCATAGGATTGCCTACTAATGCTTGGTTACATCTCTTAGGCTGAGCTTCCCCCCTTAGCAACCTCTACTCGGTGGCCATGTTGTCTTCAGCCTTCCATTCACTTGCATGGTAAATTCATATAACCTATAAAATCCACATTTGTGGATCTTAATTATTGATTTTCTGGTTTTAAGGGTGCAGCGCGTTTGCGTGGCGCTGCGCTATGCTTAAACCCCGGAGATCGGGATGAAAAAAAAAAGTTATTTTATTTTTATTTTGCATCACTTCACATTGCCAATGGCTGTATTTTTGGCCATTGGCATGCTTCCTCCTGTAAATGCATCCTTTTTTTGGAGCTGTCACGGCTCCGTTTTACTATTTGCAGAACCATACTCAGTTGTCAACTGAGTACATTTCTGCAAATAACACTACTCCTACTCGGACAGGTTCGGGTTTCCTGGATCGCAAATTTACCTCATTTGCATAGCTTTCGCCTGCAATTGAGGTAATTTACATATCCAAGCCCTATCTGTATAGGACTAGTTTTGAGAGCTGTGTTACACTCCCCTACCGGCTCTTCCTGGATCGCTGAGCGGACATGTTGGCTGCATGGAGTCTTACTCTACTCTTAGACTCCGTGCAAGCCTTCGTGAATCTTGCTCAAAGTTTTTTCATTAAAAATATTTCCATTTAAGAAAATCTCCATACAAATGACAAGATATTTTCATTAAAAATCCTTTCCGTCCTTTTAACCCAATTGCAAAAGTACCACATACAATGAAAACATAATTTAAATAGTACTTTTATGCCTGAATTTGAGTCTCTCTAACTAGTGTCTTGTTAGTGAAATCTCACATTATTTCCTTCTAGCATCTGACAAGTGATGACATGGGCTGGAGGATATTTACATCTGAGACTTGTATGGCCTTAAGAAAATGAAATAAGTAGGCAGGCTGCTGCTTCTAACTGCAGTGTCAGTAAGGGCTTCTAAATCTAGCTACTAGATGCAGCATGTCTTTTCATGTGCATATTATTACAAATGACTAGCTTTAACACGAATGTACTAAATAAGCTGCTTTTTCAATCCTAACACTCATATATAATTCAATTTTTTTTTATGAGATGACCACTAATAAAAATCAAAAAATGCCACTGCAAAAAGACAAAAACATACTCATATAGTGTATTGCTCAGTGTTGCATGTGGGATGCAGTGGGATGCTGTCTTGCTTCTACAGTTGCTGTCATGTAAGTAAATAAAATGGTTGCTCACTCACTGTCTCTTGGATGTGGATCTTTTTCATTAAGTGAATGTACGTCTGCAAGGTAAAACTGAATCCATTGGCTTAAATTATATTATATTTGTTTAGTGGTAGAAAAAAAGCAATACGTTTGCCCTTTTTGCACTTTTAAGTGCCTTGAAGTTCTACTTTCTTTGCAGCACTTCCTGCTGTCTTACCATTCTCTACCATCCAATATGCTACTCTATTCCATGGGTCCACAACCCTCTCTGTGAAAAAGTAACTTTAAACATCCGTGGAATAGATCATGTCTCCTATATCTTCTGTTGTCATGTGTGAAGAACTCTAGCTGTTCTAGTCACTTGCCATGTTCCTTATACTCTGTCACAAAGATCCTTCCAGTAGCTTTTGTCTGGTTTACTTCCAGCAGCCTAAAGTCATTCAACTTATATGGCCACCAGACTGGCATGCAGTATTCAAGGTGTAGTCTGACCAAAGCATAGCGCTGAATATTAACTTTGCTTGTGGAATCTGTGTCTCTGAGGATGCTTATCATTATTTTATTTGATGCTAATCCTGCACTCTTAGTCTGCTTCCAGTGGTCCAATCCAGGTGTGATGAGCACAACCAAGCTCTTTTCCTGATCTGATACTTTCAGTTCAATTGTCCTTACCAGAAAATTAACACCAGAATCATAGTAGCCTAAATGCAGTATTTGCATTCTTTTACAATGACCCTCAACTGCAATCTTTTTGCCCCCTTGTTCAACCCTTTTAAATCTTTTGCTAGACTATCCCTTCCATCTTTCATTACTGAAGCTGTCTGTAAATTATCAGCAAAAGGGTTGATGCTGAGCTTTACTCCCTCAAATACAGCTGAGGTAAACAGACTGAAGAGTACTGGATCCAGGACAGTGTCTAACAGTAGTCCAAAAGTCACTTTCTCAATTCATAGCATTGTTCTTGTCACCACAACCCTTTGCTTCCTATAATTCAGTCATACAGCTACCTAGTTCCTCAGTCTTGGTCTTCCTGTTTTCCAGTCATCTCCTCAATTAAACCAAAGGAAAAGCCTTGCTGATGTCCAGGTAGACTATGTCTTCTGGTACTCCACTTTCAAAGCCAAAGATTATTATCCAGGCATGAAACCAGTGTTGGCTGGTGACTTCAAATTAAAGGGGGGCTGCAGGAGACAGCTGAATGGGTTGGGCCAATGGGGAGGGGTGGGGCCAACTTGAAATCAGTGGAGCTATGCTCAAAACCACAACAACTGGAGCGTTAATTAAATATGCTGCCCTGGGTGCCAAACCATCATTACGAGAGTCCAATCAAGACAAAATGAAGTGTAGAAGAAAAAAATATTTCAATGCATTGGCTACATGACAGCTTACTTAATATCTAGATGGAAACAAAGGATGTGAGGCATAGAAAAATAAATTATTTTTTAAATACATTACTGGAATGCCAGACAAAATAAAGTATAAAAAAACAAGCAGCACTCAACTCAAACCACTTCTCCTTGCACTGCAGTTCTAATTATAATTTATATTCAGCTTTATAAAATTATCAAGTAACATGCTGAAAGTAGCAATCTCTGTGATACCCCCACTTGTAAAAATGTTTCTTAGCCAAAAAAGACCTGCTGCCTGACAACAACTATCTCCTTGTTTCATTGGGAAGACATGATCAAAGTAAAAAATGAACATCAAACAAGAAACAAGCTCAAGATAAATTGCTTAAAGGATTACTGCACAAGTTATGGACCACACATGATAGATTGGCAGTTTAGTTTAAGGGTAAAGCCTGCAAAGATGACTGCAAGTCTCCAACAAATGTAATGAAGTTCTGAAAATACTGTCCTTTATTACAAATACTGTGATATGCATTTTAGTACCTAAGGCTTATACTTTATCTAGTTATGTAAATATTCTCTCCATGGCAACAGCAAAAAGGCTTTCAATGTTGGTAATTATTTAACAGTATGCTTATTAAAGCTTACTTGCATCTTACAGTCTCCGACAAGCTTACCTGATGATCATTAAAGAATTGCTACTTAAACACAGAGCAACAGGGCACTGCGACAGCATGCATTTTCTGAATAATAAGAAGCATAAATCAACAGTATAAAAATATGACAGAAAACTAGAACATTCTGCAAAATCATGGACAGATGAAAAGCCACTGTCGTACTTGTGTCTACCTTGGATGAGGGAATACTCTGCACACTTTCACTGCATAACTGCTCCTTGCCTTGCTTGGACACATCCAGAGTCACTACATGGGGGAGTGGGGTGCAACAAGTATGTCACAATTTAATATGTTTCTGGCTGACGGTGATGGCTCTGACACTGATACCTCTCAGCTTCAGAGCAAGAAATCTGGACAAAGCCATACACAGATGTGGTACACAGGCCCAAAAATAAGGGCAATTTTTAAATATTGCTTTTATAAACTTAGGAAGACAATAGAATAGTAGTAGGTATTGCATTAGTATGAATTTTCTGAAGGGTATGAAATCTGAAACTCAAATGTCTGCCATTATTTTACAACTTCAATCTTTAATGATTTGCCACTAATTTGCCAGAAAAACACAATTTTATGAAAAAATGTACCACAAATGTGATGCAAAAATATAAAATTGCCACACAATACAGCTGGGAACCTGTCAAAGAAGGGACACCTTTTTAATATTTGTACTGTTAACTTGAGCAGCTGATAAAATAAGAGAATCTACATGCATTTCTGAAATAAACGTAATCTATAACTCTGATCATTACAGTTATTTATAATTGTAAACCCTCCACGTTTTCTTCCAAAATTGCCATTTCGCGGAGAGATTATTAGGAGGAGAGCAACATTTTGAGCCAAAATTGGGGAAAGTTAAGAGGATTGGACATTCCTAATTCTATAAAGTGATTTATTTGCACATACTTATCAACTGCTTAATGCAGGAAATATGGACAAGGCCAAATATATTGGGGGCACATACAAACAGTACTAAAAATTGCTCTTGTATAAACTTAAGAAAGTTGATAGAATAACAGGTCTTGCTTTAGTGTTTAGTATGCATTTTTCTGAAGGTTATGGTGTCTGAAACTCAATGTCTGTTATTATTTAGTGACTTCATTCCTAAATGATTTGCCAGAAAACCACAAATTTTATGAGGAACAAACCAAAAATAAGAAGCAAAGATCTATTAATTCTGTAAAAATCTGGAAAGTTGAGAGACATAGTTCAGCTGGGGCTGTCTTTGAGTTTGCTGCCCCCCCCTCACAAAATCATGGTCGAATGGAGCCTCCCCGCTGCAGCCATTCCAATGTCCCATTCCTTGGTTAACTCGCCCCATTTACCATAAACACTGTAATGTGCATACTGCTTTACGTCTGCGATGATTTGGATTTCATTTGAAAGTTTTATTTTGCATTTTACAGCACAGACCCTAATAGATATCTGCTAAACAAAGCAATGCAGTCTCACAATGAAAATATACTTAGCATTAAAACTTCTTTGCCCTTGAAACTCACATTCATTGAAACAGCATTGAAACCCACGTTCAAAGAAAATACATTTTGCCAGTGGCAGATAAAGATTAACTTTGGGCTGTTTTCAAATCATAGGCCCCTTGCACATGAAACATAGATGTGCTCTTTGATACACCTTCCTGATTGTATTAAATTATATTCCTTGTACAATACAGTACAGTTGTTAAAGGGCATTTTAAATTTATTGTTTTGAACATTTTTCCAGTAAACAATGCAACAAAATGCATGCACCAATAATGACAAAACTGCCCAGTTCAGAACATTTCCATCATAAAAGTCTACTCAAACTTCTACAGTCCACCAGTATCAGTAAATATACACAATCTCTGAAGAAGTAAAAGTCATCAAAATAATTCCACATTAAAGAGATCTGTAACTAATGAAGAGGTTGTTGCTAGCAAACAACTTTATATTTCATTGTTTCATCTGCAAATAAAGTGCCTGTTGCCCTTGAGGAATAAATTGCTAGTAATATTGCAATAGGGAATGGATGGCAAACTGATAACAGGTTCATAGTTATTAGGTATCTTCACCAAAAAGGAACTGCAGCATCCACTCCCTTTACAACACAGTACAGTATCAGCAATGCATCTACCTACTGTGGGAGTAGAACCCACAGCCTTCTGTATAAAAAGCAAGCACACTACCTGTTGTGCTATTAACAATGCAAGATGACTCAGTATAAGCAGCACTAAACTTTTGTTCCCCTGCAGCTGTCAGCTCCTTATAAAATCTACTCGACACTCAGCTGTATCTCTGAACTTTGCAGCACAAGAAATCTGGAAAAAGCCAAAATTTATTGGGGGGGGGGACAAATGCCCCAAAACCAGGGACACATTTTAAACATTGCTTGTATAATGTTGGAAAGTTGCTAGAATAAAATGCCGTGTTATCACCATACATTTCACTGTCAAGTGTTGAACCCAGGACCCTGTGCAAAACAGTCAGAGCAACATACCACTATGCCAAATCAGCTGCTTTGTGAAAAAGAGGAAGACTGAAACTTAAATGGCTACCATTTAGTGAATTCAGTTCTCACCATAGCTCTCAACCTCTTAGCACAAAACACTGGAACAAAGCCAATAATGGGGGAATACAGCCCCCAAACATATTCACTGAATTCAGTTCTCACCATAGCTCTCAACCTCGTAGCAAAAACACCTGGACAAAGCCAGTAATGGGGGAATACAGCCCCCAAACATATTCAGTAAATTCAGTTCTCACCATGGCTCTCAACCTTAGCACACTAAACCTGGACAAAGCCAATAATGGGGGAATACAGTCCCAAAAATAGGGACAAATTTCAAATATCCATTTTATAAACTTAGAAAATTGCTAGAATAAAAGGTTTTATGTTACCATGTACTTTCTGAATAATATGAAGTCTAGAATTCAAATGCCTGTCATTTTTATTTATTTAACATTTGTTAATTAGGAAAGTCTGACTTGGAACAAAGTCCAAATTTCAGCAGAGGCTCAGGGAGAAGCACTCCAGGCACATATTTTTGGAAGATGGGAGGAAACCAGAGAAAACACACACACACAGGGTGGATATACATACTCCACACAGAAGGCACCCAAGCCAAGAATCAAACCAGAGAACCTGTAGCTGCCATGCAACAATGCTACCACTGCACCATTGCACTACTGATTGTGTAAGGAAAAAAATACAGAAACCACATATTTTATTTTTATTTATGTGACATTTGTTAACCAGGGAAGTCTAACTTGGAACAAAATTGTCCACCGAGAGGAAACCCACACAGGGCACCCCAGCCAAGAATCAAACCAGAGAAACTGTAGCTGTCAGGCAGCAATGCTACCACTGCACCACTGCACTACTGACTATGTAAGGAAAAAACATACAGAAACCACAGATTTTATGAGGAGCAGAACTGAACAAATATGAGGCAAAAATCTGCAAATGCTTTACAAATGGTGGTGGGTAGGGAATTCAGGCTCTTGCCACCAGTACCCAAAGTAGAGAGTTCAAGCCCACCACCATGTATCCTGAGTTCTCTCTAGCCACCAGTATATAGCAACTGGGGCATTACACACACACCAGTACATGACTTCAGTTGAGTGTTCAAGTTCTTCTGCAGTATCCAGTATCAGCACGCACACACCACTACCTGACTTCAGATGAGTGTTCAAGTTCTTCTGCAGTATCCAGTATCAGTTCCCTGAGTCCCACACAAGCTAATGGCTGGTACCCCATAGGCGCAACACACACCAGTACCTGACTTCAGTTGAGTGTTCAAGTTCTTCTGCAGCATCCAGTCTCAGTTCCCTGAGTCCCGTGCAAGTGAATGGCTGGTTTCCCATAGGTGTAACTGTCCTCCAGGCTGGTTTCCCAGTGAGAGTAGGCTCCAGCCTGCAGATGATGCAGTCTGGAGTTCTTCCATTCTATGCGGTCATCACTGCAAAGACTTCTGGGCATTTATATGGCAGAGATGCCTTCCCCCCTATCCAGACTGCCGACACAGCAGCCTAGAGTTCTGTTGAGTTCCAGGAGCTCCAAGCATGCATGAGCGGAGTTCCGGGACTGCCAATTATTTTTGTTTTTTTCTTCAACAGTTCCAGGACTCGCAATTTCTTTTTGTTTTTGTTTTTTTCTTCTTTTTACAGCTGGGGAGGCTGCAGTCCTATAGCATGAGCCGCCCCTGCATGAAACTGGACCAGGTTTGACTATCAGTGCCTTCTGGGCATGATTCCATGTTGATTGTTGAGCTAGAGATTGTGATCTTCTAGAAATTTTACCAGCCTTCCACTTAGGACTGTAGTGGTAAAGCTAACAGGCCTAAAGTTACATGGATTTTCTTCTGCTCAATCCATCTTACAAGGTTACTGCAATTACTGTCTTTCTGTCGTCTGGTGCTTTTGCACTAGCATATGATCTGTTGAACATTTCTGTCTTGAGTGTACCAGCACATTTGCCAGATTTATAAAGGGGCTGGGAGGAAACCCATCT
The DNA here is from genome assembly GCF_019279795.1 of Protopterus annectens. NCBI lineage: Eukaryota > Metazoa > Chordata > Ceratodontiformes > Protopteridae > Protopterus > Protopterus annectens. The sequence continues at coordinate 592,672,747 of NC_056746.1, forward strand.
GTTTTTTGTATTTTATTCTCCCTTAGGGCAGTGTGTTCCCTCTGAACTTCTTCCTTTTTTATCTTGGTGTTTTGTTTTGCCTTCCTCCCTCCAAGCATGACACTCTCCTCTTGCTCTTTATTAGACTGATGCAAAGTATTCATTTAGTGCATCTGCTTTGTCCTTGTCTTCTGTGATCCCCTCCCATCTTTTCTTAGCCTGACCAATTCTCTCCCTCCCTTCTTTCTGCTATGTACCAAAAAAATGCCATGGATTCCCTTCCCCATCCCTTCTACAAACGTCTTTTCATAGAATCATAGTAGGTTACTAGGCTAATGGTCCCAGGGCTCTTAAAAGCCTAGTCCCAATGGTGTCTGGTTCAAGCAGACACTAAAATCAACACCTATTTCCCCTGTCCAGGAGGGACACAGGTGAAACCTCCAGGGTGAATTTCTGGTTACCCATCCAATCGTCCAAACTACACTTAAACAGGGCCAATAAGGGGCTTTGTTTAACATGAACAGGACACTTGTTCCAAAGGTGGGGCAATGTCTGTGAGACAAATCTGTCTCTCCAGCAAGTACTGTTAATGTCACATATCAGGTTAAAGTCCTTTGAGTGAATGACCTGTGTGCCATTTGACTTACAAAAGTGCAGTATTTCCATTAAATCTGGGTCAGAGATTGCTCTGTATGCAAGGCCCAGGTTGCCTTTGAGCAGTCTGTATGACAGGGTAAAGTGACAATGATTTGAGTCTGTCCACATAAGACAGATCTTGAAGACCATGAATTTTCTTTGTAAGGAACCTTTGTTGCCTCACCAATTGCTGCAGGTGTTTGGAAAGGAACATACCAAAGGGATCATTGTACTCTATTACTGGCCTGGTGAAAGAAGAGTACAGGGAGTTATAACCTCTTTTTTTCTGGAGCCAATGCCTTACTTATGAGATGAGCAATATAAAATGCCCTTCTTACCACTGTGAAGACATGGTAATCAAAGTTAAGGTTGCTGTCGACCTGTGTGCTCAGATCTCTAACCACTGATTGTGTGCTTAGGGTGTTGCTATTGATGTGGTAGTTTGCAGGAGCATCACCCTTGCTGAAGGAGATGATAATATGTTTTTCTGCATTAAGTTTAAGCATAACTTTGGCACCAATCATTAGTCTGTGTAAAACCTTCTTGCAGGATGTTGACATCACTAGGTGTTTCAATGATCGTCTCCAGTTTGCAGTCATCAGCAAACTATTTCAGCCACAGTCCTTTAGTTTTAGCCTGTACCTCCAAGAAGTATATTCCAAACAGTAGGGGTCCCAGAACTGATCCCTGTGGAACACTACTGGTTATGGGTCTCCTGGGGGCAGCTTTAGCTTTTGCTGCCCTTTCCATTTTTGTTGCCTTATAGTATGAGTTCCCCACCACCCCATGTCCTACAAGTCTAGGTACAATATATGGTATCAAGTGGGATTCTAACATTCATTGCAACTTTGACATTTTATGAAATTTACCAGTTTGCAGTTCAGCTTTTCAGTTGACTTAATGTTCTCTATTTCAGGCTTGAGAGTATCCAAACTAAAAAAAAAAACACAGTGATTTGTTTTAACTCCACCAGATCACTGTCAGCAATTTCATTTAGGAGTCAACATACCTGAAGACAAAGAGCACATGAACTGACAACAGCAAAATCTGTCAACTGACAGCATGACGATGACTTTTGTCAGTTCATGCTATTAAATATGAAATGAGAAAACTTCAAAAAGTTTCAAAATTCAAATTTGCTCAGAGGAACAAAGCTACGATACAAACAGAGATGCCAAACAAGAAAACATTCAGATGGAACAAATACAATTCTTTCAAATACAATTGAGAATCCTGGGCTTTTCATATTTTACATTCCCTTTTGATAACAGCTGCTGAATCTTTCATCATGGATTGGTACTACAAAATAACTTGGGAGAAAGTTGGCAGCAATGGGTGAAGAGTCTGATTTTACAGCACTATTTCAAATTTAAATGAAAAAAAAAAGTAAAGAAGCAAAAGTTGCAACATTTCTTCACCTTGCTGGAGATGGTGCAATTAAGATGTTTAATACATTTTAAATCTTAGTAAGACAAAACTTTTGGATTTGGTTGTTATTAAAGACAAGTTCCAGCACATTTGTACCTAAAAATAAATTGCCAAATATTCAGTTTGTTTTTCCCTTAAGAGCACTGCTCACACGAACCTGTTGAGGTATATCTGAATGAATTACTGTGGAGAGCTAAAAACATTAAGTTTGTGAACTGCATGAGCCACTGGCGAGAAACAGGATTACCTGTATCACAAATGCAAATTGCAAAGTAAGCTTCTGTCAGAATGTGAACTGACTCCAGAGAGCTGTGAATGTGTCCAGAACAGCAGAGTTAACAAGTACACAGATGTAACAATTTAGTGCACATTTAGATAAATGTTTCAAGCAGCAAAGTGAGTTTGTGTTATGCATGAGTCTGATAATGCAATTAAAATAAGTATTCAGCTCAGCAACAATTTTATTCAAGAATGACCATTATCAGTACAATACAAGGTCACTTCCTATTCTTCACAAAAATTGTAGGAAGTGTAGAAAGTCAAATTATTTATTTTTTTTCGGGTATGCAAGTCAGACCAAAACTGCAGAGAAATGTTTTGTAAGTGAGTGGTGCAACCAGTTGTGTAGCTTATGACTTGAGCAGTTCCCTGACCAACCTACAGGCAGAAAATGATCTGCTTATGAATGTGCGCAATATGTGTGGTGACTGTATGAACTACTTTTTTACTGGGCAAATATCACATTTAAGCTAGTTACCAGTGCAGAATGCAATGTAGTACGTGGAGTGTTGTGATTAGGCTTCAAAACTGAGGAAAAAGGCATATTAAGCACCTTTCTGACTGACATTAGAAAGGTGCGTAACAAGTTTTTGTTAAACACATCTAAAACCTGTTAAGCTCTAGTCTTACTCTGAAGTATAACAACAGCCAGTGCTGCCAATAACAGCATAGTGACAAAAGTTAAACAACTTTGGATGTCGGATATTTAGTTCTGACACACTTTTAAGCAAAATATGTGAAACAGTAAAGTGTCTACCAACTTTTAAAGGCATTAGTTCCAGAGAGATGCTTTGCCTCTGCCCGCAGTCTCTGTGGCAACACTAATCTCTTCATGCTCTTAGTTTATTACATTTTTTATTCTGAGTGGTGGTACTTGGAGTATAAGGCTACATGCACTACAAAGAACTATGATCAGGTCTTTCTGATTAAAACCCTTATTATATTTTCTTGACATGGATTTTAAGACTGACCCTTCATGTTTTGCTTTACTCTGCTTTCAAAGCAAATTCCTTGACATTTGTTTCTCAAACACATAATAACTTGATTATGATTGAAGACCTGATCACATTCCCCTGTATTATTACAGAGAGTGCATCCAAAGAACTGGACTTGAGAAGCTTAGAAGCTTCATTACTGAATTATTGTGGTCATAAGCTGAACTGATATTGGAATGTGCTGCATGTATAAAAAAGAAAACACTCTTGTTTCAAGTTGTGTCAATATAGCAACTTAATATTTTGGCAAGATTTATTGGTGAGAAACTGAGCATGATAGAGTGAATTCACGGTGTGCAGATGGACGAGCAGAACAACAGTGGTTGCAGTGTTGCCGTCAGCATTATATAAAGCCACAGAGAATGTTTTGTTCACACTCCTGAAGGACATAACTGTTGCATTGGCAGGACTGATCAGGTTCTTGCAGTGTAGTCTGTTATACGGCAAAACCAGAATGCAATGTTCCTTGATGTGGGATGACAAACTATCAATAACAACTTGAGTTCAAATGTTTCATTTGATATTTCTGAAGAGTACTCTTATTTATTGACTGGGATATAGACCTGGGTAATAGAATATTGTGGCAAATGCAGGTGTGATTCCTTTTATCCATGCAACATGGCAAATACCAGTGGCACTAAAGTAAAGCCTCATAAAATAATTGCAATTTAGGATATTGCTGTTGAAAGCAAACATAATGGACCCACAGCATGCATTAACTGTGTGGTGATTATGATTAAATGTGGCAAAATCTAGATTTGCATAGATGTGAGAGAAGCAGTTCTTACAGGACATTAACTGGTATCTTTGACACCCATGGCATTTTTGATATTGTCAGCATCCAGGACATCTAGCAGATGAGGATATATCCTGACAGCTCAAAACTTTGTACTTTCAGCACTCCAGAAGGGAAATGCATATTTCTTTGGATGCCTATTAAAATCCCAGTCAACGGTAATTCATTATGCAGTGGCTCAAAAGACAATGCAAAATTCTGGTGTTGGGGGGGGGGTAGCGTGACACGAGATTAAAACAAACCTAGGGTAATTGCCAACTATTATGGTGTCACCAGCATTAAATATATACGATTAGGAATATGGGTAACTGTTCAGAATGTCAGATCCTGTCTGCAGCTAACTTAGCAAAAATAAAATAAACTCCACTTTTCAAAGGAAAAACAATCCAGTTAAAGATTTCACAGATCTTTATTCAATGATGGATGAGCATTCTTGCTTAGGATGCTCATCCATCATTTAATAAAGATCTGCTTAAACTCTTAACTGGATTGTTTTTTTTCTACTGGAAAAAAAGGACGTTATTTTATTTTTGTTAAGTTTTGTTAAATTAGCTGTGGCCAGGATCTGCCATTTGAACAGTGCTTTTTATTCCTAATCTTTTACTTTGTCCTGCAGACTTTTGAGGCTGCAGGTTGGGATATATGATCAGTGCTTCATGGATTTCACTGTCTTTTTTCAATATTAAATATATGGGGTCAGTATTAACTATCTAGTGGATTCAGCTTCATCCTTAGAAAGTAAAAATGGAGGCCAGGATGGAGAGACCCTCAGTAAAACACTGGTTGCAAAGATCTTTAAGCATGGTACGATATCTTTCCAAGTTCATGCCAAATCTGGTGTCAGTGCCATTGAGGCAATTACTAGAAGAGGATATTTTGTGACACTGGAAATACTCACAACAGATTTTAAGAAATATGGGACTTAAGCCCTGATATTAGAGCAGTGTGATGGTACAAAACCACTGGTCTTGCATGTAGATACCAGTCAGTCTGGCATTACTGCAAGAGTTCAACCGATAGCATGTGTGCAGTTTCACTATGTGCAAACCAAGAAAGAGCTACCAGTCATTGTGTATGGATATGAAGAATTCTATTCATCTATGCAAAGCAGTCACACTGGAATCTGAATGCAAGCCACTACATTGTGTGTTCTGTAAACCACTTCAGAAGGCAACCCTGAGGCTGCAGATAATGCTACTTTCAGTGCAAAGTCTGATTAAGAGTTATATACAAACCTGGCAAAGAAATGTACATAGATAGTATATTATCCACAGAATGTCTGTGGAAACAAAAGGAACATTTTTTGTATCAGGATCTGGAGATTATATTAGTTGTTCCCTTCCTGCAAATGCTAGAACACAAAATTCATAACTTTACCTATCACACTGAAAATAACTAAGAGTTTTAACTGCTTAAAATATGGTGGTGAAACTATGGCCCAGTGATAAGGAAAAATTGTGTTACCAGTTCATGTCTATTATATGTTTTTTGTGATGCAATTCTCAAGTCACAAGAACTGATGTGATTGAGCCAAACCAACTATTGGAAAGAACTCATAAAGTGCATTTGGGTACTGTCAATTATAAAGAAAGGGCATATGACAAAGTTTTGGCCTGAGATGTCTTGACAAACAGAACTTAAGATAAAAAATGTCAAATTTGTAATATTTCACAAAAGCACTACTAAAGAGATACCAATAGACTCTGAAATGCCAGACAGACCATGGAATAAAGTAGCAGCTGATTTCTTTCATTTCATCATCTACTATTGCTTCTCCAAGCCTCCTGAGGTCATCAAGATGAAAGACTCCTCATCACAATGTTGACATGCTAATGAAATAATTTTATACTCTGTAGTATCCCTGACATTCACGTCCCTAACAGTACTCCATTTGTATTGATGCAAGCTTTTACCTTAAGAGGAGGAATGTAAAACATAGAGCAGTATGGTTTAAATATCCCATAAAGATAAGCACACATGTAGGATGTCATGTGATGCTGTTTTGCTTCTTCATTTACTGACATGTAAGCAAAGAGTATGGCTGCTCACTCATTGTCTAGATCTCTTCCATCAAGTAAATGCACATCTAAGAGGTAAAACGAAATCTACTACTGTAGAAACAGCATAACTCTTGCCGAAAGCAGTCAAATTATAGGAAATTAAAGTACTCTGAGTCCAGCATAATGAAATGATACTGTACGGTAAGTATTCCTCTCGGCACGGTGCACTCTGTACCTGTATAAAATTTCATCAGGGAGACAAAAATATTGACTGTAAGATGAAAGCACATAGAAAGGCACCCCCCAGTCAGGCAATTTTGGGTGTAACAAATAAAAAAAATATTAGTAACTATTTTCAGTTGTATAGGAGCATTACTAATGCAGGAAATATTAAAATGTGATGGAAAACATTTTTGTTTTTGTGTTTTGAGTATGGTTGACCTTTACGCTGCTCCCATTTGAACTTATCTGAGAAAGGAAATTCTCATTAGAATTTTTATCAGAGAAAAACAATTCTAATTATTTGCTTTATAGTACTACATGTCAGCCTATGTTCTTGTGTGCTCAGGCAGAAGATGACTACACCCTGCAGAAGAATCATCCCTATCTGGATTATCAGTATATCAGTACACTTCCTTGCTTCTGAGGTTACATTTTTTACATAACATGCCTCACTAAATTTTTTTACAAGAATTCTGAGGAAAAAAACACAGCACAATCATTATCTTACCTTAGGTCCCATAAAGTAAAAGTGAAGAAAAAAAAGACAGAATACAAGTACAAGTGCAAATATGAACCAACAGACTGCTGTAGTGGTACTCTTACTACCCGTAACTGGTATGCTTCTGAAAACGAAGGATGTTCTCTGTAAAACTGAGATGGCAGTATTTTACATATAATGTCACTAAATGATAGTCTTTCGTAACAGCTTTCCCTACTGCAGGAAAATTATTTTCTTAGCATGTCAATCATTAAGTGAATAGATACTGAAGACATGATAGTGCAATATTGTTGTGCAATATCTGCTGCTGCTAAACCAGCAGCCTGTGCAATAAGTAACAGCTGGGAAATTTTTATGCAATAAATATTGTGTTTCCTTAGACTAGTGCCAACATTAGCTGTGGAATTCTGTACAATAAATACCGTGTCTCTTTAGCTTTGTAAATATCTGCTGATATGTAAAACAGTAAATATTATGTAGTAGGTGTGCCTAATGTAGTAATGTCAATTATTGTATATGTTAGATGTTTGCACATAGAGCCTGGAGTAACATAATTTGGATCATTTGCACTTGTCGTGGAGTCTGAATGACAATAAAGTTTACTTTGACTTTCACTTTGACAAACTGGTGAGGAGGTGACCACTACATTGAAAGATGCCACCCAGTGGAACTTCTGGATTTGCATAACTTAATAAGAAAGATGATAAACTCCACTGAAAGAGAATCTGCTGTTGTCCATTGGTATTTGTAAGACATCTAAGTTCATTTGGAGATATGTTGCCAAAGCAAAGGAGAAGAAAGGCTTTTTTGGGGTTCCTTCCTTTACAACCATCCAAACCGTCTCAGTATCTCTTTGATCCATTTGTTTCCATATCCTAACTGGTAATGACTTTGCTAATAGGATGAGAGATGAGTGGTGATGAGCAGTTATCAGAGATATGCCAGCTCTTTTTTTTTTTTTTTGCTGTATGCACCTAACTTCCCCTCATGTACTGCATCAAAGCTGCAATGTGTAATATGTCTAACATGAGGTCACCACTCACTCATGTAACTTACTGTCCTTCCCTGATAGACCTATCACCCTAGTAAATTTGTGCCTCTGTCTAGTCTCCATGATGTCTACCAAATGATCACAGTGGGATATGAGTCCATGAGACATGTCCTTGACCTTCACCTGAAATGGAAAGTTAACAACATGTCTCATTTCCCATTCATTCCCCCTGCTGGCTACTGTATCATTAGGTTGCGCTTTGAACCTAGGCCATCGGGGCCTTTGTCAGGGCTCCACTGTTTTATCCATTAAGCCACAGTACTGAAGAAAGATGGAAGGAATGCATATAAAATTAGAAATAGTCATGAGAAAACATATAGATACATAGACACAAAAGCCTTAGTAACTGGAAGAAATCCTTCCCCATTCAATAAACTTCATATATAAAAGACTGTCCATTATACTAGTTCAAGAGCCTGCCTGAGATGCTATTGTCTTAAATGGAAACATTGGAAGAAGAACCTCATTAATCCATGGAACCCAGATCCCTGGAACAGTAGTGTTCTTTTTTGGCAAAAAATGAACCAATGTTTCCTGCTGTAACTTTCTTGTGGGTATCTGGCTAGACATTAACCAGTGTACACAAACTACAGTGATCCTAAATAATAAATCATTAAGCCTGGGGGTAGTGTAAAAGGGGCTCAGCATCCTTTCAAAATTCAAGAATGGCAAGGTACTCTAAGACAGTGAAAACTGAAGCCAAGAGTGTGGTCAGTTTAGGAACCTTCAGGATTCAGTAAAATAGAGCACAGCATGATATCTATCCATTGAAGTTCTGCCATAGCGCAGTGAATTATATCTGAAAATGGTATTAATGTAGGAAGTCTTCACCGCATCTGAAGTAGATCGGATGCATATTCCCTTCAACAACAACAGCAACCAACTGCTAATGAGTAGAGTTGATTAAACTGAGGGGAGTGATGCATGCTATGCCAAATTTTGAGGCATTACAAATCTAAGATGTTGGGTGGGTACAACTTTTGTGCTGCTAACCCAAGTTTACAGGACTCTTCAATTACCATTTCAATTAACTACGACCAGTACACAATGGTAACATCGCAAGTAAGAATACAATAATCTTCCAAGTCAAAGTAGCGATCCTGATGCCCTTTATAGGCTGGCATGCATTTACATAAATCTTCAAGAAGAGGTATATGCTATAACAGTAAAGTTGGATTAAGACTTGCCCTTATGGAGCTGATTGGCTTGAAAGTCTGCAGTACGATACTTTGGGTAGAGGTAGTACATTTCTCATATGGGTCACCAGCATGTATTCTTCAATGCGGTCAGTCAGCCAAACTTTGGATGGATCATCCCTAATGAGCTCTGGTAATAGGGTCAACACTAAACATGAAGCTCTAGTATCCAAGTGAAATGAAAAAGGCATGGGGTTACTACATTTACTTTGTAGCTAGTTCAATACCACCATCCACAATGCAAAATGTATATTTTGGTGAGGTATAAACTCCAAGTCAAATATTTCCTCCTGGTTGGATATCTGCCTGTCATAATGCTTACAGAGTTTTGAATGGGGGGTGATTTTGTTGAACCTTATATAAGGTTTCCTTTCTAACCATATGAAGGCTGAAATGGATTTGTATAAATCATTAGATCATCTCCTTCTGAATGAAAATTATAACATTTGGAGAGGATAAAAGAGATATTTGACAGTTTTCACAACATTATATATCTCTGACTCCATTTCATTGGGTGAGAGAGCTCTGACCTTGACCCAGGTGACCTCAATTGATTAGCAGCTCAGGCACTGGAGGAGTCAGGGACGGGTGGGATGGAGGGGCATTTTGTCAACTCATCCCTTCCAAAGGACAGGAGTGAGATTTCTGACTTGGCTCCCATAGTAGTGAGAAATGCTATTATGACATGGCAGATTGCCTTTAAAAACTGCATTAGAGGGCAGGGCTGGAGCTAACTGATACATGCATTGATGCCTGTGATGTCAGCAGCTGAAACTAGCTAGGGTATTAAAAAAAATTCCCAAGTACACAATAGTCTATGTGATGCTGCAAGAGTCTTCACTCTACATTTCCATGTCTACTTCTCAACGTACCTATATCTGAGGCAGTCTCAGCCAAAGGTGGGGAGGTATAGCAGTGAGGACACTACAGCCAGGACTGACTGGAACAAGACAGATTTTCAGCTGAAGGTATACAACAGAGAGAGAGAGAGAGAGAAAAATTATGTACTACTACACTTAGCCAGTGAAGAACATCCCTTCATACCAAAGCATTAATTATATTTTGCTTTAAGCCATTATTGCTTCTTTCCTCCTTGGCTAGTATATTAGAAGAAATCCTTATCTTCTTCTGGCTTTTCCCAGTTAGGGGTCACCACAGCGGATCACCTGATCTGTCCACTGATGATTGACAGTGGAGTTTTATAGTGTTGAGTTGCCAGCCTGGCACCCAACCTTCCAAAGAAGGCACACGCACGCACTCACGCCTAGGGCCAATTTAGAGTGTCTAATCCTGTCTTTGGGATGTGGGATGAAACCAGACCACCTGGAGGAAACCTACGTAACCACAGGGAGGACATGCAGGCTCCGCACAGAAGGCACCCCAGCTGAAGATCGAACTGGAGAACCTCTTGCTGTGAAGCGGCAACACTAACTGCTGCACCACCATGGCTGCCCTATATCAGAAGACATCCCTAAATCCAAATGTAGAATGCACTCATTCAGTCATTCAGTCTGGTAAGGCCAGATTCTACTAATTCAAACCATAAGGAGAGAAAATGCTGTGGTATAACAATTTGTTTCTAAACTTTATTCAGTTCTCGTATAGTTTCAATATAGGAAAGAGCTGGGGAATTTTAACAACAGAAAAGAGAGGATTCTAGCATCACCATGTAGGCATGTAAACTGAAAACATCTCTGGTTAATGATACATCACTTCCATTTTTTTTTTTTGTAAAATCATATATGAGAGAATTGCAAAATCAGATCTTATACAAGAAGGATCTTCAAAATAACCTCCTATCTTTACCAGATATAGCTCATTTTAATTTCAGCAAGTTTCCAACACTGTCTTGCATTTCAGTCAATGCTACACTTCCCAGCACTAAAGACATCTGTAAGCCAACATATAGTTCCTTAAGAACCTGTTCACTGCTACAAAGTAAGTGAGGTATCAGTCTTCTAAAGTCAAATGATTAATTTCTAACTCACAGATAAAGGAAACTGAAGTGTTTTCTATCTCTCCTGAATAATTAGTCTGCTATTTGAATTATGCAGAGTACCATTTCCTCAGACAGTGTGAAAAGGCTTCCCATATTGTCTGTACTATCCCCTCAGTGCATCTCAATAAATGACTACCAGCCTGAAAGTACACAATACATGTCTATGGCTCCCAATAGTCTCCTTGTTATACCTCTGGTAAGTTGGAGCTACAGTTGTAAACATTAAAGCCATGTTTTGGTGGAGAGTAAAAAAGTACTGGTGTATTAATTTCCAGATGTAGATATTCCACTAAATAGTGCTTGCTGATTCCTGACAGGCTTTTGTGAACAGCTTTTGTCTATAATATGTAGATCAAGACCTAGGATTTTGCTAAAATGGTGTTGTGTGTGTGTGTGTGTGTGTGTGTGTGTGTGTGTGTGTGTGTGTGTGTGTGTGTGTGTGGTGAGGTGTAATGTGGTTAATCCCCCCACCCAAGTCCTAAAATAAAAAATGTATTTCTTAATTACTACTTTAGTATCCCCTATGTATGTATAATCTTTTGATTATCTCCCCAAGATTTTTCCACATTGCTTTTCTTTCTCCAGGACAGAAACACATTTTATACTTTTCTTTTCTCTCATTAGGTCTTTAATGAGCTTTATCATTGTGGCTTATTGTACTTTTTGTAACTACATTATTATTTTTTCCTTGACATTCTCATTTTCTGCCCCATTCAGTTCATTAATCTATTCTTGCACATTTTTATATTCATTCACTCTATATTTCATCAACTAATGCACTTCCCCTCAAAATGTCTTTCCTGGATGTGTTAGTGGTAAACACCGCTGTCCAACTTCTCACACTCCACAACAGTTTTTAACTTCCCCTTCCACTTACCATCATGACTGCTGTATTGCAGGCCTTTTGGTTCCTTACAATCTCATAGTTTATGTTCGAGAAACAACACAAACATATTTTGAGCAATGAACTATTTTCCATCACTGTCCATCATATCTCTGACAATAAAAGTACTTAATCTGTTAAATAAGTCCTTATTGTAAGGTTTGTTGTGCAGCTCATGAATGAAGCTCTTGGCAGGCAGCATTCACTTAAGCAGTCACATTTCACAATACCACTCCCCTGTCATATGCAGTGCCTAATTACGTAGCAATTGTTGGTCATGACATTACAGTGTCATAAAGCTAGAATTTATTCCCATTACTAAGGATGTTATTAAAAGCATATACATATGCTGCAGAATTTTGTTCGCTCTCTTCTTCCTCTGCGTTTTATTATGCTGACAGTTGGAAACTTCATTATGACCTGTCACAAGCGCTTCACTCACCCTTGTGTTTTTTTTTCCATCTCTCTTTTTATTTCCTGAATTTTATTGCAAAATACTGGGAAAGGTTTGACTGGTTAGCTCTCTCTACTTGTCCCTGTTTTTTTTTTTTTTTTTTTTTTTTGGGGGGGGTCATTGCAGTTCCTCTCTTTCTCTTTGATCGCCCATCTTGCACATCCTGATGGGCAAATTCTCTAAACCTCTCAATCTACTCAATGGCTGATTCAATGTCTAAAAAAGGTTTTTAGTCCTGCAGGAAAATGAACTTTAAAGACTGCAGGGTAGAGCAAAGAAGGTCTTTAGCTGGAACTGCCTTCACAGGAAAATTAATGGAACAGACATGTTTGTTCTGTGATGAGTGACCAAAGAATATCCTGATCAACGCATACTATTTTGCCCCCCTTGCAGGAATTTCCCCTTTTTCCACAGCTCTGCCAGAAGTTCCACTTTTAGTTGAAACATTTGTTCCCTTATTACAACGGGTCTTGGAAATCTAGGTGACAGTCCTGCTGGCATTTAGAGCAGGAGCTAGATGTAGCTGCCCCTGGGGTATTACAGTTCATTGACTTAGCTGCTCTGCCATAAAACCACTACTGTCTTTGCCATCTAGACCTTCAGGCCTTTTTATGAACTGCAGATTCACTCTCACTCTCTCTTTCTCTCTCTCTCTCTCTCTATCTCTTGTTTTCCTATCTTTATCTCAATCAATTTTTCTTTTAATTTCTGTTGAGAAGCTTCCAACTCAGGCAGTCTGACAGTTTGTTCTCCTTCCTTTTTCTTCATTTCCTCTTTGTCCATCTGATTGTGTTGCTAGGGCATTTTCAATATCATCTAATTTTCTGTCAGTTTATTTACAAAGTTCATCAATGAATCATTCAGTCTTAGCACTTCTTTATAAATTCTATCATTTTTTTCATGTAGATCAACACCTATCCCTCCTCATCAGATCCAGCTGCTTTGCATTGTGATTGCATTGCTTTCTTCATTTTACACAACAATGCTGAGTCACCCACCTTTAGATCTTTCTTATCATGTGACCTTTTACTGGAGTTTCATTTTACTTTCACCATGAAAGTAATGTCAGTAATTTATTATGATGAATATTTTCTGTGCTTTATGGTAGAGCTCACTTTTTCCACTGTTTTATAGAAGCCTGGACTGCGACAGTTACAGAGCATGACCTTCTAGCATCGTGCCATACTAAATTCTTCATCCATTTATCCATCCAGTGTTATTCTTTTGTTTTAGATTTGTAATTATTCTATACCTCTAAGTTCGTCCATCCCACTCTGTTCTGTAAGCCCCACTTCAAGTACTCTCCGTATTGCAGTTGGCATTGATCATCATGTAGCTTTATCCATCCATCTTCTTTCTTTAACTTATACATTTTTATATATTTAGTTTAGATTTTTCAGGCCACACTCTCTGCCTTTTGACTGCGATCATTCCTTAAAGGGGACATAATATTAGTAGTAGCAGGTTTTAAGTTAGTAGATGGGATTCTAGTGTAATACAAACATCATTTGGTTTGTCATTGAATCTGATGTTTAAAAATGTAAACACTTATAAGGATGTTTCTTCCCTGCAGACCTTCCTGTTTAGGGTATCATTGTCTAAAAGTGGAAATATAGAGGAAATGGTTTCTGTAACATTTAGTCTAATGCTGACCAGGAACATCTTTCCTTTTCATGTTGGATGTCATTTTGCTGGCTTGATAATGAAATGCCATGCCTTCCTTAGCTGAGATGCATAACATTGCAATTGAAACATTTAAACAAATAACAGTAATACCATAAGATATTGCAAGCAAAAAAGTGAAATATTTCTTAACAAATATTCTTAGTGAAGACACAAACCACAGACCCCAACCAACACTCGAATCTAGCAAACATCAAAATGTATACCACACAGAAAACACAGAAGGATCCAAGGACAGCAAGGAATTCCAGTATAACTCTTTCCTTTAATACATCTACAACCAAAAGACAAAAACAGATTCATGAATTTATATATAAAAAATCCATCCAATAAAACATTCCAAAAAATATTCCAAAGAATATTTCTATAAATTTCAATAAAACATGTATATAATTCATGAACTTACATATTATTTCTTATTCCTGAATGATAGGGTACCTTTTAAACCAATGCTAAAAGCCAGACGTTTGAATAAGAAATAATATGGAAGTTCATGGTTGTAGATGAAATGCCACTGTTTTTGGAAGCAGTTTTATAGATGTAATATACCTTTTGGCAGTAATTGTAGATAGTCATGTGATTTATTGAATTGATTATATAAATGGTTATGTATGTGCTTTAGTATACATCTGACGAAGTACCTCTGCTACGAAAGCGCTTATGTATTTGGTGGTTTTATATTAAAGGAAAGAGTTATACTGGAATTCCTTGCTGTCCTTGGATCCTTCTGTGTTTTCTGTGTGGTATACATTTCTTAACAAATGTTTTGAAAGGGACATGTGCCCCTTGCATCCCAATGAGCTGAAGTCTTGCCTCCAAGCTCCTGATCTCTCTATGTATTCTAGGTTTGAGGACATACTAACTTGGAGGGAAGGGAAAATGCTGAGAAAACAAACTCAACTGTTTTCCTTTTCTCTAAGTCATATTATAGCACAGCACCTGTGATTAAACAATATCAACTATGCTAGCACATCATTAAGATAGTGATCTGGTAATAGAGGGAGACCAAAACATAGACTGGAATTTCCAGACCACACAGCAACTATCTAGTAGGAAACAACCTGACCCAACCAACTTGTGGGAGAAGGTACAATTTCAATCCTATGACACACAAAAGTACAGTCCTAGCTATAGGAATCACAATTATATCTGCTAAATTACTGGCTCCACAATTGCTCTCATACACAATGAGTGACCTTTGCTAATCTTTTACTACCTGGAAATGTATCCCATACAATTCTAAAAAGTTACCACCAATACACAGACCATCATACAAACTATTATTGAAGTAAAAGACAACATATACTTGTCTCCTTCCCCTTTAACAAAATTGTTGAACAGCATTCTTCACCCACCCCTCAAACCTGAAAACTTTTCCAAAAATGACATTCAAGAACTATTAGATAAAACATACGACCACTACATCCCATGTTTGCACGTATTATTCCTTAAATGGCTAATTCAGTGTCATTCTAAATATATATATTCACTGTCATACTTACAACCAAATCTATTCCATCCAGTTTTAAATACTCATTAATATCACGCTTTCCCAAGGTTGCTAATCCCACAAGAGTCATTGAGTACTGGCCAACTGTCAACTCCTGCCTCATAGCTACAGTTCTGGAGATGCTATACACAAATATTAGACTATATTAAAAGTATGACATACAGGCAAATAACATGGATTCCTTCACAGCTACAGTGCACCAGTGGCATCATGTGCTTTAACTAACCACATCTATAACAATATAGAGAAAAGACTGCTAACAGGCGCCATTTTCCTGGATTACCTTTGAAATTGTAGATCGCTGCTGACTACTTCAACAGCTGGAAATAAATTACTCAAGTAGTTCAGTGGTTCCAAAACTACCTGGACAACAAGACCCGTAATGTATTCCATAACAATGTCAGAGACAGGTTATACAACAAAATAAGTTGTACAGGGCTCACTGCTGAAACTTCAGTTATTGTTTTGCTGTAATTATTCTACCTTATGAGCTCCCAAATATCAGCTGCATATTGTCTCACCTGACATCATGATTACAAGTTGTCATAAGTCATGCAATACATGAAACAGTTACAAAGGGATTTTTTTTCCAGTTATGGCATTGGCTGATTTTAATAATCTAACATTTAATTCCAAATAGTCTACTGTCATGAAATTAGGATCCCAGAAGGGGCTCTTACAAGCTCAGCTTTCAAACATTAACGATCTAGAAGGAATATTCATTGCCTCAGTTGATCTACAAAGACATATGGTGATTATGTTAGATAACAAGTTATCATTTGGCAAATGTAGAACCAATTGACAAAGTTATAAAGCAACTAAAAGAATCTTATAGAAAGTTTCATCTGTTAATTACTGAAGCTGAAGTGTCAATAGCCAGAAATGCCCTCATTCTATGTGCTGGGTATGGTCTACCACTAATTTGCATAAATTCACAACAAAATATTGCTACTTTTCTAACAGATGAGAACAAAATACTGATTAATCCATTTACAATATAAGAGGGAACATCACTGTGATACCATACTGAGAACCAAGTATTTATCTATTGAGGTAACAAGACATTTTTACTAATACTCTAACATACAAGCTATTAAATGAAAGCTACTGTTTACCTTTACAAAATTCATGACTAGTCAGAAATCCTCAGTATAACCTACAAAGTCAAAGCCAAAGTCATGATACCCTACAGCTACAAAGACCCCCCTATACAAGAGCAACAGCAGAAAGAGCCTTCTGTAGAACTGCCCCCTGTGGCATGAAATGCTCTACCACAACAATACACAAAATGCTAAGAATCTAATAATCTTTTGTAAGAACCTGAAAGCACACAAAGTTAGATGTAGGCAATTGGTGCCCTAAACAAGCCTACTGAAACTCACAGTATACTCAGCAATTTGTTTGTGTCTTTCAGCTTTTTCCCGGTTAGGGGTCACCACAGCGGAACTCCGGTCCGCTAATGATTGACAGTAGAGTTTTATGTGCTGGCTTGCCGGGCCTAACGCACAACCTTCAATGATGGAACGCCCGTTCACGCATGTCGCCACACAGAAGACGCTCTAACTGAGAATCAAACGGGCAGCGTCTAACTGTGAGGCGACAACACTACCGCAGCACCATCACCGCATATACTGCTGAAATGATAGACAGAGACAGGTATGCTACCAGTGTTAAGTATGTAAATAAGGGATGCTAGTATACTTGTATATAATGCAATGATTTGTATAAAGGCACAGTTATAGCAAATATACTAGGCTGAGTTAGTGTTAGTAGTGTCCCTCTGCAGAATGCAGTGATTTCTACAGATATTAATGGAAAATGATCAATGATAGCAGTTACTGAACTGTAAAAGCTGGTTATAATGTAACATGAATGTAAATGTTAGCTTGAAATGCAATGCATCAGTTCACTTGGCTAATAAAGTTAAATATATTGAGAGTTGTTTGCTGTCAGACTAGACTGCAATCCTGAGTGTGTTTTCTTTCCGATGAGATATTAAACTAAGGCCCCACCTATGTTGGTGGTAGCTCAAGGTGGATGTAAAAGATCCCACAACACCTATTGAAGGAGTAGAGAAATTTTGCCAGAGCACTAATATAAAAAAAGTACCTTGGGTCTCTCCTGAAGAGAGGCTACTAGCTTAGTGGGACTAACCCTGTCAGCAAAGGATAAATAAATACAATAAATAAAAGTGCTAAATCTATCAGTTTAGTATAGGGGATTAAATATTTTATTTTGGTTTTCCAGAGTGGAGCACTGATCTTCATGGACCTTTTTCAGGCTCAGCCCTTGAACATTGTCTGGTTAAGTGACTTGCTCAGACTCACACAGTAAAACAATAGAGGCTTAGGGAATCAAACATTGTAGTACTAGACCACAGGAAATAGCTTGTTAATAGCTGCTTAATCCTCTCAGCCGACCATTACATGCTGCTTACAGGCTTCCTCTTGTAAGTTAGGGTGTGATTTCCTCAATTTGCCTATCGGTTGGCTCTAAGCAAGTCACATAACCAGACTATGACCCTAGTTAGCCCATGAAAAGAGGCATGTGCTTAGAGGGTTTACATGGTTTACAAATAAATAAAAAAATGCAAATTAAATAAAGTATATTACTACAGTACATAAGATGTCCACAAGTCATATTATTTTTCTTTTTAATCTTTTATTATTCCTAAATGTCTGACATCGCAAAATAACTCAACAACTCATGCACCATCTAACTCAACATCACTTCTTGGCAGATACCCAACATGGCTTCCATCCACACCATAGCACTACCTCCGCCCTACTAGCATTTACCAATACCATCAATAAAAATCGTAACAACAATCAAATATCCTCAACCCTCTTCCTGGATCTGTCCAAGGCATTTGACATTGTGGATCACCATCTACTAATTCACACCCCGCAGACTATCTGCTTAGCTTCTAAAGCCCTTCAATGGTTTAAATCCTACCTCAGTGAGAGGCAGCAGGCTGTTATCTGGCAGAATAAGCTCTCTAACCTGTTACCCAACACTCTCAGTGTCCCACAAGGTTCTATATTAGGACCCCTACTGTTTTCTGTCTTCATTACCGACCTACATACTGTCATCCCCAATGTCAGCTGTATGCAATACGCTGATGACTCCACCCTTATTTGTTCAGCTGCATCTCCTGCAGAATTGAGATCTGCTATGCAGTCTGCCTTTAATACCATAGAAAACTGGCTCTCTGAACGACGATTGCTACTAAATCCCAAAAAAACTAAAATGCTGCTATTTTCCCCCACACAAAGGTCTGCTGTCTTTTCATTTACCATAAATGCAAAAGATGGGACTGTAATCTCCCGTGACCCCTCTACAAAGCTACTAGGTGTCATTATTGATAATAACCTAAAATTTGACCTACACGTAAACTAATTGATCAAGACTGTAAATAAGAAACTTGGGTAACTATATAGAATTAAAGCCTTCTTAACTCCTCCAGCTAAGATTGCCATTGTCCGCTCTTACCTACTCTCAACCCTTCTATATGCTTCCCCCCTTCTCTCTAATCTTAACAAGTCTGTACTTAATAGACTGTCAACTTATTACAATCACATTGCCAGGTTTGCCACAGGCCTGCCTTTTAGAACACACCACTGCAACAACCTTAACAACTTGAGTGGCTAGAACTTCCCAGTCTTATTCAATTTAACCTCCTGACTGTAGCCCAGAAAATCTGCTATAACCTGGATAAAACACCAGCTCTTAAAATATTATCACTAACAGTCTGGGACTGCTTAGATCCTCAAACAAACTACTAATTCAAACTATCAAAACCAGCAATGCAGCGGGTGACTCCTGTTTGCAAACTCTGCTGGTAGAGTCTGGAACCTACTCCCAGCTGATATTACATTGCTCTCCTCCCTAACCCAATTTAAATCCAGAATCAAACAACACCTGACTCTAAACTGGCTTTGCCACTGCAACAAGCCTGGCTAACTCTTATCTAAAATGAGAATTATTTCTCAAAATACTGTTAAAATTTCCCCTGTGTTTAACCTAAGGGAAACTTTATCCTATGAAATTGCTTTTACATTCTTTGTATATATCAAATCTGTAAAATGTCTACATTGTTTATAACTGTTTTTATTTGTAACTGTCTGTCTTGGAGCTTTTCTCCCCGGGCCTCCGCTGAAAGTGGACATGATTCCAGTCGGACTATCCCGGTCAACAAATGTAAAATAAAATAAATAAATAAAAATAAATAAAAATAAATAAACTTCTATACACTTAATAGTTATACTTAAAGAAATTGTGTAAACATTTGGCATAACAAAATATTACCATGATATGTAGAAACAGATTATTTTTACTAAAATGGGCAAAAACATATTTCACACACAAACACACACACACACACACACACACACACACACACACACACACACACACACATATGCGAACACACAATAACAAACACACACACACACACACACACACACACACACACACACACACACACACACACACACACAAAACAACAACACAGTATTAACAAACAAAGAAGTCATTTTCTAAGCAGAATAATGCCCTCCAGAATGGAAATTATAGGGAAATAATGGACCTTAGATGGTTGGAAGGCTGTCCACTAATATAGTTTACTATTTTACCTATAATGCCTTTCTTATCTGGCATTACTGCTTACGTATTCATTCATTCATTCATTTTAAGTTTTACCCTTGAACCTTGTTTTTTTTCTCTTTTCCATCAACTGAGTATAGTTTGCACAGTTACTACCTATTCATTGACTAAATCAGCAATGGAAGGAATGTTTCGTTTAGTGTAACTTATTATTCTGATGTTATTTTTGGAGTTGTCCTTGAGTCAGTAATACTTTGGTTATGAACACAGTCAACTTTAGATGAAAAGCTGAAGGACATAGTCTCTCTCCATTTCTATTTAATACATTTGGTTTTCTGAATTCTTAGTGAATGTGCATTCCCTGCATACTGAAGACATCTTTGATTACTCTGTTATGAGAAAGTACCACCTTCAATTATAGTCATTTAAAAAGCATTTAGTCTATTCATAGACAAAGACAGCTAAACTAACAAACTAACCTCTCGATCTTTTGCTTCCCTATTAAACAGAACTTTACTCAAGTGTCCTGGTTATGAGCATGGCACCAGACAGAAAATCATTTCCATTTGGACATATAAGATTTTCTGGCTGAAGTTTCCTTGCCTCCTGTAAAACACTAAACATGTCCTCAGAAAAGAGGTGCCTGAAAGGGATCAAAACCCTATCATCCACAGTATCAGTTTTAGAGTGGAAAAGTGAGGATGCATGTGAATCCCCTTGTCATGTGTGAGGAGGTCCAACCAGTGAGGTAAGTTGTGGTGATTGCCCCTGGTCAGATACATTAAGAGGGGGAACCAGTGTTGTCTTGGCCAAAAGAGTCACTAGCAAAAGTTTTGCGGAGTCCAGCTGAATTTTCTGCAGGACTCTTGGAAGCAGAGGAAGAGGAGGGAAAGCATAAAGGAACATCCCTTCTGAGGAAAAGAGAGAGCATCTGTCTACCATGCCAGATGGCATGTTATTCTGGAACAAAAGAGAGACAGCTGCCTGTTCAGAGGGGAGGTAAAAAAAATCTACCGGAGGAATACCAAACTGTCAGTCCAGAATAGGTCTCCAAGTGCCCTCCTTTTGAGGAACCAGGAACATCCTGGAATAAAAACTCTTTCCCATTTGGGAAGGGGGAACAGATTGAAAGGTTCCTTGGTTCACCAGGGAAAAACATTCACTGATTTGAACATTCAACCTCAGGGAAATGAGGAGGTTGAGGAATCCCTGAAAAAGGAGGGAGAGACTTCCATACCATGAAGAAACACATACAGATTTTAGAAAGTATCCAAAAGTCTGAAGTGATGAGAACCCAATTTGGAAGACAAAGGGAAAGCTGAAGGGACAAAGAAACTTCATCTAAGAGAAGAGGGGGTGCAAATTGTCAAAGATAAACAAGCTTATCCGATATAGGAGACTTCTGGGGCACAGAAGTCTGAGAAGCCTTAGCAGAGGAGGCTCCTCTATCTGTCCTTGGAGGCCTGGCTGGGATACTTGCAGACAAAAGTAGATCTAGAAGGATAATTCCTCTGGAACTTAGGGATAGAGAGACAAAAAAATATGTTTAAGGTCCTGCAAGGCTTTGCCTTTCTCTTGGAGAGACTTAAATAGGTCAGCAGCAGCAGCAGTCCCAAAAAATGTTTATTATTCAAAGGAGCATCCAACAACTTGGCCTTAATGTCCTCAGGCAAAGACTGGAGATGAAGCCAAGAATAACACCTCATGACAAAACCAAAAGCCACAGCACTAGAAGAGACATCATAGCTACACTTGATAGAGTGGGGAGCAACTTAAGAAGTGAACGTAAAATTGATAACGCAGAAGATTTGCCTTCAGAATCAGGGAGGTCAGAAATAATCTGACAAACCTGAGCAATCAAGGCCAGAGCATACCTAGTCATGTGGGTCTGGTAATTAATAGCCCTAAAGACCAAAGTAGAAACAGTGCAAACCTTCTTAGAAATCCTCTCCATTGCTCTACATTCCCTGCCAAAAGCAAAAGTTTGGAAGAGGGCAAGAGCTTGAAAGTTTGTCAGAAGAGACTGACATCATAGCAGGATCAGGAGAAGGGCACAAATAAAAAATGACAATCCTCAGGGACCAGGTTTCTTAGGTGCAGGAGGATGAGAATCAGGAGACTTGGAAGCAGCAATGAAAGTGTTTAACAAGGCAGGCAACACATGAGGAACTGCTGGTGGTTTAGAAATATCTATATGAAGAAAGTCATAATATATCTTCTGAATATCAGACACTTGAAAAGAATCTCACTTAAAGTATTCCATCATCCTAGCAATTTTGTCCCCAAAGGAGAATTCCTCCGAAGGAGACTCAGGGTTCTTAGTCTCCTTCTCATCAGATCCACAAGCAAAGGTAAAGCCATCTATGAAGAATAGGACAAGGACCCCCGCATCAGACTCTGACTTCTCATCTGAGGAATCCAGTTCATACAGAGAGACTTTCCAAAGGTACTGCTGGTAACTCCTCAGACAGCATTGGCTTTCCCTTCTTGAATGTACAGCCCCTGTCAGTGAGGGACAAAGGTAGAACCCCTGGGACAAATTTATGGTTTCCCATTCACTCATCACTTGAATAGGGTCAACGAGGTACTTTGTTTTACATGTATGGCAAGTCTATTCCAAAGATGGGGCAGCCTCTGGGAGACAAACCTGCCTCTCCAGCAGGTTTTGTTGTTGTTGATGTCACATATTAGATTTAGGCCTATTGAGCGGGTAATGGTGCAAGGAGTTAGACTTATGAATATGGAGCATCGCTAGTAGGGCAGGGTCTGATACTGCCTTGTAGACGAGACACAGATCACCTCTGAGCAATTTGTATAGTACTGAGTAGAATGATAGTGATTTGAGCCTGTCCACATAGGACATATGTGGGAGGCCATGGATTATTTTTGTGAGGTATTTCTGTGGCCTTTCCAGTTGGCGCAGGTGTTTGGACAGGTACATACCAAACGGGGCATTATACTCAATTATAGGCCTAATGAGGGAGGAGTACAGAGTGGTAATAACCTCCAATCATAAACATATAGAGCGTTTAATCTGCTAACAACCTTTGAATGCTTGCTGTTGTTACTAAAAATATGACAGGTATATAAAAACTGATAACTTCCTAATTTTAAATAACATAATTTAATTTTAACAAACCACGTTATTCATGCTACAGCAGTAACATAATGCTGGTATATATATATACATTTTGCCGTTTTGAAAGTTGTTTTTTAAACTTTCAGTATTATCAAAATTTGGGATTGTGGTCTCAATATTATGTAGTTTGAGATTGTGGTAATTCGGGATCTAGAAGTAGATCCATATATATATATATATATATATATATACACACACACACACTGTATATGTAAGATCAGTGGAATAGCTATAATGGGGTGAAGGGGTAGCTGCCCTGGGCAGAAAGTGTTATGTGGCTTGATTGGCTGATTCCAATCACTCTTTAGTATTAGTGCATACTGACTTTTAAAGGCCAGTTTTGCATTTGTGGTCAAAGCTGGACACATACACAAATGGAGGTACAACATAACAGTGGGCATCAGCAAGGAACTAATACTGATCAACAGTAATTTGCATTGTAATTCTTATGCTCCAAAACCACACCAAAGGTCATTTTCTACAGACTTACATAATTTTTAATCAAATGTCAGTTAATCACTTGTGGTTTAAACGTTTAGATCAAATGTGTTCCTTTTTTTTTTTTTATTTTTGTTTGATCAATCCCAAATGAAATGAAACTATATATATATATATATATATATATATATATATATATATATATATATATATATGGGTCTACCTGACATGGTCGACAGTTCATATGGTCGACAGTTCATTTGGTCGACAGTTCATTTGATCGACAAGCATTTTAGGTGGGGGGCTTCGCCCCCCACAACCCCCAATGTGGGGGGCTGTGCCCCCACCCCCCCTAACTATATATATCAACTCCAGGGTCACACAACATTGGGGAAGGGGGCAAATATGCTTGTCGACCAAATGAACTGTCGACCAAATGAGTGTCGATCATATGAACTGTCGACCATGTCAGGTAGACCCATATATATATATATATATATATATATATATATATGTATATGTGTGTGTGTGTGTGTGTGTGTGTGTGTGTGTGTGTGTGTGTGTATATAGATTCTGTGTAATTATTATATTCCTCTCATTTGGTATGTAGTATGTTACCAACAGAACATATTACATCAGTGAGAAAAAGGTAGCAGCAATAACTGCGAAGCAAATAGGACTGGCCTGATGTGTAAAATTGTGAAAAATTCCTAAGTGCAGCACCATCTCTTCAAAGGCATATGATTTTAGTATATAAAATAGACACAAATCTGAATAATGTAAACTGATTATTAATTTGTTTTATTAATCAGGCAAAGCATGCAAGGACAGATGTGCTTTTATAGGGATGGCACAAAGAGAAGATCAGAGTAGTAGCCACAGTAACAATTAACATACACTACTAAACAAATGCGTGAACTAGTACAATGCCAAAACCATGCCATAAACAAGTAAGTGCTGAGCAAAACAAACTTACAATGAAGAGGTAACATGAATCACATGAAATGCACTAAAAGATGTATGACATAAAAGTGATATGGGTTGTTACAACACAAGCTTAATTAAAAAGTAAGGTACCTGTGACAGAAGTGCTTCTGACATGAGTGAGACCTGTACTAGAGGAGTGTAATAAGGGAACTACAGCTGAAATATTTTAGAACTAGGACCAGGTCTAGCACTTCATTTAAAAAAATACAGCTCTGAACAATTATGAGAAATTAAATGCAAATGGTGTACACTTATCAAGGGCTGTATAATGAATTCTTTCTTATAGTTTGTGGAAAATAAAACCATATGATATGGTACAAATACAAAATGATGTCCTTCGAGAACATACGAAATGAATGGAATGCACTGTGAAGGTGTAAAATGAAACTAGACATTTCAGACGTAGAGTGAATTAAAAAAAATAATGTAGAGAATTGAAACAACAGAGTAAACTTACACCACTGTCATACTATATCGAACATGAAGCTAGACTTAACATGGCAGTGTGTATTTTACTTTTTGGAAAAAAAAAAATTTCATTCTTACATTCCACACCTGCAGGCACAACTGTGTATCATTTCTTTAACAGAATAAAAATGATTTTCTTGCAGTTTTCTCTTAAACAGATCCACAGACAGCTAAAGTACTGAGATGGATACAGAGTCATTCATACCAACTTCTATATTTTTTTCATTAGAGTCAGGCAGTGTGATAAGAGAAAGAACTTTACTTTGTATTGTAATGTGTATCTGATAATTTCTTTACAGAAAGTGATCTTACGCCTGATAAATAAGCCCCACCTTTCTGCCTAAAAGCAGAGGTGCATTTTAGTTTCCTGGTATTTGTGTTCACAGCTGTGAAGGTACATTAATGCTTACTCAGAACAAGGTAAGTGTGACTATATTCTACATATTTTAACTCTACAATATGCAATGTTTATGTAAACATTTTGAGAGAATAGATAGTAAATAGTTTTCATCATCTGGTATAATCTTTGCAAAATATTACGTTCTGCATATGTATTTGAATTCTAATGGACTAAAATTATTCAAATAGTTTTAGAGTTACATTATTATGCCTTTTATTAGAAAACAATAAGTATGCTAAACAGCAGTTAAAGTAAACATAATTCTGACTAGAACACGTATAAACACTCTGAAATCTTGTGTTTAGTGGTATTTCACATATAAATTATCTAACAGCTACTGTGGAGAAACTACCATTCATTTATTGAAAATAAAACTACTTCACAGCTTTTCTTATATTCCTCTGTTCTGAAGCAGGGTCTGTTCTATTGTTGCATTGTTTACTTGTAATTTGGGTGAATGTCATGTGGTTACGTACAACTAGCATGTATGAGTGTGTGCACTTTCTGACTATGTTTCAGTTACTATATGGCAAGTTTTATGAAGATTTTGCACTAAATATAACGTGATTATATGATAAGCTAATGATGTAGAATGTTTATACCAAATGGCTATAATGATACTGTTTTTTTTTAAATGTTGAAATATAAATATTTCACGATATAGCATGATGGACTTTTGGCAGCAATTAAAGTAACTAAATTGCTCACACAGAATTATCTAGTTGAGGTTAATCCAAAGACAAGTGTAATGTTCTGGGAGTGGAAACATTAATACCTTTCTTATGTGCTGGGGAAATATGACTCAGGTTTGATATTTCTCTGGCAAGAACAAGGCTTAAGGGATTCAAGCTGATTATGAAATTGTTTGCGTTAATGTAAAAAATGAATACTTTCCATTATGCTGACCTTTATTGTTAACAAAGAAGAAAAAAAGGTTTTGATAGTTTTTGTCTCATCATTTTTTCAATGTAGTTATTACTTTTGGTACAGGATTTCCCCTTTGCATATCTACAAACCACTGACACATACCTATGGCTCATTATCACTAACAAGGCACTCCTCATTCAAAGCTTTTTTTTTGCAGAGTAGATATAAGGCCATGGGGTCATCTCACAGTAGATTGGTGGCCTTTTTTTAACTTTTATGACCTGTCCCATGTTCCATCAGCGACTAGGTTCATGGCATTCAATAAAAAAAAAAAAAAACTGACATGAGCCTAGCTCTGTGAAGAGTGCTAACAGCATCAGAAACATCTAGAATGATCTGTAGAATAAAAGGAGAGAGAATGTCTTTTTAACACATCTCCAGCTTTTACTCGCAAGCCAGAGCTTTCATTTCCCTAGCAAACGTTCTTACCTATTGAATAAACATTGAACTGCTGTTTCTTTCTTCATGGAACAAATGAACAATACCTGAAATCATGGATATGATACAATGTGTACCCAGTGCTGATTTTGCATGAGGTTTCTTTTACATTCTATATGACCTGTAATAACTAGAAATGTATTTATCTGATATTCAAAATCATGTTGGCTAATTCTGCACACTCCATAACAAACATGACATAACCTATTAATCAGTTATGCTTTTGTTGATGATACTGAAACAGGTAGTAAAATTATAAAGCTGCATTTCTTCTATAATAAATATATATATTTTATTTAATGCAGTCAGCTTTTTAGACTACCTTGGCTACATACTTCTCAGTCCAATCAGATTCAGACACGTCATGCTTGATTTGATACCTTTGGTTTATAATTGCCTCCAAAAATGTGCAAGGACCTGTTTTTTCAGGAATTTGAATGGCACTTATTAATTCTCTATGTGAAGGTTTGGAAGGTCTGTTAAGAATTATTCTGAGCCAGTGAAGAGATAGTATATTGTTTCCTGTGTAACTTAATCGAAATCAAAAAACAGCTTCTTAGGATTTTTTCCATTTTTTAAAACTCTTTAACTATTACAATTAAACTAAAAACTACAGTGTTTCTTAGTATGCAAAAATGTATGTTTTAGATATTTTTGAGAATGAATATTTTTCTCCATTTTGACATGACGGCAGTCATGTTCACCTGCAACGTTATTAAACTTTTCATCTTATTCCACTTCTTAATTGGATATTTGTATCCTTTAAGCTACTATTTTCTGATACCCTCTTTAGTACATTTTTGCTACTCTTACCTTTTTATACCATGTGAAAACTGCATTATACTCACAGGATTTATACAGAGACCTTATTTATCAGCTTTTGTTTCCTTTATTAAAAAAGAAAAGAAGGAAAGGAGAAGGAAAGAAACAACTCACATTTGCAGCTGATGATTCATAACTTCCCCTGGTGCAGTGGATAGCAATGTCACCTCACAGCAAGAGGTTCTCTGGTTTGATTCTTGGCTGGGGTGCCTTCTGTGTGGAGACTGCATGTCTGTCCTGTGTTTGTGTGGGTGCTACTGTCTCTTCCCACCTTCCAAAGACATGCAGTATGTAGACTGGAAAGTCTAAATTGGCCAGAGGTGTGAGTGTGCATGCGAGTGGGTGGTATGGAAGAAAACACACACTAAAATAGTGGATACTTTGGCAAAAATTACTAATAACCATATATAAATGCCACAGCTGGCTGACCAGAAATACTGAAATAATGGAAAACTGCAAGTTTTTATCAAACCACCAGTGTATAACAAACACCAGATTTATTGAATTTATCGACTGAGTGCTTTCATCCTCATCAACCGGAGACTGGCAACTAAGACTGAATGCATGTGTAACCCTGGGGTTGAATGACAGTCTCTCTCTTGTTGCTGCACTAAAATTGAAAGCTTTAAAATTATAATATATAATATTTTTACTCGCTCTATATTAATGGCATTAATGGTGTATATCATATTTTTGTACTTATACAACTGATTTTTATTCATGGATGGTTTTAATAATTGATTTTGCTACATTGATATTTTTAGCTAATTATTTACTTATCCAATTATTAATTAAGAAGGGTAGTGAGATGTTTAAGATGAAGTATTGTGCGAGTTAAATTATTTTGAGGAAGTCTCCAGTTGATGGGGACAAAAGCTCTTAGGCGATAAATTCAATAAATTTGGTGTTTGTTATATACTGGTAGTTTATTTATAAATGACAGTTTTCCATTATTTTGGTATTTCTGGTCAGCCAGCTGAGCCATTTGTTATATGGTATGGAAGAAAAGCCATGGCAGGGCTAGCTCCCAGCAGTGAGAACCTTGACTCTAGATGATTGCCATTGTTGAAGTGATATCTTGACACCATGTACAAAAATAGGAAAAAGGGCTTGTGAATGGTTGGATGGATGGATGGATGGATTCATAACTTCCCCTTGTGTCAGCGATGAAGTTTTTAGTAGTTTTACTACTATCATAGGTCCTCAGTAGTACTTTCTCACCCCCTTAATTTGATATAATCACTATGCTTGGTGCAGAAGCAGAATCATGGCATAATTCAAACATTCTTTCATTCTTGTAGTATAGTTTGACATCTAAGTATTTTAAAGACTCCACTGGTTAGTATATGAAGCTGCTACACCAGATTGTTTTCAGTGAATCAAGTAACGTAATAACCGTTGCGGTACCCTATGACAAGTAAGTTCTTACTTGCAGATACATATGCTTGTGGCCACTATAAATAATGTGATTTCATTCAGAAAATACGCTTTCTAAAACGTTATGTATACAATGAAATAAGCATATTATAGTGTACAATGCATGTTGTGTATGTTATAATGGATTTGACAAAAGCTAAGTAATACTGCTTTGGGAAGGGACAGATATGTAATTCAAAGTTATCATAAAAGTGTATCTGAGTATAACTTCTTTCTCTAGGATTAGATAAACACATGCATGCATACTTACTGTGAGCTTCTTGACGTAAATCACTGGGCTTAAAAGTGTAAATACTTACTAGTCGTATGCAGTGGCTGTAGTCCTGTGAGTTTGGAATGAGAGTTATTTTACCTCATTGATGTATATTAACTTCAGCATTAATTATATTGAGTAAGGGGATGCAAGGAAGAAACCTCTAGCATGAACTATTTGTACAGGGTTTCCCTACTGTAAAAGCTGGCTTTTGAATTCAACTTCAAATTCAGCTTTCCAAATATCAATGGAATTTGAATTAATTTCATTCATACCATATCATAAATCTAAACTTCTGTCTATTTTAATGCTGTTGTCGGGGTTCATGTATTAACTATTATCTGTTTGACACAGAACTATACTGATGTATTTCTAGGTACACCAGACATCTAGTTGCTTTCTCTTTCAACTAAACCATCTCATTTTCCATTAGAGTGCAAAAAGATCAGGTCAAGCTTATATTTTTTTGTGGTAGTGAAAGTGCCTTCTTTGCAAAGTGACAACACAGTCATTTTCTATTCCCTTTGTGGTATACTGGATTGTAATGATTCAGTAAATAGAAACCTTAAATATTTACAGATTGATCTAGTTATCTAAGTCAGTAAGATACTTGGCATATTGCTCA
Organism: Protopterus annectens; assembly: GCF_019279795.1. NCBI lineage: Eukaryota > Metazoa > Chordata > Ceratodontiformes > Protopteridae > Protopterus > Protopterus annectens. The sequence continues at coordinate 592,702,896 of NC_056746.1, forward strand.
CACAATAAGTATCTTTATCTTAGCAAGTATAAATTATCCTGTTTTTAATGTCATTTCTCATTTCTTTTTTTTTAGAATATTAGAAGTAGCTTCTATTATTATTATTGTTGTTGTTTAACTCAAAATGAGAATTACTCTGTTTGTGGTACACTTGATTTTAATGATTGTAGTGAGTCAGTAAATAGAAACCTTAACTCTTTATGAAGAGCTTCCCACATTAAGTATCTTGTTTATCTTAGAAATACAAATTACCCAGCATTTGATGCTATTTCTCATTTTTTTTCCAGAATCAAAAACATAGATAGTTATTATCATTGCTGTTTAAATCAAAATCAGATCTAAACCAATTGGAAGATAACCTAGTCAGTTCAGTGCTTCCCAAAATGCAGTTATCAATCAGCATAGTTTATATGGCATTGCATTCCTATCTGACATACAGCTGATTTCTTGGTTACAAAGGCATGATCAAATATCACTTTTATTATGTGTTAATTTAATCCACGATTTCCAAGCAGCAGCTTGCTTAGCAGTAGGGGCAACTGTTAGCTCTATTTTTTATTATAAAGCATATTTATACCTTTATTCTAGCAACATGGTTTGCTGTTAGTCTACAGACAGATACGTTGATTAAAATTATCAAAGTATTGCATATGAAATTTAATGAGTGTTGAGTAAAGTTTTTCTTTATCTTGTGGTCATAATCAGTTTCTTTAAGCATCTGATCCTTAGCTGAATAATTACTCACAATAAACTACCAGACTATAGAGCTATAATTGCAAATAGTATCAACTGTTAACATTAAAGCAAATGAAATTATGGTCCAAAGGGACTACTTTTAGCAATCATTACAGCTTAATAATATCTTAAGCATCAGCTTCTAGCTAAGCATATGCTTCCTTGCCAAAATACTTGCATTCATTCATGATTGCTTGTATTAAATGTTCCTTTTATATGTCTTTTATTTGTCTTGTGGCCTGGGATGTGGTTGAAATGGGCCTTCAGACCAGCTCATTGTCCCTCTCAGCAAACTCAAATAAAAATAAAAATAAAATTGTTGTGAAACTTTCACAGATATGAGGAATGTTTGTTAGGCTTAAGTACAAGTTATTTGGATTTATTGTAAAAAAATATGAATTCTGTTCTTTATTATTTGCACTAGATAACTCAAAAATAGTTTGTATATTTTCCTCTTAAAGTATGAGAAAGAGCCTATGGAGTTATAATTAAGGTATTACTAAAAGTGCTATCCATATGGTTTCGCCAATGTTTTGTCCAGCAACTCATCTTCAAGGGTTGAACCAGATGGAAACAACTAGCTGAGCCTTCAACTTGATGGGATAGTTTTCTTGAATTATTTGTGCAGGTCACTCTCTGTGTGAGAGAATTTACTTCCTCACACCCCTTATGTATATATACCTGACTGTATGGTTTCACAACTATAAAGAAAAGAGAAGTTAATTAAAAAGGAGGAAATCACTGCCAGCAGACACACAGAAACAGCACCAGCACTGACTTCCAATGAAAACACTGACAAGGGAAATTCTGCTCATGAAGTTGTACTGAACCAGCTGTAAACATGTTAGCCTTCTTCTCAAACGTACCAGGGAAGGCATCTACATGTAGTGATTGACTTTCCTTACATGCCTAAACAGTGGCTTATATATATGTAATTCTACATGAGATATCCTCAATCCTGTCCCCATTGAGACATTTCACAATGAGCCTTACAGCTCTGAGTCTTCCAAGGACTTAGTCAATCTTTGTCACTGAATCACTGGTAACTAAAAGTGTGTATTTTAGGGCATACTTATGGAGTACAGTGATAGCAGATTGAAATGAATGCCATGATGGAAGTGAAACAACTTAAGCTTAGCAAATTAGTAACTTTTCTTAATTTTGATATAGTATCTAAATTCAAAGTTAATGTAGTTCTTTGAGTAGAGCTTAACTGGAAAGATGAACCTATGGAAAGTCATCCTGCGTACATTTCTGGTTTAGGTCACATGTGTACCATATGTGGGTATCATGAGTACTGCCTGGAAGATGCACATTGTACATAATATCCTGTGCATTGCCAGCCAGCTGTCTTGATGAAATGGAAGTACTTCTGGTTGACACATTGAATGTGTGGAGCAGGTGGGATCTTGATAGAACTGTGGGAGTAGCTGATGGTTCTGAGGACCTCAAGGAAGCAGGCCATGTTGCAGAACGCTTGCAGTAGCCCTAGCTATATGGGTTATATCCTGCCAAGGGTATAACAGCTGACCTGCTTTCAAAGTTTCAGGGCACCTTCCACTAACACAAAAAATGAAACAGCTTAAGCTGAACTGACTAAAAGACAAGTTTGGGCATGAAGCCCCTCAGAGTGTTACTGCCACTGAAGAATAATCTCTTGTGAGACGTTTGAGGATTGATATTTAGCCTGTGCTTTCCTTTACATATAAGTTCCCTTTGGGGGTATAAAAATCCCATTTTCTAATTTTTTATGTTTTATTACTTTTCTCTTCAGGAAAGTTATTTTAAAGCTAAAAATGTTGTGTTTTAATGGACTGTCTTGAGACTGTAATGTACTTTTAAATGGTGGGCTTGCATTTTCTGTTGGTTAAAAGTGGTGTAAAGTAACCGAAAACATTTTTTCTGTGGAGCAATTGTGGTTAATTTGCTTTTGCGGGGCTAGCATAGTGTTTTAAAATGCTTTTTACTGTGTTTTTCTGTCAAATAATTAACTTTTGTGGGTAGTGTTTATTGACAATTGCTGTTTGTCTTGCCAGGTAAAGAGGCACCATTTTTGGCTTCATCATGGAACCGTCTACTACTCTCATAATTGGTCCTTATTCCAGCCATAAAATAAAAAAAAAACAAAAAAAAAAATGAACAGTCTTTGCCACCACAGCAGGCTAGCAATTTGCCTCAGCTGTAGGTGGATGACTCTGCTGTGGCCATTTATTGTACATCTGAGCACTGATCTTTTAGCATGGATCCCTCAGGTGTAGCACCTACCGTCACTATGGAATGAGGTTAACCCCATCCTCTGTGGTTGTTCAGATCCCCACAGTAGGCAAGGGAGAGGCAGTCTTGTTATTCCTAGGAGAGGAAACAGGGAAGGCTATCCTGTTGTATCAGAATGCTGTGCCCATCCTTGGGGAAGCTGCTGCTGCCATTAGTAAGAGAGAGATGGCCTCATTTTTCATGTGAAAAACAAAAAAAAAAAAAAAAGGAAAACCAAGAATGTATCTGCTCCTCTTCAATATCCTTTAGGTAGGACTAGTTTTTTGTGTCTGGCACAGGGTTTAATTCAGGATATTGATCTTTCTTGTAAAGTAGTTTCTGGTAAAAGAAAGAGAGAGTCTTCTTTTTCTGATGAGATTCACAATTCTGAATCAGAACAGGAAGATGCAGGAATGGATACAGGTTCTTTTCCCTCAGATTTCTGATTTTGACTCAGAGGAGAGCTCAGTCTCTGATTCTCCCTGTGGAAATTTTTCTTTTTCTGAGACTGTTGCTAGAATCTGCCAGTGTTTCAGTGGGGGAGCACTGAAGTTACTCAGACCCTCAGTAAATACTATGAGTTTAGAGGATGTGTGTATTACTGCCTGCAATTTCCCTGATAGTAGCCAACTACCCTAAAAAGAAAGACTGTATAAAGTTCCTTAGTCTTTTAAATTTTTATACACTATTCTCAAACCTGATCCAGCATCTATAGGTTTAGATGATACTGCTGTTGCTTAGCATTTATTTTTTTCCAGTCCAACTCTTTCTGATAAGGATGGGAAAATTATTGATAGGTTTGGGGAAAAAGATTATACTTCTGCAACTTTAATTTCCAGAATTTTGAACTGTCAGGCTCATATACTAAAGTTTGTTCAAATAAATTGTGAAAGTATGAGGGATGTTTTATCTGTAGTTTCTTCTCCTGAGGGAAATTCTGCTTTAAATAATTAGTTTCTTCTGTTGCATAGGTCAATACTCAATACTATTTATGGAGTTTGTGTATGACTCTATTGATACTACTTCCAAGGATGTGGCCACTGGTAATGTTTTGAGGAGGTTTACATGGTTGCATTCTCAGGATCTCCCAGATTATTTTAAAAATGATTTTTTAAAAATCATCCATGGATGGAGATTTAGTGTTTGTTCACTCTGCTGCAGAGGTGATCAAAAAGTGTGATGAAAGGGTCAAGCTGATCCAGAGAATTGCTAAGAATTTTCAGCCCTCCTTTTCCAAATTTATCAAGGGATGTTCTGTCTTCTCATCCAGTTTTAACAAAAAAAGAATAAACAGTCTCAATAAAATGTAGCAAACAGAAGTTTAAGAGAAAATGTCAAGGAGGTTCCAAAAGGAAGTCTCAAACCTCTCAAAACCAAGGACAGTCCAACATGTCCGAATGACTATTCAAGAGACTTTGTAACTCCCATGTAAACCTGGCACCTTTTTTCTTCCAGAAAGTCTGAGTCTCCATTTTTCTTTTTGTTAACATATAGTTTCAAACAAATGGGTTCTGAAAATCATTCATTAAGTTTACAGAGGACAGTGAGAGGAAATTCCTCCTCTCTAGGGGGTCATTCCTCATCCTCCAGATCAGACTGTTTTTTTCCACTGGTTCTTCATCACATGTTCTCCCAAGAGGTGATATAACCAGTTCCTCCTTCCCAAGTGGGGAAGAGTTTTTATTCAAGGATGTTCCCAGTGCCAAAGAAAAAAATCTTGGAGACCAGTTCTAGATCATTCTTTTCTAAACCTGTTTGTGATAGTACCCAAGTTCCTTGTGCTTTCACTACACAACCTCTTAACCCTTCTAACTCATTTGAGTTTTTTGATAACCGTATATTTAAATGACGCTTATCGTATTCCTATCCATCCATATTTCAGATGTTTTTTAAGGTTTTGTTTGCCTGGATCACATTATCAGTTCTCTGCCTTACACTTTGGACTATCCACTACATCAAAGAGGTTCACAAAGTGTCTATCTCCAGTTATAGTTCATTTCAGGCTACATGTTATCCACGTTTTTCCATATTTAGATGAATTGCTTTTATTTGCAGAGTCTTTTTCATAGTGTAAAGAATCTCTCTCATGGGTGAGAGATCTCTTACACAAGCTGGAATTCCAAGACAACATTCAAAAGTCTTTCTTGACTCCTTCACACAGGATTGAGTTCCTGGGGTGTCAACTACACACCACAGTTCAAAGAGTTTTTTTTCCACATGAAAAATAGACCCTTATCTCGATACATTTCAAATGTTTTCATTTAGACTGAGGGAATACCTCAGGATTTTGACTCAAACAGCATCTATGATTCTCACAATATGCTTGGCAAGACTCCACATAAGAAAGCTACAGTGGTATCGGAAATCTCGTTGATCCCAGCATCAATACCCATTATCTTTTCAATTACCAGTGCTGGGGTTGCCAGAAGAGGAATCTTTTGGTGGAGACAACAAATATCCTTACATCCAGGTCTCTCCTTCTCCATCCCTGCTCTAAAGCAGTGAATCACCACAGACACTCCTGACTCTGCTTGGGGAGCAGAAGATAAAAGTGTAGGGGGTGTGGGATACCAAGGACAGACAATAAGCACATAAGTGCCAAGGAGATGCTTGCCCTGATCAAGGCACTCAATTATCTGAACTATCTTTGGTGCCTGGGATCATCTTCAAGAGGTTACAGACAGTACTACTCATGTTACGTTAAGAATCAAGGAGGAACCAGGTTGTGCCCCCTTTCTGACTAGCCATGTTGACTTAGGCTATAGCCTCACAGGCACAGTCTCACTCTACAGGCATACTGCATTCCATTACAGCAGAACTATGTTGCAGACAAGCTGAGCAGGACCAGGACAGACCATCGATAATGGAAACTAGATCAGGAGGTCTTCCAAGATTTGTTGCATCTGTGAGGAGTTCCTCAAGTAGACCCTTTTGCCTCCTCTCTGAACAAACAACTGGCAAGATTCTCTTCCAGGAATCCATACAAGAAGGTCTGGAAGACAGAAGATTCAGGAGGAATCTGCAAAGATCATTGTGGTGACCCCCTTCTGACACTGGCAACTGTGGTTCTCCCTTCCTTTGGAAATATCCAGGACAATTACCACATGTTTCCTCACAGACTTGATCTACTCACGTAAGAACAGGAGTGTTTGATACAACCCGGCATCAATTGTCTTTAATAGACTGCCTGAATGATGGGGTCTTAATTCCATTTATGCACCTGTTTACTGAAGATGTGCAGCAGGTACTAATGGAGACAAGAAAGCCTGCTACTATATATATTAGCAAATGGAAAATGATTTCTAGTTGGAGCCAACAGCATAACCAGCATCCATTTAGGGCTATGTGTTTTCTGGTTCTAAAATATTTGAGTGAATTACTATCCTATGGCCTTCTGTATACTCTAACAGGGTTCATTTATTGACCATTTCAGCATGTCTGCTCATGGATCCTCCTCTTTTAGTGCAGTCTCATGTCAAAAATTTTCTTGAAAAGGGTCTTGCATAAGAGGCCTCCAAGGAAACTGGCGGCCCTTCCTTGGGATCTTAATTTTGTGTAAATGTGCTAACACTTAATCCATTTGAACCAGATAATCTGTCTGACCTGAGGATCATAACATGGAAAACTGTTTTACTGACTGCTCTGACCTCTGCCAAAAGGATGTTTCAGTTGCAAGCTCTTATGGTGCTTCAACGCTATCTCATTTTCCATGAGCACAAATCCTTCTTCTGTCTAAAGTGGTATCCACATTTACTTTAACCTTAAATATCCATCTCCCTGTTTTATTTCCTGAGCCTAAAAATGGGGGAGAAAGGATACTCCATACCTTAGATGTCCACAGTCAACTCACGTACTATTTTGACAGAACTAAATCCTTCAGATCTTTGGATCAATTGTTCATTTCTTGTGAAGGTAAGAAGAAGTGCCTCTGTCAAAGCAGACTATTTCATAATTGTTGCCTAAGGTTATAAACTTTTATTAAACTCATCATAACAAAACTATTCCAGGCAGGTTCAAGGCCTACTCTACCAGGGTATTGGCATAATCTATGGATTTTTGGAAATGGTTGGATTCTAGAAGCTGCTACTTGGAGTCCTGTGCATACTTTTACAAAGCACTATAAGCTTGATTTTTTTCTCTAGGTTCAGATCAAGCTTTGGTAGGAATATTCTCCAGGGTCAGCTGGACTCCTCTCCTTCTATCTCCCAAATGTAGTTAGCTAAGGTTACTGCAGCAATAATCAATATGATGAACAAGTAAAACGTACCATAACATGTTCGAATGATCACTGCTGTAGTAGCTACTCCATCCCTCTATCCCCCTTGTTTTTTGGTATGTTTTTATGGTAAGGTGGGAACATTTTTTTTTTTGGTATTCCTTCCCTGTGTCTGGATGTGCACACTTATAACCATTCAACATGAAGGGGCATTGATTGCAGCTCCTGCAGGCAAAAGTTCCTTTTCTAGTGGATCTAAGTGTTTGCTTTTCAACTGGAATATATTAACTGCAGATGAAAAATTGAGTGCTATGGTAGGGGATCATCCCAGATTTACCTATAAAAATACGAAATCATTGAAACGTATGTTATGTTATGAAAAAAATGAAAAGCAAACAGATCCACTAGAAAAGGAACTTTTGCCTGCAGGAGCTGCAATCAATGCCCCTTCATGTTGAATGGTTATAAGTTTGCACATCCAGACACAGGGAAGGAATATGAGTTCAGCAGCTATGCTGATTGTAGAACACGCAATTTGATTTACCTTGCCACTTGCAGCAAATGTAACTCGTTCTACATAGGTATGACAAACAGAACCTTAAGAGAACGAGTGAAGGAACATATTTATGCAATAAATAGAGAGGACGAAAACAACACATTAGCAAAACATATTATAAACAAGGGTACATCACATGGCTTTAAATTTATGGTACTAGAATTGATAAATAGAAATGCTAGGTTAGAAAACTACAAGAATTATACTGAGCAGAGAGAAATGAGATGGATATTAAGATTACAGGCAGACAGAGGCTCAGGACTTAATGATAGGGTGTCTATGAGACCCTTTTTAGCAGCCAAAGATCTCAAACATTAAATAGACATATATATATATATATATATATATATATATATATATTTTTAGTACATATATATTTTTATACATATATTTTTAAGTGAGTATATTTTAGATTCAAGGATAAATTAATGTTCATATGTCAGATTTTTGATGAATTATGATATTATATGTAGACAGATGTTTTTAGGACAAGGTCATTATATGTGTTCATAAGCCTTTTAAGTTCTGTTCATATATATATATATATATATATATATATATATATATATATATATATATATTTTTTTCTTTTGCAGGTTTATATAGCTTTTAATATAGGTAGTCTTATATGCATTGTCACATAGACATGACAGATATTTTTGCATTTTATTTTCACTATTTATATATGTATTTTTTTGTAAGTATGAGATAATTATTATATTACAATACCATATTATATATAATTGCAAATTTTTTTAAAAATGTTTTAAAAATGTTCGATGAATTATAGCAATCAGTATATTATTTTTATGTAACTATTTAATATTTATGAGGTAGAAAGATGATTGGTTTGACAATGAAATGCTAAAGTATTTAAGGAAAATCAATGAAGTTAATAGTTAACAGTCTGAAGAAGCATTCTACTTGAATGTGAAAGCGCTTACTGAATATCAAGTCGTTGGTTTTGCCTGTATTTATTATTTTATTACTTTATTACTTCATTTTGAATAAACGGTCGGATTCTTATTGTTGTGTTTGGCTGCCTCATTCAGTTTTGCTTTTTGGTAACCCTACACTAAACTATACATAAACCACTAACTGTCCACTTACCTTAACCCAAACCCTAACCCTGAGGTCCGTCACTATTGCACACTCACCTCACCCGCGCCCTAACCCTAACTCACCTACCCCATCCTAACCCTCATGTCCACACAATCGCACACTTACCTGACCCACGCCCTAACCCTAACTCATCTAACCCGCCCTAACCCTCATGTCCACATAATCGCACACATACTTAACCCGCGCCATAACCCTAACTCACCTAACTCACCTAACCCACCCTAACCCACCATAACCCTCACGTCCACACAATGCCACACATACTTAACCGGCACCCTAACCCTAACTAACCTAATCTGCACTCAATCGCATACTTACCTGAACCTGACCCGTAACTTCCCGCCACAGCGCTGAAAATACCGAAGCAACAGAAACAGACAACCAAATTCTTTCCCTAGGAAAAAATTCAGTTTTCTGTAGCTTTGATATTTTCAGCATTCGCTGAATATGGGTCAATATTAGAACATTCGAAGTTTTGAAACTTCAATGTTCTAATATAAACCCAAATGAAAGTGGGGAGGTGGTCATGAATATAGCAGGGATGGTGCCAGAGTTGGTAATTTTATTTGGATAGGTGACTAAGATCCAGACAAGTGGATCCTGGGGATTTGTTTTATTGGGTCTAATAATGAAATGGGTTACTTGAGTAAAGTCCAGCCAGCACTCTGTCCCTCTCTTTCAACTACCTTTAAAATGCATCAGACACAAAGACTTCTAAGATCTAACAATCAAAACCTCATAGAGGTCTATAGACCCATACACGCTCCAGGACAACACCTCCTGTCCTTCTCACTAGCACGCCAATGGAACTCCCTTCCCCCATCCATCCGTACAATTGCTAGCCTCCCACACTTTAAAAAATTACTACACTCTCATCTAACATCCTCATGGGAATGCTCCTGCTCACATCCTTCATAACCTACCCTACTTCCACCACTACTCCTCTTTCTTTTTCCATTCCCAGCTAGCAAATTCATGCTTGCTTCCACCATTCAACTCCTCACTTGTACCAAGTAATTAAAAAAAAAAAACACAATACTATTTCTTTTTGTATTTCACCTCTATTACTTGTTTTGTTTGATACTTATGTTTTTCTCTTATATAATCTATGTATTGAAATTAATCTTTGTATTTTATGTATTGTGTAACATAATCTTTGTATAATCTGTATGTGGAGCTTTTCTCCCCAGGACTCCATTGAAAACGGGTTCTTTGGGCCCAATGGACTATCCTGGTTAAACAACAGCAAATAAATAAATAAATAATAAATAAATAAATAAATAATAAAGTTAAAGAGGTTAATGGGCAGGGAGGCTATGGGACTGTTAATTTTATTCCAGTCGATGTTTACATAGCCTAGTATGTAAGTTTCAAAGTTAATTTCAGCTGAGGCCTATCAGAGTATGTCTTCAAGGGTTGAGATGTTATTTCCAGGTAGGATATAAAGGGCGATGATACAGAGGATTTTGTGATTATTCATTTTTAATAGACTGACTGTTAGTCCTGCATTGGAAAATTTAGGAATGGGGTTTGGTAGGGGAATTAAGGTAAGTAGATTGGAATAGATTAATGTAATGCCTCCGCCTTTTTTTCTTTAGATGGTCACATCTATGAGTGTGAAATCCAGAGGGTAGGATCTCAGAGTCAGAGATGTGGGGTTTGAGCCAAGTTTCAGAGATGGCTACAATGTCAGGTTGGTTTTGACTTAGCCATGCTTGAAACTGATGGGCTTTGTTGTTGGGACTCTGGGCATTGAGTGTGAATATTTTAAGAGTATTGTAGGGGGATGAAAGGTTAGAAGAAGGGGGAGGATAATTGTTATTTGTGGGTGGGTTAGATCTGGGGTTGTGGTGAATGAGTCCAGCTAAGATGAAGGTATTGAAGGAAGTTATTTTAGTGTGTTTCGGTTTGGATTTAGGGTATTGTGGATGGTCTAGTATTTGTTTAAGAGTAAGTGTCTTACCAGTAGTGGAAATAATTTTAGGAGTAAAAAGGTGCAGCGGGTTGAGCTGAAGCAGAGAGGAGGAGATGGAAAAGAAATGATTATTTGTGTGAGGGAGGAGATGGTTTTGTGTGGGAGTATGGTAAGGCATAGAGAGTGGAACTTGGAGGTATAGGAGCTGGCATGGTATAAAGTTGTTAGGAGTAGTAAGAGGGAGATGGGGGTTTGGAGTATTAGGAATAGTAAGGAAAGCATGGCTAGAAAAAGGTAGTTTAACATGGGAGGATTTGTAGTTGGAAAGAAGAGCTGTGGGGTGAGAGGGGGTAGTGAAAGAGTGATGCATATAATTAGTGATGTATTTAATTACTGTGGGTGAAAGGAGGAGGGGTAAAGAGGGGAAGGCTTTGACTGGATGGTTGACTGTGGGTGAAAGGAGGAGGGGTAAGGAGGGGAAGGCTTTGACTGGATGGTTGTCTTGAGTTGGTGGGGAGTGGTTGAAATAAATGTAGGAGTAGGGGGTGTGTGTGGGAATTGGGGGCAGGGTAGGGGAGCGGAGATATATAGCTATAGATATATACACATAGGTTCATAGTTAAGTACTAGGCTAGCTGTCCTTGCGGGACATTTTAAGCCTCAAAAAAGGAACTACAAACCAACTAAACACAAAATCGATATGGAACATGGGAAAACAGACTGCAGCTAAAAACTTAACTAATAAACACTTTATTTAAAGATAAGTGCTTTTGTCTTATTTTATAAGACTTCATCAGAGAACATAAAAAGAACAAACTCCAGTATTTAAACTTCACAGAGCCACCTTATCTTTTCCGTCAAAACATTCTTAAACCTTTTTAAAGGTACATACCACCCCATTACAAATATGCATGTGTATGATAAATAAAGTAAAATAAAAATAATGAAATGTATATATATATATATATATATATATATATATATATCTTCAAATATAAATTAAATATTGAAGCACATATGTAAAAATATCTACTATGAACTTTCAATTTCAATAAGGGAGCAAGAGAAATACAGCCATTAATACCTGGAAAAATGCCAGCATTCAATCGGAGCTGACAAGCAAGCTTCCTTTTCTCAAGTATTAAACCCCAAGATCCACCATGAACATTAGGAATGACATGTTCTACAAAAAATTCAAACATATGACCAGCATATGATTTTATATGTCTTGCAAGGGCATTTGTTTGATTTGCATTTCTAATGTCTCAAAGACATTCATACATTCTATCTTTTAGTGTCCTTTCCATCTTACCAATGTAAACACAAACATAACTGGCATTTAGCAATATGGACGACTCCTTTTGAGATACAACTAAACTTACCCGAAATCTTAATGACAGTACCATTAACTGTAAAAACTTCACTCTCAATAGCATACTTACAATAATGGCACTTAGAACAACAATGATGCATGCCTTTATCAAAAATGTCCTTATTCATCTCTACCTTTGACTCCAGAAAGGACTTAAAATTCAAACCCTTCTTATATACCATCACTGGACAATCCCGCAGTTTATCACAAGTGTCCATATTTTCTGTCACAGCACACCAATTTTTATGAAGAATAGATTTAATAGACTCACTATCATAGCTGTAAGTAGTGATGAAACTATTCCCAAAGCTAGAATTCTGCATATAGGGAACCACATGCTGATCCCATTGCTATACCTTTAAGCTGATGAAAAAATTGATCGTTAAATGTCATGAAATTGTTGTTCAACACTAAGGACAGCAGGGCAACAAATAAATTAATCCTATCATGAGTAAAGGAGGTTTCAGATGTTAAAAAGTAAAAAAAAAAAAAAAAACAAAACAAAAAAACAATCCAAACCTATATTATGTGGAATACAAGTATATAAATCCTTAACATCTATAATCAAGAAAAAACATTTTTCATCAAATGGTAACTCATGCAGTTCTCTGTATGGGAATATAGTGATGATTGAATGGGAGAAGAGGTTTGCGTTTGATAGTGCCTTCAAGGATTGTTGGTATTTATACACTTGATACCTGGATGACATGCTTATTGTATGGAAGGATAAGGTTGAACTGATTCCAGGGTTTACAGAATACCTAAATAGTACCACTGATTTCATTTCCTTTACATATCAGATTGGTAGAGATAAAATACTGCATTTAGATGTTAAATTGATAAAAGATTATGATGGTAAAGGATGGATTTCAAGGATTTATAGGAAGGCTACTTTCTCAAATAATTATTTACATTTTTCTAGTGCACATCCTATCTCCCAGAAGAAAGGTGTTGTAAAAGGTCAGTTGGTCAGGGCAGCAAGGGTGACAAATGTTTTTGAAGAGTTCTTGGATGAATGTCAGTTTATTAAGAGAATGTTTCTCAGAAGGGATTATCCAGAGTATTTTCTTGACAACATTCTGAATGAAGTTATCCTGAAAATGGAGAGTCAGTTTTTACCCCCTATTTTGAAAAGTGCAAGCATGGACTTAGTTATGTCCGAGGTACAGTTAGGGGGAGGTGACATCTATGTGGAATTCTAGCTTTGGTAATAGTTTCATCACTACTTACATTAAATCTATTCTTCATAAAAATTGGTGTGCTGTGACAGAAATATGGCAACTTAGTGATAAATTGTGGAACTGTCCAGTGATGGTTTGTAAGAAGGGTTTGAGTTTTAAGTCTTTTTCTGAGTCAAAGGTAGAGATGAATAAGGAAATTGTTGATAAAGGCATGCATCATTTTTCTAAGTGCCATTATTGTAAGTTTGTTATTGAGGGTGAAGTTTTTACAATTAATGGTACTGTCATTAACATTTGGGTTAGGTTTAGTTGTATCTCGAAAGGAGTGGTCTAAATTGCTAAATGCCAGTTATATTTGTATTTTTATTTTGGTAAGACAGAAAGGACACTTAAAGAGAGAATTTAAGAACATCTTCATGACATTAAAAATGTGAATCAAGCAAATGCCCTTGCAAGACATATAAAATCATATCCTGGTCATATGTATGAATTTTTTTTGTAGAACAAGTCATTCCTAATGTTCGAGGTGGACCTTGGGGTTTAATACTTCAGAAAAGGGAGCTTGTTTGGCAGCTCCGATTGAATGCTGACATTTTTCCAGGTATTAATGGCTGTATTTTTATTGGTCCCTTATTGAAATTAAAAGCTCATTGTAGATAGTGTATTATTGTTTTAATATTTTACATATTGACATATTATTATTATGCTTCAATAGTTAATATTTAATTTGTATTTGAATAAGATATATATATATATATATATATATATATATATATATATATTTACATTTCATTGTTTTTATTTTTTTTTTTTATTTATGGTACACATTCATATTTATAGTGGGGTGGTATGCACCTTTAAAAGGGTTTAAGAATGTTTTGGTGGAAAAGATCAGGTGACTCTATAAAGTTTAAATTCTGGAGTTTGCTCTTTTTATGTTGTCTGATGAAGTCTTATAAGATGAAATCACATCTTTAAATAAAGTGTTTATTAGTTACATTTTAAACCTATCCAGTTTTCATTTTGGTGCTTGAATTTATGAATACATGTACATTATAGGGAAAGAGAATTCTAAAAAAAGCCTTAGCTAAATATGTGATTGACTTTCCCAGTCACCATTTTTATTTTTTGATATAAAAAAACTCCTTTTAATCCAAGAAGGGCTGGTAATAATTTATACATGGAAGTCTGCAAGCTATTTTGGGAAACTGAAACAAATTCTCCCCAACTTAATGGTCTGATTTCTATCCACTATTTGTTGAAAATGAAATCTTTGGGTTTGTTCTGTTGAGGTTTTATTATCTATTTTATTTATTTGCTATATATCTATGATTTAATTGATTTGTTTTTAATGATGTAATTTGATTGGAGGATTGGGTCATGTGATGAGGTGAAGGTTATTAAAGTTTTAGCTGTAATAATATTTTATTCTGAAGATGTCTCACATTGTGAAACAAAAGTACTAAATAAATTATTGTAACCATTTACTGCAGCCATCTATTCTTTGTACTCTGGATTATATAGTTGGTTGTTAAGCCACTGTTTATTTGGTAAATGAGCTAACACTGTAAACTTGTGTTTATTGGTCTTATTAAAATTAAAAACAATGTAACAACAGGCATTACATACAGTATATGGCAAAATTCTACTGGGTTCAACCTATAAATCTCAATACTTTTGGAGGTCTCACAATGTGGCTGTGAACAATAAAATTTCTGGTATTTCTCTCATCAATATGGTATGTGAGGTACCGAATAAATGAAAAAAAATGAAAAAATAATCATCCTACAGGAGAAGAGATTAGAGATTATTTTTTAACAATCCTAACTGCTTCATGTGTTAAGAATTTGTGTTCAGTCACAAATTATTCAGCAGACTTAGCAGCCTGTATGTTTCTTTCACTGTATCTATATGCATTTTTTTTACAACATTGGTTTGCCAAGCTACTCATTCCAAGAAATTCTGGGTAGCCTTAAATTAAACATCAGTGATATCACTATATTTATAG